>NC_057861.1:557935164-558245846 GCF_019393635.1 Dromiciops gliroides
ATAATTGGTTGATGATTAAGTGATGTATATTGCTTTAATACTTTGACAACTCTTTAATATCATCAATATGGGTATTCCCTAAAGCAATTCAATTCACATTCTATGCAATATATTTACTAGCTTATTCAATGTGTCTATGTACTTTATATATCTGTAAATTTATACCAAATGAATGTGTTTCTTTTGGATAAAATATATTTATTCTATCACTAAATTTTTTTGGAACCTACCCTTTCTCAATACTTTATTATGTACAAGCACGTTCTATTCAATATTGTGGAAGATGGTAAGTATACATCTTTTGAATATAGATTTTGACAACATTCAGAAGCAAGTTTAGTGAAAAAGGTAGATGACATATTACAATGAATTTTCTCATGTAGCTCATAAACTGGCTCTGAAGTCAATTACAAAATTGGAAATTACAAATATTTTGAATGATAGTATTGTTCAGTTAAATTTAATTGATATGTTATAAAGAGACAATGTACAGAGAACTATAGTAGGAAGCTTAGATTAAAGTTTGGATTTTACAGTGTAGTATAATAAATTTGAAGCATTTAGGTTACAAGGTGATTAAATCTAATGCAACTTAGACTGGACTTGTTGGTCAATTGTATCCAACTTTTCATGACCCTGGGGACCATACTGTCCCTAGGGTTTTTGTGGCAAAGATACTGGAGTGGTTTGCCATTTCTTTCTCCAATGGATTAAGGCAAACAATGGATTAAGGCTCCATGTCACACAGCTAGTGTGACAGGCTCTGAGGTCAGATTTGAACTTAGGTCTTCCTGACTAAAGGCCCAGCACTCTATGCACTGAACCTGTGCCCAGAGTGGACAAACCCTATACAAATGAATTTCTGTCAATCAGACTTTTTCCTGATGTACTCCCACTAGCATTCTCCCATTTTTTCTTCTTCAGTCTATGACACACCTTGCCTAGTTTCCTGACATTGTCCTGATTGATTCCTACCATTAAGGGTACTGGCTCACCTGGATAAAAGCAAAGATAATTTAGGAGATATTTGGTCATTCAGCTTCCACTTGAAAACCTCCAGTGATAGAGAGCTTAAAATTTTTATTGAGAGGCAATGGGGGTTAAGTAACTTGCCCAGGGTCACACAGCTAGTAAGTGTTAAGTGTCTGAGTCCGGCTTTGAACTCGGGTCCTCCTGAATACAGGGCCGGTGATTTATCCACTGCGCTACCTAGCTGCCCCCGAGAGCTTAATATTTATTGAACCGAAGAACATTCCTCCTTGAACAACTCTAATAATTTAGAAGGTGTTTCACAGGAAAGAAAGAAAAACAAACAAACAAGCATAGGTCAAGTTCCTACTCTCTGACACACAGTGTGCTGGGTGTTTTACAAATATTGTTTCATTTGATCCTTCAATTACCCTGAGATATTTTTACTATTAACATTTACATTTTACAGTGGAGGAAATTGAGGCAGACAGAAGTTAAATGATTTACCTAGGATCACCCTGCTAGTAAATGATGAGGCTGGATATTAACTCAGGTCTTCCTGTCTAGGGAACAGTGCTCTATACAGATCTAGTTGCATATTAGGTTGAGAAGACTGTTGATTATCAATATCAGATATACATGATGAGAGTCTCATGGATAGATAGTATATGATATGAAAAAAAAAAAACCCGGGGCGTTTAACAGTCTGTGAACTCAATATATGTTAATAGTGTGATATGACATCTAAAAAGCTATTATAATATAAGCTACCTTATGAGCCTAAGTGATAGTATCAAGAAAGAAGGATTAATAGTTAATCTGTACCTTGTCCATATCAGTGCACAAATGAAGCATTGGGTTGTAGTCTATATTACAAATTCAAGGAAAGACCATGACAATCTGAAAACATTCAGAGGAAAGCAAGCAGGATAGTGAAAAGATTTTAGAAAATGTCACATAGGTGCTTATTGGAGAAACCAGGAATGTTTAGCCTGGAGAAGAAACGATTTTGATCACTTGATATTAATTTTCATATAGTTGAAGGGCTTTCATTCTGAGGATGAATTAGATTGGCCATGCTAATCCCTAGATAGTACAACTGCATTGAATGCACAGAAATTAGAGAAAAGCAGATTTACAATGAATATAAAGAAAAATTCCCAACTGATTACAGGTGTCTAAAAGCAGAGGGAATAACCTTTGTGGCAGTAGGTTACTCCTCACTGAGGGAGAGTCTTCAAGCCAAATCCTGATAATCACTTATTGGGTCTTTTGTAGAAGGAATATTTTTCATAAAATTTCAACTAATTTTGAACAATTTCAACCCTGAGATTCTAGGATTCAAAGAGAAAAAAAAAAGATATTGTTAGACGATTATTACAAAGAATTTCCTTCAGTAAATTAAAAAAAAAAACAGTTCTAAGAAAGAAATGAGATGTCCAATGCCAAGATGGTGGAGTGAGGAAACAGCCCACTTAAGCTCTCCCAGATCTCCCCTCCACACCAACATAAAACTGGCTCTGAAGGATCCTAGGAGCAGGGAAGCAGAAAACAAGTCTGGCAGGAAAGGTCTGTATTACCAGTGTGGGAGGGAAGTGAGTTCCAGGAGCAGCAGCAGCAACTTCTGGACTCACAGGAGGGGGCCTGAAGCAGGGATCTGAACCTGGGGTAATCCAACAGGGAAGCTCCACCTACCTGCAAACCAGCACCTCCCTGGACAGGGGAGCAGTTTAAGCAATATAACACGGACCTTCTCCAGGTGCCCCAGGGCTGTCAACAAGCACTAGGGAGACTTTGAACCCACTGCTAATCAGTAGTGAATCCCTGCCCAAGAAAGTCAACAGTAAGTTCCCACCTCTGTGAGCTCCCAAGAGAGAGGCTATTTCCAGGGAAAAACAGCCCCAGGGACTCAGGAGATCTCAACAAAATTACTTTTCCAGGATCTGTTAGCAGAGTGACTGGTTACCAAAGCAACACAACAACAGGACACCCCCACACACACACCCCACACACTTGGGCATATTAAAAACAAAATTACTCCTCCAGGGCCTGCCTACAGAGAGTCCCTGCTAACACTAACCCAGCAACAAGGCACCACCCCTATGGCTGACCAACAAGATCACGCCTCCAGGGCCAGCCACCTGAAATACTTTGGCAACTTTAGAAACCTACCAGCTAGAAAACCACTCACTGGACAGTTGTGACTAAGGCAAACCATTCAGGCACAGAGTAAGCCCAAGATAGTCAGGAATCTGCAAGTCCCAAAGGTCTTATAACAGAAAGCCAGTGATCAGGTCTCTGGCTCCCAAAACAAGAAGTTTGCAACAGTGGCCCCTTGTGCACCAGGAGCAGAGCTCAACTTTAAAAATCACAAAATAGGCTGAAATATAAGTAAGAAACAGAAAAGAACCCTTACCATTGAGAACTTCTATGGTGACAGTGATGACCAAAACACAAATTCAAATAAGAACAATACTGTTAAAATGCCTAAATGTAAAGAATGAATGGGAAAGATGAATTGGTCTCAAGACCAAAAAGCCTTCTTAGAAGAGCATAATTGTTTTTTTAATCAAATAAAAGCTGTAGAAGAAAAACAGAAAAAGAAATGACAGTTATGCAAGAAAATTATGAAAAAGAGTCAACAACTTGGAATGGAAGCATGAAAATTGACTGGAGAAAACAATTCCTTAAAAAATACAATGGGCCAAATGGGGTAAAAAAAAAAACACTGAAGAAACCAACTCCTTAAAAAGTAGAATTGACCAAATAGAAAAGGAAGTGCAAAAGTTTACCGAAGAAAATAGTGCCTTAAGATTTAGAATTGGGCAGGTGGAAGATAATGACTCTATAAGACACAGGGGATCGGTCAAACAGAATCAAAAGAATGAAAAAAAGGAAGATGTGAAAAATACTTCATCAGAAAACCAATTAACCTGGAAAATAAATCCAAGAGAGATAATTTAAGAATTTTTGGACTATCAGAAAGCCATGATCAAAAAAGGACCCCCAAAAAACAAAACCAAAACAACATCTAGACACCATATTCCCATAAATTATCAATAATTGCCCTGATATCCTGGAACCAGAGGATAAAACAGTCATTAAAGGAATTCACTGTTCAACTAATGAAAGAGATACCAAAATGAAAACTCCAAGAATTATTGTAGCCAAATTCCAGAATTACCAGGTGAATAAGAAAATACTGCAAGCAGCCAGAAAGAAAGAATTTAAAAATCCTACAATTGGGAGCAGTTTTGTGGTGCAGTGGATAAAGCACCAGCCCTGGATTCAGGAGGACCTGGGTTCAAATCCGGGCTCAAACACTTGACACTTACTAGCTGTTTGGCCCTGGGCAAGTCACCTAATTCTCATTGTCTCAAAGATAAATAAATAAGTAAAAAAGAAAGAAAGAAAGAAATTAAATGAATGAATGGATGGATAAATAAATAAATGAATAAATAAATAAGTGAATAGATAGATAGACATATATATATATATATATATATATATATATATATAGAGAGAGAGAGAGAGAGAGAGAGAGAGAGAGAGAGAGAGAGAGGAACCATAGTCAGATTTGCACACAACCTGGCAGCTTCAACAGTAGAGGATCAGAGGAATTTGAATATAATATTTCTGAAAGCAAAGGAGCTTGTATTACAACCAAGAATCAACCACCCAGCAAAACTGAGCATTACCTTTCAGGGGAAAAATAGACTTTCAAGTTTTCCTTATGAAAAAACCAGGATTGAACAGAAAATTTTATCTTCAAATACAAAGGTCAAGAGTAGTATAAAATGATAAAGAGAAGAAGAAAAAAACACTGTTCTTCAATGAGGTAAAGCTGTTTACATCCCTACATGAGAAGATAATACTTGTAAATCTTTAGAACTGTACCTGTATTTTGGCAGAAAGAAGTATTCCTAGAGGGTATAGGTATAAATTATTTTTATGTGATGATATAAAAATTAAGGGTTAAAAAATGATTATATGGAGAGAAGAGGGAAGAGGAGGTAGAATAGGGTAAATTACATCACATGAAGAGGCGCAAAACCATTATTACTATAGATGGAAAGAAAGTAGGGTTGAGCATTGTTTCAACCTTATTCTCATCAGAGTTGTCTCAAAGAGGAAGTAACATACACACACATTTGGAAAAATAAATTTTTCTCAACCTATGAGGAAGTAGAAGAGTAAAGGGGAAAACTGTGCGGCAGGTTGCTGATAGAAGAGAGGGCAGAAGTAGAAGAGAAAAAGAGAAAGAAAAGTTGGGGGTGGGGGGAGCCAAGATGGGAAAGGAAAGGCAGTGACTTGCCTGAGCTCTCCCCAACATCCCTCCAAAAACCTTCAAATAATGTCATAAGATAATTCCTGGAGCAGGAGAACCCATGAAAGGACAGGCTGAACTAATTTTCTTGCCAAAGACAACTTAGAAGGTTAGCATAAAAGGTGTGTTACACTAGGGTAAGAGTGGAGCTCAGTCCAGAGGAGCACAAGCACATCAGAGCTTGCAGCAACAGCTGAGTGGGATTCTGTTCACAGTTCCAGGGCAGGAAAGCAGGCTTGTGAATGCTTGCAGACCATAGCACAGGCCAGGAGAGTAGTAAACATAACTCTCCTTAAATCATACAACCTTGGAAGAACTAAAAAAAAACTAAATACATACATACATACATACATACATACATACATACATACATACATACATACATACATATATAAATAAAGCGGGGGCAAAACCAATATTGTGAAGGAAAGGCAGTGACTTCCCTGGGCTCTCCCAATGACCCCTCCAAATACCTTCAAAAGACTCCATAAGATAATTTCTGGTGCAGCAGAATCCACAAAACACAGAGTGAAATAATTTTCCAGCCAAAGACAACTTAGAAGGTTGGCAGTAGAGGTCCATTGTACCAGGCTTAGAGTGGAGCTCAGCCTAGTGCAGGCAAAGCCAGCACAGACCCAGACCCAGCCACAACAGTCCAGGATCAGGCCTTGGGGGCCTCTGAATCAGCAGCCACAGCAACTGTTTCTGGAACTCATCCCACAGATGGTAAGGGGGTCCAACAACTGTCCAGAAGGATATTACCAGGACCTTTTTGCCAGCACTGAGGCAGGACTCTATTGTTTTACCCATACACAGATCCAGGTCACAATCTTGGAGGGCAGTCCCAGGTCCTCAAGGAGCTAAAGCACACCACAGCTTGTAGCCACAATGGTGTGAGTCTCTGTTCATAGCTCCAGGGCAGAAAAGCAGGCCTGTGGTGGCTTGCAGACCATAGCCCAGGGCAGGGGAGTGGTGAGTGTGCCTCTCCTTTCATCAGACCACCTTGGAATAACTAGGGACTTACAAATTCCTGCAGGTATCTTGGGGAATGGCTGCTCAAGATCCCTCAAACTTGGAACAGTGACTTGCAGACCATAGCACAGGCCAGGAGCACCCTTGAAGCAGGGCCCCACTTTAAGGAATTAAAAGTCAGGAAATGGGCTGGGAAAATAGCAAACAGAAAAAAATTCTTGACCGTAGAAAAGTTCTATGGTGACAAGGAAGATCAAAACACACCCTAAGAAGAAGATAACGAAGTCAAAATTCCTATATCCAAAGCTTCCAAGAAAAATATGAATTGGTCTCAGGCCATAGAAGGGCTTAATAAGGACTTTGAAAATAAAGTAAGAGAGATAGACAAAAAAGGAAAGATAAGCAAGAATGATGCAAGAAAATTGTGAAAAAAGTCAGCAGCTTGGTAAAGGAGATACAAAAAAATACTGAAGAAAATAACACTTGAAAAAAACACTAGGCAAAATGGTAAAAGAGGTACAAAAAGCCAATGAGGAAAATGCCTTGAAAAGTCAAACTTTCCAAAAGGAAAAGGAGGTACAAAAGCTCTCTGAAGAAAATAACTCCTTAAAAGTTTGGATTAAGCAAATAGAAGCTACTGACTTTATGAAAAATCAAGAAATAATGAAGCAAAACCAAAAGTCTAAAGAAATAGAAAGCAGTGTGAAATAGCTCAGTTCAAAAAGAACTGACCTAGAAAATTGATCCAGGAGAGATAATTTGAAAAATATTGGACTACCTGAAAGCCATGATCAAAAAAAGAAAAAAAAGAGATGAGACCCCTTATTCCAAGAAATTGAGAGGGAAAATTGTCCTGATATTCTTAAACAAGAAGTCAAAATAGAAATTGAAAGAATCCACTGATAACTTCCTGAAAGAGATCACAAAATGAAATCTCCCAAGAAGAGTATAGCCACATTCCAGAGCTTCCATGTCAAGGAAAAAATACTGCAAACAGCCAGAAAGAAACAATTTAAGTACTGTGTAACCACACTCAGGATAACACAAGATTTAGCAGCTTCTAACTTAAAGCATCAGAAGTCTTGTAATATTATATTCTGGAGGGCAAAGGAACAGGATTACAACCAAGAGTCATCTACCCAGCAAAACTGTGTAGTTTTTCTGGGGAAAAATGGGAATTCAGTGAAAGAGAGGACTTCCAAGCATTTGTGATTAAAGGAAATGAGCTGAATAGAAAATTGACTTTCAAATACAAGAATCTAGAGAAGCATTAAAAAGGCAAATAGGAAAAATAAATCAGAAATGATATTAAAGGTTTAAATTGTTTTACATTCCTACATGAGAAGATGATACTTGCAACTCATAAGAACTTTCTCATTATTAGGTCAGCTGGATGGAGCATATTTAGGCAGAGGGCAAAGGCATGAGTTGAATATGAAGGGATATCTTTAAAAAATAAAATTAAGGGGTGAGAGAGGAATGAACTGGTAGAAAGGCAAAGGGAGAGGTTGAATGGGGTAAATTATTTCACATAAAAGAAACAACAAAAAGTTTATCTAGTAGAGGGTAATATGGGGGAGGTGCGGGGGAGTGAGTGAACCTTATTCCCATCAGAATTGGCTCAAAGAGGAGCAACATACACACAAAATTGGGTAATCTATCTTTCCCTGAAGAAATGTAGGAAGGTAAGGGTATAAGGCGGGGGCTGATAGAAGGGACAGCAGATTGGAGGAGAAGGCAGCACACAGGAATTGCAAATAAATTAAAAAGAGAAAAAGAAAAAAGAAAAGAAACAAACAAACAAAAAATGAAAGCTTTCAGACCATAACACGATGAAATATTTGCCAGTTCTGATAGTACAAACAAAAGAAGCATATATAGGTAGAGACTTCATATTGAAATCTTAAGCAATGGTTGAGTCAAAAAACAAATCCTGAGAAAAATTAGGAAAGATAATAGTTATGATGAAGTAACATGCTGACTTTTTTTTTAATCAGCTAAATAATCTGTAGAGGAAAAAGTATTTGCATAAAAGCATATATTAAGAAAATAGAAAAAGGGAGAGGATAAAATAACTAAAAAGGCAGGTCTTAAAAATTCGTTCAAGTGGAAAACCAAAAATAAACACAAAAGAGAAAATCTTGAAAAAACTGAGATGAAATTGATGGCCTTAAACACATGCAAGGGAATGTGAAGATCAAGGGGCAACTATAATCAATTTAAAACATTCAAAATGATTGTGGAAAATATTGACCTAGGAGGATTGATGGAGGAGGCTAAAAGGGTTAACAGATAAACTATCAACTTTAGCTAAAAAGGGTTAACAGGTAATCTGGGCCTTGATCAATAGAAGCTAGAAGGGTTAACAGAGAAACTAAGGCTTGAGTAACCAGAGTGTTACTATCAACCAACACTATCAACAGATGCCATGGGAAGGTAACCAGAGACCACTAACCATTAATAGACGTTAATATTCCTAGAAGACAGGAAACAGTAACTGTACCCAGAAACCAGATCTTAAGTAAAGAGATTTCATAAACACAGAAATTCCCTGGCTTTGACAAGTTTAAGCATATTTTTATGAACATGTGCACAGAAGACCAAATGTGTCCTTAGGTTCACCTTATGATGCATAAACTCCAAAAATACACCCCTAGAGAAAAAAGTACCTGTCTTGAAGGATGTCTTAGGACCCCAGGAAGTACAAATTAGGATAAGTTCTACCCTCTTTTCCCTATTTGAGATACTTTTTTCTTTTCTCATATGATATTCTCCCTGTGGCTTCACAGTATTCCAATAAAAATTAGGAAACTGAGTTAAATTCATTACTACTGCTACTTCAGGATCATTAGCATCCCCATATTCCATAAAGGTTTGTCCCAGATTTATGAATATATACATCATTTCATATATTTACTGCCTATGTGTTCTGTCTGAAATTTCTATTGCTTGTTATTCATATGCTTTAGAGATTAAAAAAGAAAGTAAGGAAACATTCAAAAGACATTAAGCAAATTCTCATGGGAAAAGGGTAAAAACAATAAATAAAAACTCTTCTCATTTAGATACTCTCCTTCTGCATTTGCACATAAACTTAGAAGGAACTGACTGATCCCAACCTATTCTCCATTCTCAGGCCAATGAATCCCCCAGGGCTGATCATACTGTATCAAATTTCAGCCTCTGCTTACTTTGTAGATCTCCTAAAGATAATCTCATAATGCTCATCTTATTATATACTTATTACTTAACAGGTAAAACAAAATGTCATCAACCCTAAAGGAAGCCTTTTCAAGTGCTCTGTTTTGTTGTCGTTCTTATACACTATATAAAACTGTTTTCAGCTCCATCCTTTGGGTACTCTTAGCTTGCTATGTTGATATCCCAAGTAATAACTCCCTTTTCCTGATTAGAGACCTTACTTTTGTTATATTGATTTTTATATAATTTTCAGGTTGAAAAGTACAATAATTATGCCTAATCAACCAGAGAAAGAAAAAAAAGAGTGAAATCCCAAATTCTCTTCTTCTCTTCAGTTGCCTCTCTGTCTTAGCTGCAGATTAAACAAAATTAGATCTTTTGTTCTTGCTCACCTCCTTTCTTTTCTGGTTCAATGTCTTCTCAGGAGAAACAAAACACCTGAAGGCAGCATCTCTTAACTTGTCATTGGCTAAGTGCAAAGACCTTGGTGAATTGGGGCCCAGTAATGAAAAAAGTAGCATTCAAAGTTAAAGAGAAGGGACTACACAGAAATGTTTAAAAAAGAGACATTTTGTGCTTTGGAGCCATGTTTCTAATGTCAGCATCTTTTTTGTTCAGGTTCAATTTGGAGACAAAATAAAGCACGTTGAACACATTTATTTTTTTGGTGAGGAAATTGGAGCTAAGTGACTTGCCTAGGGCCACACAGCTATTAAGTGTTGTGTTTGAGGTCAGATTTGAACTCAGGTCCTCCTGACTCCAGGGCCAGTGCGCTATGCACTGTGCCACCTAGCTGCCCCATTTTTAAAGGAATTTTATTTTGTTCTAACACAGCAAGAATATATAACACTGATAAAGTGGCATGTAATTTGTTTGGATATGTGCCCCCCCCCATATCTGAAAATGTATATGGTCAGAAGGTCATAAGGCCATGGTACTTGTATGGTCTTAGGCCTGCATCAAGTCTGAGAAACCCAGACTCCCAGTGGCTAGGATTTTTAATGACCATAGGTGGTCAGTTAATTACATCAGGGAAGCTGAAGTCAATAAAGTTCCAGGGACAGTTTTGTATTTTTGTCTTTTTTATGTTGTGTGTGTGCATATATTTCATAAATATCATTTATTTTTTCCAATAACATTTAAAGATAGTTTCCCATATTCATTTTAATAAGATTTTTGAATTCTAAATTTTCTCCCTCCCTGTCTCCCCTCCCATTCCAAAAGACAGCAAGCAATATGGTATTGGTTATATATGTGCAATTCTCCCTCCTCATCCACTTGTTATTGGACCTGTAGCTGAATCATCCTCACCTGTGTAGATAATTTGACAACTTGTAAATTCAGCTTGGAACACAATATCATCTGACTTAGCCTGGTTGCAGTCCTGTTCTCACTTAAATCTTTGACAACAGGCAGTCTATTATTTCTGTTTCACAACTCTTGGAACAAATGAATAAACTATATGAAATTTCACAGGATCTAGTAAGTCTACCTTTGCAAAATGAAATTAGATACTGAAGAAAATGCATCAAATAATAAACTAGAACCACTCTTGTCTGCTATGGATGAAACCATCATTTATTTTTCTTTCTGTACACAGTAAGATCAGATGTTAATGATGTGTTTGCTACCTATGGAAACAAACAAAAACAAATAAAAACCCCAGAATATTATATGTATGTACTTTCAAGCATATAGAAATCATATGTTGCCTATAAATTTATTTTGAAAGGAGTAGTTTCAGTGACCCAAAAGTAAGTTGATTTTTATCAGTTTTATAGATGTCATGCTGCAGTCATTCTTTATCAATTTAATCACACACTAAAACTGTTAATTGTACTACATTATACAATGCCATGAACATTATGAACACTAGTTGTCATAGAATAAATATTTTACTTTAGGGATAGTTCTTGTGAATTTGGACAATTTCTTTTTCTTTTTAAGTTTATCTAACTTCTTTATTTTCTCACTTAGCCACATCACTGTTTGGGGCTTAAAGCCTAAAAATCTTTTTGAAAAAATTAATTGTATATATTTAAATATTTTTCCAATTACATGTAAAGATATTTTTTGAGTTCCAAATTTTCTTCTCCCCTTCCCTTGCTCTCTCAAAGACAGCAAGCAATCTGATATAGGTTATCCATTACAATCATGTTGAACACAATTCCACATTAGTCATGCTGTAAGAGAAAAATCAGAACAAAAGGGGAAAAAACCCACAAGAAATACCAAACAATAAACCCTCTGGTCCTTTAATGGAGAAGCAGCTAAATTTGGTGTTATTCGGGCTGTGGCTTCACAATGCTTGAATTGTTTATTTTTGGCTGCTTGCAATACTTTCTCCTTGACCTGAGAGTTCTGGGAAATTGGCTATTTCTGGAAGTTTTCATTTTGGGATCTCTTTCAGGAAGTGATCAGTGGATTCTTTCGATTTCTATTTTGCCTTCTCATTCTAGGATATCAGGGCAATTTTCCCTGACAATTTCTTGGAAGAAATTTGATCATGGCTTTCAGGTAGTCCAATAATTTTCAAATTATCTCCCCTAGATCTATTTTCCAAGTCAGTTGTTTTTCCAATGAGATATTTCACATTGCCTTCTTTTTCTTCATGCTTTTGTTTTTGCTTTATTATTTCTTGATTTCTCATAAAGTCATTAGCTTCCATTTGCTTAATCCTAACTTTGAAGGAGTTATTTTCTTCAGAGAGCTTTTGTGCCTCCTTTGTCTCCTGGCCAGTTCAGCTTTTCAAGGCATTCTTTTCCTCATTGGCTTTTTGTATCATTTTTATCATTTGGCCCAGTCTGTTTTTTAAGGTGTCATGTTCTTCAGTATTTTTTGTGTCTCCTTTACCTAACATGATTTTCTTGTATCACTCTCATTTATATTTCCATTTTTTCTCTCTCTTATTTTAAAGTCCTTGTTGAGCCTTTCTATGGTCTGAGACCAATGCATATGTTTCTTGTAAGCACTAAATGCACGAACTTTGCCTCTGTTATCTTCTTCTGAGGGTGTGTTTTGATCTTCCTTGTCACCTTAGAAACTTTCTAGGGTCAGCATTTTTTTTTCTGTTTGCTCATTTTCCCAGCCTATTTCTTGACTTTCAACTGTTTGTTAAGGTGGGACACTGCTTCCAGGGTGGAGGGTGCACTGTCCCAAGCTTCAAGGGTTTTGTGCAGCTGTTTTCAGAGATACTTCTAAGGATTTGTAAGTTTTTCATTCTTCCAAGGTTGTATGATTTAAGGAGAGTTATGTTTACTACTCTCCTGGCCTGTGCTATGGTCTGCAAGCAACTGCAGGCCTGCTTTTCTGCCCTGGAACTATGAACACAGTCCCACTGAGCTGTGGCTGCAAGCTCTGATGTTCTTATGCTCCTCTGAACTGAGCTCTACTTTCACCCTGGTGCAACAGATATTTCCTGCTAACATTTTAAGTTGTCTTTGGACAGAAAATTATTTTACCCTGGCTTTTTGTGGGTTCTGCTGCCCCAGGAATTACCTTATGACAATATTTGAAGATTTTTGGAGGGGTGTTGTGGAGAGCTCAGGCAAGTAACTGCCTTTTGTCTGCCATATTGGCTCCACCCCAATGTAAGCATTTTTATTGTTCTTTTTAAAACCACTTACATTTATTGCTTAATACTTTAGTGACATAAAAGCTAAGAACAAAAACAAAACTTCAACTTATGAACTCAGTTTCATATAATATTAAAAACATAATGGTGTTTGTCTTTTTTGCTTTTTTCTTTATTATTAATTAAATTTTTAAATTTTTTGAAATTAAAAAAAAATTCTTCCTTTACCTTTTGCTCCTCCACCAACCTCTGAGAAGGCAAGCACTATTCATACTACATGTGAAATCATAGAAAATACATTTCCATTTTGTTTGTTTCAGCAAAAGGCAAGAAAAATTTTAAAAATGAGAAAATTATGCTTCAATCTGCATTCACAGGTTGTTTGTTCTTTGGAGGTAGATAGCAATTATCATCATGAGCTCTAGCTAATCGTTATTACCTACTTGTCAATCATCATTAAAGCATGTCTGTTACTCTGTACAATGAACTCCTGGTTCTGCCAACTTCACTTTGCATCAGTTTATATAGGTCTTATCAGGTTTTTCTGAAACTAAACCCTTCATCATTTTATATAGCACAGTAGTGTTCTATTAAAATCATATGCTAAAATTTGTTGAAAGTTTCCCCAACTATATGGCCTCAACATTTCTAATTCTTTGTCAATGCAAAAAAAATCTGCTTTAAATATTTTTATACAAATAGGTCCTTTTCCTTTTTTTTAATCTCTTAAAAATCCACGAAACACCACTGCCTTGTTTTCATCTTGTTAATCACTTAACACTATATATTGGTGATTGTGCTAATTTCAGACTTCTTGTAGGGTTCCTTAGTGTGAGGTGCCAGGATATTCTGTCCCTGTATTTCCCTGAGCAGTACCCTATTGGGAGCTGTCTTTGTCTTTTGCTGTATTTCTGATATGTTAGCAGGCTTCAAGCCCAAGATCCCCAAGGCATGCAAGCACTATCTGAAGTAAAGTTCTATCTTGTTCAGTGACATATTTGAAGCTGGCAGGGACATATAACTATGTCATTTACTTCTAAATTGGCCAGTATTGGGTAATCTATTCAAAGAATTTATATTCCCCACCAAACCTGAGCATAACACAATGTGCAGGAGTTTCACCATAGATCAAATTCCTTGTAAAGCTGGGTTCAGTCTGAAGAAGATTGAGGAGAGAATGAATTCAATCTCATTAATGTCCTTCATAAACTAAACTTTGAAATGCGGATGTTAGAAATAGGGGAAACTCTGGATATCCCCAAATCATTGGTTATTAATAATCATTTCTTTCAGGAGAAGTATTGTTATCTCTAAAAGATTGCTTCTATGGGATCACTGATTACACTGAAAAAAATAGCACCAGATTTATATGGATGTCTTTTACTGAATTTAAAGATGATAGTTTTTCATGAAAACAAACAAAATACTCCCCCATTTAAAATCCACAATTATTACAGAATAATCCAATTAACCAAACATTGATTAAGTCTGTACCAATTTTACAACTATATCAACGTTACAAGAAAAAAACAATATGACAGATACCAAACTTAACCCAGGGCACACAATTGATCTTTTTATTTTAAATAATATGAAAGTGCTAAGAGATATTTGCTTTGTCCCACTCCACTCCTTTCTTTATTTGGTTGGTTTTCTATCTCTATCTCTATCTCTATCTCTATCTCTATCTCTATCTCTATCTCTATCTCTATCTCTATCTCTATCTCTATCTCTATCTCTATCTCTATCTCTATCTCTATCTCTATCTCTATCTCTATCTCTATCTCTATATTTCTTTGTTTATTTTGAGGGGTGATTTTTTTTCATAACCTGGCATATCTGCCTAGGTAGAAGTCAAAAGAAAACAAAGAAACAAAAATCAAAAATGAAAACATAGGATTCCTCTGAATCCTGAGACACTTAAGAGTTACTTAATCTATTTAGAAAGGCATCCCTAAGAACTGTTTCCTAGTGGGAAATGTCTGATTTCCAGAAATCTAAGACTCCATCTTATATGAACCTTTGTATATGGGAGTAGGGGGAAGGGTTCTGATATGTTGGTGTAAGAAAAAGAGATTTGGGGTCAGCTAGGTGGCACAATGGATAGAGCACCAGCCCTGGAATAAGGATGAGCTAAGTTTAAATCTGACCTCAGGCACTTGACACTAGCTTTGTGACCCTGCGCAAGTCCCTTGACCCCAATTCCTTCACACACACACACACACACACACACACACACACACAAAGAAGAAAAAAATATTTTAAAAGGCATGTGGCAATCAGGTCCAAGGACATCTAGCATCTCAGTGGGTTAGAATGATGGGACTGAAGTCAGGCAGACTCATCTTCCTGGTTTCACATCTGGCCTCAGACATTTACTAGCTATGTGATCTTGGGCAAATCTTTTAAGCAGGCTTGCCTCAGTTCCTCATGTCTAAAAATGAGCTGAAGAAGGAAATCGCAAACCACTGTACTATCTCTGCCAAATAAAGAAACCCAAATGAAGTCATAAAGAGTTGGATAGTACTGAAATGACTGAACAACAACAAACAGGTCCAGAAACATGAAGGAGGTGTGACATTGTCAAGCCAAGCTTCCAATGTATTTCATTGAATCATAGAATAAGATATTTAGAATTGGAAGGGACAATCTAGAGAGGCCATCTAGTTCAATACCCTTATTTTACAGATGAGAACTTTGCGACCCAGAGAGGTTAAATTATTTTTCCAAGGTTGCACAGATAGTAAGTAGTGAAAGTGGGAGCTCTTCCTGGGCCAGTTCCCTATAACTCATTGATAGAAGGTAGGTAATGAATCCCATCTGTTGGATTAGAGATAAAGTATATATAGTAGAAATCAGAATCGATAAAAACAAACAAACAAACAGAAAAATACAAAAAATGGGATCAAAATATCTGCTATATACAGGAAAGCGGTATAGTAGAATGACAAAACATTATGATCAATAACTATATTAAAGCTACTAGAAGAAAGTACAATATGATACAAATTGTTCTTAAAAGGAACTTATAATATAGAGGATCAAATGCTAAATTAATGATGCCTTACTCTATTTAGTACTTTAAATCACAGAGACTATGCAATGCCTTAAATCCCTTGTGAAGCATCCTATGAAGAATGCCTCCGATCTGCAGGCCAAGAGTCTGGCTTTCAACCTGACACCCATAAACAGAGACAGGAGACAAACCCCAGTGTCTGAACAACCCCAGAAGCACTACTACCACTAACAACCAGAAACTACCTAAAATAAACCACAATCACTATGGATGCCATCCAGCTGAGCCTAAGCAACATCATGCTCCAAGTGACAGACAATATCACTAAAAGCCAGATATGAAAGAATATCACCACTACAAACATCACTCTCTTCAGAGCCTGGCACAGAAGGGTACCCACAATGCTAGGACCTAAAGTCATCTAATTAGTGCCCTCCCAACCCATCTAATCCACTATCCCTGTCTCCTGCCTGACACTACCAATTATGATTTAGAAGATCAATGAAGCCAAAACATGGCTCCAGCAGTTGACTCTGTCAGTACTGCAACTCCTTTGCAGCTTGCAAAAATACAAATGATGTGGAAAAGAAAGTTCTTTCTAATAGGCTCTTTGGCACTCTCAATGATTCAAACAGAATCTTTTAAATTAAAATGATACTGTAGATCACAGGTTTGCATAGCAGTCTCATTTCTCTTTATACTTTAGACAAAAAAATATTACTTGTCACTAGGCTTCTTGACCTTGCCATCTGGGCTATGGCTTCTTCATTGAAAACATTGGTCTTTTTTCATCCACCCTACAGCTAAGAATTCCTCATTAAATGTGTGTTCCTTAGGTTCAGGGGCTAACTTTTCTAATTCTGTATCTAGTGCTCATCACAATGCTTTAAACAAAATAAATACTCCCCCTAAAATTAAAAAAAAAATCTAAAAAATAATTCCTTCATTATAGAAAGTAGCTCATTGGGAGTTTCTTGATTCTGAGAATTCTGATGTAAGTCCTTTGTTTCCTTTAGTTGTAAATCTCTCTGTCTCTCTGTCTGTCTCTCTCTGTCTCTGTCTCTGTCTCTGTCTGTCTCTCTCTCTCTCTCTGTCTGTCTCTCTCTCTCTGTCTTATGAGTCAGAATCGCTTTTAAGTGGGGTTATTGGACACCCTTGACAGATACTTGCCAGAAGTTGATATTCTCAGGTGCCAAATAGGTGAGAGCTGCTTTCTTTGAGATAAAAAAAGAAAGTTCTGTAAAGAAACCCAGCAAATTAGTATGAGTTTTCTAATTTATGCTATTAAAAAGGTACTTCAGGGCCTAAGACATCACACAGTCACATTCCCAGTTACTATATGAAGCTATATTTTAACCTAGGTCTTTTTGTCTTTCAGGCCAATTCACTCTCCTCTAGGCAATGGTAGGTCACATAAATATTTTTTTAAATGATCTTGACTTCAAGGTACAAACAAAATAGAATAAAGTACCCAAGAGTACCATAAAGGAGATGAGCCAAGGAAGCTTTCAGCTACTATGTTCTATGAACATTTGAAGAGTTAGAGAGCATAAGCAATTATTTTATAAATACTGAGAAATAATGAAAAAAGCTATAATTAACATTACCATAATTTGGACTGGGAGATCAATCTCCCTCAAAATTCTCATAAAACTCACAAAATCAGAATTATATACTTTGCTATATCTTCAGATAATTTTCCTCTGTGTCAGTTTGGGAGTCACAAGTTGAGATTACAATTTTTTGTTTTTGTTTTTCAGAGCAATGAGGGTTAAGTGACTTGCCTAGTGTCACACAAGTAATAAGTGGCAAGAGTATGAGCCTGGATTTGAACCCAGGTCCTCGTGAATCCAGGGCCATGCTTTATCTACCGTGCCACCTAGCTTCCCCTGAGATTGCTGTTTAGATATTTGCCTTTGCTCCTCTAATAGACACAGTTTACAACCGAAGGGCAAGTATCTGAGTGACAATTGACCAGAAAGTAAAATGCTAACCCTTTAGGGAAAAATAATGTAAAACTCTAGGAACATATAGTATTTGAATGCATGGCTTTATAATTGCAGGCATTTTAGTGTTGCTTTTGAGAAATAAAGGAAAAAATAATGAAATAAAAACTACAACGATAAATCATACCCAAGGTGAAGGGAATTAGGGTGTATAATATTTGGGTGTAGATATGAAAGCATGCCTCAAGAACAAATACTGTTAACATATGATTGGGAGATGGAAAGGACTTTAGAAGATTTATATTCCAATTTCCTCATTTTACAAATAAGAAAATTGAGGCCCATAGAAATTAAATGTCTTTTGTTTTAGAGACAAATCTTTATTATTTTTATTTAATTTTTGTGCTGTTTCCATAAAGATGTACTATACTTCAGCCTTCATCGTTTGAGATTATTAAGCATAGGAATCACAATATAGCTTTGAGTTATTTACAATATGACAATGTGATTTCTTAATAATAGTAAAAATAATGATTTGCCAACATACTATGAAGAGACTGCCTTACTGAGTTTTGCTTAAAAAATTTTCAGTTACTATTGTCAACTGTTTCCCTCCATCTTATTCCCTCCCCATGATATTTAATATATTTTCTATCTTCTTTTACCCTATCCCTCCTCAAAAGTGTTTTGCTTCTGACTGCCCCCTTCCCCCACTCGGTCCTCCCTTCTTTCACTCCTTACTCCTTATCCTCTTCCCCTCCTACTTTCCTATAGGGTTAGATAGATTACTCCACCCAATTGAGTATGTATGTTGTTCCCTCCTTGAGCCAACTCTGATGAGAGTAAGGTCTTTGAGCCTATTCTGATGCGTGTAAGGCTCATTCACTGCCCCACTCTTTCCCCATCTCTCCCCTCACTCCTAAGCCCTTTCCTGCTTCTTTCATGTGAGATTACATCCCATTATGCCCTAACCCCACCCCCAGTACAATTCTCTCACCCCTCAATTTTATGCTAAAGATGTTATCATTTGGCAGCTAGGTGACACAGTACACAAAGAACCCACCATGGACTCAAGAGGACTTGAGCCCAAAGCTAGCCTCAGACACAAGACACTCACCAACTCCATGACCCCAGGCATGCCACCCAGCCTTAATCACCCCACAAAAATATAAACAAAAAATAAATGCTTTACAGATACCATCCCTCATATTCAATGCACAACTGTGCCCTCTCTCTATGTATATTCCTATAATCTGCCCTAATACTGAGAAAATTCTTATGAGTTAGACATATAATTTTCCCAGGTAGGAATGTAAACAGTTTACCTTTTATCATCCCTCCTGATTTCTTTTTCCTGTTTACCTTTTTATGCTTGTCTAGGGTATTGTATTTGAAAGTCAAATTTTCAGTTCAGTTCGGTTCAGTTCAGGTCTTTTCATGAAGAATGCCTGAAAGTCCTCCTTTGCATTGAAGTCTTATGTTTTCCCCTTAAAGATTATACTCAGTTATGCTAGGTATGTAATTCGTGGTTGTAATCCCAGTTCCTTTGTCCTCCAGAATATCATAGTCTATGCCCTCTGAACCTTTAATGTAGAAGCTGCTAGATCTTGTGCTATCCTAACTGTGGCTCCACAGTACTTGAATTTTTTCTGTATGGCTGCTTGCAATATTTTCTCCTTGATGTGGGAGTTCTGGAATTTGGCTATAATAGTACTGGAAGTTTTCATTGTGGGATCTTTATCATGAGGTGATTGGTGGATTCTTTCAATTTATAGTTTACCTTCTTGTTGTAGAATATCAGGGCAGTTTTCCCAGACAACCTCTTGGAAGATGATGCCTGAGGTGTGTTTTTTTTTTTTTTTGATCATGGTTTTCAGGCAGTACAATAATTGTCAAATTTTCTTTCTTGGATCTATTTTCCGGTTCAGCTGTTTTTCCAAGAAGATATTTCAAATTGCCTCTAATTTTTATTCCTTTGGATTTGCTTTATTGTGTCTTGGTTTCTTCTAAAGTCACTAGCTCCCATTTGTTAAATCCTAATTCTTAGGCAATTATTTTGTTCGGAGAGTATTCCATTTGGCTTTTCAAGCTATTGAATAAGACATTTTCTTTTATAATTGTGGAAGGAGGTCCTTAGGAACATAAGTTTATAAGACAACCTAACGCTAAATATTCTTTGAAAAGCAGGCTTGAATTTCATTGCAATAGTTGGAATGTAGAGGGTGTATCCTCCACTGCCTTGTGGCTATACCCATATGTGGGAAAGGGTTCAGGAGTTAACCCCGAGGAAAAATCAGGAGGCAGAGTCCCTTAGGCAGTTGGATGTTGGACATCACATCCCTCTGGCAACTCCTGCAGCAGCACTGTTGCCAAACTATATTGGCTCTGCCTCTCCTTTGGATCCACCAATGTCGCAGAGAAGGAAAACCTGCTGCATGGGCAACATCTTGTTTTCCATATTGATCTGCCCAGGCCAGCGCCCTGGGGAGGATACTCCAGCTACTCCTTATGGGGTAGATGCAACACGGGATGCGGCAGTTACTGGTTATAAGTCACTCAGGAGCTGACTCTCCCACATCAGACTGCACAGCCACACTGTGGCCTGTGGCTTTTCAAGGCGCTGATCCATGGTCGTCCGCGACTGGTGGAGGCCTACTACTAGAGGGTGTATATGGACATACATACATATACAATATGTGTATATATATATATGAATCTCTCTCTCTCTCTCTCTCTCTCTCTCTCTCTCTCTCTCTCTCTATATATATATATATATATATATATATACATATATATATATATATATTTATAAAATTGCTTTGAAGAGGAAATAAATCTAACCAAAATCATTGGCTTACATGCAAATTTAATTCAGGGTCATAAAAATATTCTTGGAAGGGGCAGCTAGGTGGCTCAGTGGATAGAGCATTGGCCCTGGATTCCGGAATACCTGAGTTCAAATCCGGCCTCAGACACTTGACACTTACTAGCTGTGTGACCCTGGGCAAGTCACTTAACCCCAACTGCCTCACCAAAAAAAAAAAAAATATTCTTGGAAAGACCAGACACATGTTGATATGGTTAAAGAAAATATGTTTATAGGGCAGAGCCAAGATGGTGGAAGAAAGGCAGTGACTTTCCTGATCTCTCCCCCAAATCCCTCCAAATCCCTTCAAATAATGTCATAGGACAATTGTTGGAGCAGCAGAACCCCAAAAAGGACAGGCTGAAATAATTTCCAGCCAAAGACAGCTTAGAGGGTCAGTAGGAAAAGTCTGTTGTACTGGGGTGAGATTGAAGAATGCTGAGCAGATCCAACCACAGCCCCGGAGAAACAGGCCTTGGGAACCTCTGACTCAACTGTGGCAGCAGCTGCTTCTGGAACTCAGCCCTCAGACAAAGAGAGGAGTTCTGCATGAAGTGTGGACCCAGCCTGGAACAGACAGGAAAGTTATGAGAAAAAATTCAACAGCTTTAAAATCCATTGGAAAAGGAGATACAAAAGCTCTATGAAGAAAATAATTGCCTAAGAATAAGAATTGAACAAATGGAAGCTGGTGTCTTTGTGAGAAACCAAGACACAGTAAAATAAATACAAATGAAGGAAAAAATAGAGGATGATGTGAAGTATCTCCTTGGAAAAACAGCTCACCTGAAAAATAGTCCCAGGAGAGATAATTTGAAAATCACTGGACTACCAGAAAACCATGACCAAAATAAGAGTTGAGACATCATGTTCCAAGAGATTGTCAGGGAAAATTGCCCTGATATTCTAGAAGCAGAAGGTAAAATATAAATGGAAAGAATCCACAAATTACCTCCTAAAGGAGATACCAAAAGGAAAACTTCCAGAAACATTATAGCCAAATTCCAGAGATCCCAGGTCAAGGAGAAAATATTGCAAACAGCTAGAAAAAGGAATTTAAATACTGCAGAGATACAGTAAGGATAACACAAGGTCTATCAGCATCTATATTAAAGGACCAGAGGGCATGGCATATGGGAACTGAGACTACAGACAAGAATCACATACCCAGCAAAACTGAGTATAATCTTTCAGGAGGGAAAATGGGACTTCACTGCAAAAAAAAGGACTTTCAGGAATTTGTGATGAAAAGACCTGACTTTAACTGAATAGAAAATTTGACTTTCAAATACAAGATCCTATAGAAGCATAAAAAGGTAAACAGGAAAAGAAATCAGGAGGGATTTTAAAAGGTTAGACTGTTTATATCCCTACATGTGCAGATGATCCTTCTAACTCATAAGAACTCTCTCAGTAATAAGGGCGGCTGAAAGGAATATACTTAGGGAGAGGGCATATGTGTGGATTGAATATGAAGGGATGATATGGGTAAAGCATTTTTTTTATCATCATTTTTTGTGGGCCAGGAAGGGCAGGGTGGTTTATGTATGAGGCTGTATTTGGGCTCGGGGCCTCCTGGGTTAAGGGCTGGTGCTTTGTCTGCTGAGTCATCTAATTGACACTTAATGTCACCTTTAAAATAGCATTAAGGACTAAGAGGAATGCACTGGAAGAACGGGAAAGTGAGAGGTGTACTGGGGAAAAGTAGCTTACATAAAAGAAACAAGAAAAAGCTTATGGAGTGGAGCAGATGATGGGGAAGGAGTGGGGGACTGAGCGAAGCTTACTTTCATCAGAATTGGCTTATATACACTCAAGTGAATATAGTAATATATTTTGCCCTTAGGGAAAGTGGGAGGGGAAGACGCTAAGGGAGGAAGATGCAAAGGAAGGGAAGCAAGATTGGGGGAAGGGGCAGTAAAAAGCAAAATACTTTGAGGAGGCATACAGTGTAGGAAGATAAAAATAGAGTAAATATCAAGGGGAAGGAATAAGATGCAGGGTAATACAGTTAGCAATAGTAATGTGAAAAAATGATGAGCAGGATGATATTAGGATGTCTGAAAAATGCAAATCATCAACAGAGGAAAAACTGATGGTATCAATACAGATTGAAGTATAGTTTGATTTGTTAGCTCATCTTTCTGAAGTTATTTTGTCTATTTTCTTTCATAACCTGACTAACGTGAAGATATTTTGCATAACTGCACATATATGACTTACATTGAATTTCTTCATTTCATAGGAAGGTTTGAGGAAGGAGGGAGGAAGAAAATTTACAATACTGAGTTTTTAAAAAATCAATGTGAAAATTTTATTTTATTTTTTTACATGTAACAGAAAAATTCTAAACAAAATGAAAATTTTATAAAATATTATTATCTTAGAAATTTAGTCTAGGAAAAAGTAATTGGAAGAATCTGGAATCTAAAAGTATCCAAACACAAAAAATAAAATGCCTCCCATGTTACATACACAGACACACACACACACGGAGAGTGTGTGTATATATTTATTTATACATGTAATATATGTATTTATATTTATATTCACAGATTATATATAATGGGACAATTTGCAACTCCCTAAAAATTGAATTGAATCAATAGCAATTTGTTATTTTTCAATGACTTCCTCTTATATAGCTGTCACTATCAACCCATTACATTTTTTTCTTTTCTATTAAGTATCTAATATATTGAAGAGAAATAGATCCCATAAGTATCATAGCCTATCATCACAAGAAAATACAAAGACAATATGCATATACTATTTAATTGTCAATGTGTATAAGCAAGAATTCAGAGAAGAGGAGGATTTTTAAAATGATTTGAGGAATGAGTAATGATGATCTAGACTTCAAAGGTAATACCCAACAAATTTTTGGGTGGTGGTGAGGTTAGTTTCTATTTGTGAAGCAGTCTTGGCTATGCCTCCAGGAGTTATTGCCATGAAGTTCAGGACACTAGAGACTGATGCTTGTAGGTTCATGCAGAAATTTCTCACCCAACTATTCCTCCACCTCTTTACAAGTTTATGTTGATCTTAAACCTGAAGGTTTTAGGAAAGCAAGAAGGAGGAGCAACAGAAGAATGCAAAATCATCTACTCTTTGATTCTAAATACTTCCATTTTGAACTGAATGAAAATAAACATTTTAATTTTTTGTAAACTGTTCATTGAATCCATAAAATCTATCCAATGGACAATAGGTTAGAAATTTCTGATATAAAGGATAATTTGGGGTTATAATATATGATATCATCAGCTTTCTGTCACTGACCTCTATGAACCATCTAGCTTTCTAAAAATCTGGTCTGTATTACTTTCTTAAATCCCTCTCCCAAACTAAACATTTGCCTTATAATTTTGTTTTCATTAGGGCTATAATGACCAAGGCTGGCATACAGACAACTGTAGTGTTTCCTTTTGGTTTGTTTTCAGAAGTATTCACCATTGACTATGGAGAGTCAGACATACTGAAACCCTAAGAGATAAACTGCAATTTTGCTCTGTTTTTGTTTGTTTGTTTTTGTTGTTGTTGTTGTTTTGTGAGGCAGTTGGGGTTAAGTGACTTGCCCAGGGTCACACAGCTAGTACCTGTCAAGTGTCTGAGGCCAGGTTTGAACTCAGGTCCTCCTGGCTCCAGGGCCAGTGCTCTATTCACTTTGCCACCAAGCTTCCCCAATCTTGCTCTTTTTTGATAAGAAAAATAAGGGGAGGGGCAACTAGGTGGCAAGGAGGACAGAGCACTGGCCCTGGAGTCAGGAAGACCTGACTTCAAATCCAGCCTCAAACACTTGATGCTTACTAGCTGTGTTACCCTGGGCAAATTAATTAACCCTAATTGCCTCACCAAAAAAAAAAAAAAAGAAAAGAAAAGAAAAGAAAAAAAAACCAATGAAGTGGAAATTAAATCAATAATTAGGAATGATTTTGCCCAACTGTATGCCAATAAATTTGACAATCTCAATGAAATGGATGAATATTTACAAAAATGCAAACTGACCAGGTTAACTGAAGAGGAAATAAAATCCTTAATTAAACCCATATTAGAAAAAGAGATTGAACAAGCCATTAATGAACTCCCTAAGAAAAAATCCCCAGGGCCAGATGGGTTTACAGGTGAATTTTACCAAACATTTAAAGAACAATTAATTCCAATACTATACAAATTGTTTGGAAAAATAGGTGAAGGAGTTCTAACAAATTCCTTTTATGACAGAAATATGGTGGTGAAACCAAAACCAGGCAAAGCAAAAACAGAGAAAGAAAATTATAGACCAATTTCCCTAATGAATATTGATGCTAAAATCTTAAATAAGATATTAGCAAGGAGATTACAGCAAGTGATCACCAGGAAAATACACTATGACCAGGTGGGTTTTAAACCAGGAATGCAGGGCTGGTTCAACATTAGAAAAACTATTAACATAATCAACCACATCAATAAGAAAACCAACCATAATCATATGATTATTTCAATATATACAGAGAAAGCTTTTGACAAAATACAGCACCCATTCCTAATAAAAACACTAGAGAGTTTAGGTATGGGTGGAGCTTTCCTTAAAATAATAAACAGTATCTAAAAACCATCAGCAAATATTATATGCAATGGAGATAAATTACAGGGCTTCCCAATAAGATGAGGGGTCAAACAGGGATGTCCATTATCACCCCTATTATTTAATATTCTATGAGAAATGTTAGCTTTAGCAATCAGAGAAGAAAAGGAATTAAAGGAATTAGAATAGGCAAGGAGGAAACAAAACTATCACTCTTTGCAGATGATATCATGGTATACTTAAAGAATCAACTCAAAAATTACTTGAAACAATTAACAACTTTAGCAAAGTAGCAGGATATAAAATAAATCCACATAAATCATCAGCATTTCTATACATGACCAACAAAGTCCAGCAGCAAGAGATAGAAAGAGAAATTCCATTTAAAATAACGGTAGATAATATAAAATACTTGGGAGTCTACTTGCCAAGACAAACCCAGGAACTCTATGAACACAACTACCAAACACTCTTCACACAAATAAAATCAGATCTAAATAATTGGAGAGACATCAATTGCTCATGGATAGGCAGAGATAATATAGGAAAAATGACAATACTACCTAAATTAATTTACTTATTGAGTGCCATACCAACCAGACTACCGAAAAATTATTTTAAAGAGGTAGAAAACATAATGACAAAATTCATCTGGAAAAGCAAAAAATTAAGAATATCCAGGGAAATAATGAAAAAAAAATCACAGGAAAGTGGGTTAGCGGTACCAAACCTGGAGCTTTACTATAAAGCAGCAGTCATCAAAACTATCTAGAGAGAAGCATCAGTGGAATAGGCTAGGCACAGGAAATGCAGTAGTAAATGACACTAGTAATGTAGTGTTTGATAAAGCCAAAGACTCCAGCTTCTGGGATAGGAACTCAGTATTTGACAAAAAACAAAAACTGCTGGGAAAACTGGAAGATAGTGTGGCAGAAATTAGGCATAGACCAACATCTTACACCTTATACTAAAATAAGGTCAAAATGGATACACAATTTAGACATAAGAGGTGATACCATAGGTAAATTAGGAGAGAAAGGAATAGTCTACCTATCAGATCTTTGGAAAGGAAAACAGTTTATGACCAAACAAGAGATAGAGAATATTATCAAATGCAAAATGGATTATTTTGATTACATTAAATTAAAAAAAATTTTGTACAAACAGAAGCAATGCATTCAAAATTAGAGGGGAGGCAGAAAGCTAGGAAACAATTTTTATGGCCAGTACTTCTGATAAAGGCCTCATCTCTAACATATATAGGGAACTAAATCAAATGTATAAGAATCCAAGTCATTCCCCAATTGAGAAATGGTCAAAGGATATAAACAGCCAGTTTTCTGATGAAGAAATCAAAGCTATCTATTCCCATATGAAAAAATGCTCTAAATCTCTAATGATTAGAGAGATGCAAATTAAAACAACTCTGAGGTACCACCTGACACCTATCAGATTGGCTAAAATGACCAAAAAGGAAAATAATAAATGTTGGAGAAGCTGTGGGAAAATTGGAACACTAATGCATTGTTGGTAGAACTGTGAACTGATTCAACCATTCTGGAGAGCAATTTGGAATTATGCCCAAAGGGCAATAAAGCTGTGCATACCCTTTGACCCGGCAATATCACTTTTGGGTCTTTTTCCCACAGAGATCATGGAAAGGGGAGAGGGATCCACATGTACAAAAATATTTATAGTTGTTCTGTACGTGGTGGCAAGGAATTTGAGGGGATGCCCATCAATTGGGGAATGGCTGGACAAGTTGTGGCATATGAATACAATGGAATACTATTGTGCTGTAAGACATGATCAGCAGGAAGACTTCAGAGAAACCTGGAGGGTCTTGCATGGGCTGATGATGAGTGAGCTGAGCAGAACCAGAAGAACATTGTATACAGTATCATTAACATTGTGTGTTGATCTACTGTGATGGACTATATTCTTCTCACCAATGGAATGGTACAGAAGAGTTCCAGGGAACTTATGATAGAAGAGGATCTCTAAATGCAGGAAAAAAAAAAAAAGAACTGTGGAGTATAGATGCTGAACGAACCATACTCTTTGTTTTTGGTGCTGTTGTTTTTCTATTTTGAGGTTTTTTCATCATTGCTCTGATTCTTTTCTTATAACATGACTAATGCAGAAATAGGATTAATGTTATTATGTGTGTGTATACATACATACATACATATATATATATATATATATATATATATATATATATATATATATATATATATATATAAAATATAACAGATTACCTGCTGTCTAGGGGAGGGGAGGAAGGGAGAAAAATCTGAAATTGGAAAGCTTGTATAAACAAAAGCTGAGAACTATCTTTACATGTAACGGGAAAAAAAATAAAATACTTTAAAAAATTAATAAAAAATTAGAAAAAGAAAGAAAAAAAGAAAAAGAAAAAAGAAAGAAAAATAAGGGGAAGCCAACCCTGCAATTAAAAGTATACATCCTGGCCTATAAACTTGAAACAAATTCAGTTTCCCTCCTAAGCTATCTTGATGGATCAAAATAAGGTTATCGTGAGGCTAAAATGAGAATATATGTAAAGTACTATAAAAATGTCAAATATTATTATTAATTATAGTAATTATAACAATAATCATCATTGTTATTATTATGGCCTTTGTCACTGGGCCTCCATTGTTGTGATTTCATTCTCTGAGCCTCCTACTATGTACACTTGCTAGAGCAATATTTATTTTATTATTTATTTTATTATTTTTTGGGGGGGCAATGCGGGTTAAGTGACTTGTCCAGGGTCACACAGCTAGTAAGTATCAAGTGTCTGAGGCTGGATTTGAACTCAGGTACTCCTGAATCCAGGGCTGCTGCTTTATCCAATGCGACAGCTAGCTGCCCCTTAGAGCAATATTTATTGAGAAACAAAAGGATGTGCTGTCAAATGTTAAACAATAGAGCTCTCCCTTTTGAAAACAAAAGAATGTACACATGCATGTTAAAGTTTAATTTGCCTTATTAACACTTACCTAAGCCTAGAGTCAACAGAATAACAAATCAAATCCTTATTTGTAACAATCATAAATAGTGATTTCTTGTATCTAAATTCTCATGTTCAATATTGATAAATCAACTCTCCCAAGTCATCCAGAATTAGATGGAGCACACTTTGGAAAAAGGAATTGAATAGTTTCAAACAAAAGTTACCTCATTTTAAAAATATGCTATACAAATAAACACTCCATAGCAATGAGAGTTTGTGTATTTGTTTCTCTCAAACCATTACCACCAACAAAAACAAAAAGATTTATACTCAAAGAATAGCATTCTTTCTCCCACCTTTTTGCCTTTTCACAGGTTGTCCCTATTGCCTCCCCCTTCCCCAACTCTACCCTTTCCCAGGGAATCATTTTCCAATTCATCTAAGGCTTTCTCTACCTGGGGTCCATTAGGTTCAATTTTCTTTCTTATTTTGATAACTATACGTGTGTGTATATATATATATATATATATACACATACATATATATGTATATATAAAACATATAATTGAATTCCTTTTTAATATATGAATATATTTTATAACTGTATATGTATAATAGATATAATTGAATTCTTTGTAATCCTAATTTTTAATTTACTAATTTGACAAAATTATTTTTAAAAGTTCATAGGGTTCATTGCCCTGCCAACAAGGTCATGATACAAAAATGGCTAATAACCTGTTCTTGATTCTAGTGTGTTCCCCTCTTAAAATTAGCTTGTATTTACTTAGCTGTTTTCTTTTACTATTTCTCAATAGATTAGAAGAAAACTTGGAACTTCATCATTTGACATAATCAAGTTGTTGTCACTGATCTTTGAAGCCTTCACAGATTGCTTCAAGTTCAACCTGGATTAGTATGTCTTTTGTTTGTTTGCTTGTCTGTTTTTAAATGAAAGACACTTGTCATTGTTTACTTAAGGAGCAATACTTATGACCTTAGAATCCTAAAATTTAGAGATTAAGGGAAGCCTTAAAGACAATCTAAGTACAATAAATTCCTCTAGTTTTATAGATAGAAAAATTGAAACACCTCAAAGAGAAGTGATTTACTCAGAACCACATTTGACTTAGATCCTTTAACTTTCAATTCAGAGTGTGATGCATTGATTATTGTTCCTTTCCCACTTCACAGCCCAATGTTATCTCTAAAGTCTAGAGTGTTTTGTTCCTTGATGTGCCTTAAGGTGACTGTATCATCTCATTCAGATTAGGAAGTGGCTATTGAAAAGGCATAAAGGAAGGAGATGAAGTTCCAGGTGAGAGAAAACGCTAAGTTTGACTAGACTGTAGAGGACAGGAAAAAGAATCATATATAATGAGGTTTTATAAGTAAAAAAGTTTTTATTTTATCTTATGAACCAGAAACACAAAATTTATTGAATAGTTGAGTTACAGTTAAATCTGTGCTTCAGGAAAATAACTTTTGACAGTTGTGTGAAAGATGGAGTAGAATAGGAAGAGACTTAAGGCAGAATGACCAAAAAGAAAAAGGGAAATAGAGAGTCCTCTCTACAATATAGTGTAATTCTTGAGTAGTTATTTGGTCTTTGCTATATAACCTCCATGAAATAGGAACCCATGATGCCATGAAGCAGCCCTTTTCCTTTTATAGAGCTCTAATTGTTAGATAGCCTTTCACTTGGTGCCAGAAGGCAAAACATGTTGAATCCTGCTTCAATTTCATGGCTCTTCAAATATTTGAAGATAACTATGATGTTCTCTCTCTACTTCTCCAAATTAAACACCCCAGTTTCTTGAACTGGTCCTCACAAGATATGAATCATGAACCACCAACATTTTTATTGTCCTGTTTTGAGCACTTTTCCAGGTTATCAATGTTTTACCTCTAATGTAGTGCCTAGGACTAAACACAATATTATTGATGTGGAATGATTAGGAAAGAGTACAGCAGAATCCCTATTGCCTGATTTTTGGATTTTATATCTCTCTAAATGCTGCCTAATATTGATTCTCACTTGTTCTCTCTTGGATTTAGGCTAAAAGATTCATCAACATTAAGTACTAACATTCAGTACTTAACTTTAATATAACATTTAGTACTGAGCAACTGCTTAGTACAAAAAATGTGTTGACATAAATGTAGAGCTTGTTTATTAAAAGCATGGAAATATTCAATTTGCAATTCTAGAAACATGTAGCTATTGAGCTAAAAAGCAATTACCTAGAGAAATGTAGGCTGGAGGATTTATATTTAAGAAAATCATAATGCATAGTTCATCATTCAACTCTTGCCTTCATTCTATTTGTAGATCATTAACCTTAACTGAAATGCCACATTTTTCCATGAAAAAAAAATGCTATGTAAAAATTAAACCCAAACATAAAATCTTCCCAAATTATTTTAACTATCTTTGGTCATGCTATTCCTTATTGGGGGTACAGCCAGGTGGGGCAGTGTATAGAGCACCGGCGCTGGATTCAGGAGGACCTGAGTTCAAATCCAGCCTCAGACACTTAACACTTACTAGCTGTGTGACCCTGGGCAAGTCACTTAACCCCAATTGCCCCACCAAATAACAAAATTGTATAAAAGAGCATGTTAAATTTCAAAGCTTTCCATTACATTCATTTACCAGAACTTGTTCAGCCATTCCCCAATTGATAGACAACCCCTCAATTTCCAATTCCTTGCCACCACAAAAAGAGCAGCTATAAATATTTTTAACATGTGGGTCCTTTTCCCTTTTCTACGATCTCTTTGGGAAAAAGACCCCAAAGTGGTATTGCTGGGTATGCACAGTTTTATAGCCCTTTTGGCATAATTCCAAATTGCTCTCCAGAATGGTAGTGGTATATGAATGTAATGGAATTCTATTGTGCTGTAAGAAACAATGAGCAGGAGGAGTTCAGAGAATCTTGGAGGGACTTGAATGAACTGATGATGACTGGGATGAGCAGAACCAGAAGAACATCACCTTTTATGTGTAAATCATGTACCCATTTTGACCTTATTTTAGTATAAGGTGTAAGATGTTGGTCTATGCCTAGTTTCTGCCATACTATCTTCCAGTTTTCCCAGCAGTGTTTGTCAAATACTGAGTTCCTATCCCAGAAACTGGAGTCTTTGGGTTTGTTCAAACAGTACATTACTAAAAGTCATTTACTACTGTGTCTCCTGTGCCTAGCCTATTCCATTGATTCTCCACTCTATTTCTTAGCCAGTACCAAATAGTTTTTATGACTGCCACTTTATAGTACAGCTTCAGCTTTGGTACAGCTAACCCACCTTCCTGTGCATTTTTTTTTCAGTATTTCCCTTGATATTCTTGAACTTTTGTTTATCCAGAGGAATTTTGTTATTATTTTTTCTAGCTCTATAAAATAATTTTAGGTAGTCTGATTGTTGTGGCACTGAATAAATAAATTAATTTAGGTAGAATTGTCATTTTTATTATATTAGTTTGGCTTATCTATGAACAATTGATATTTTTCCAATTATTTTATCTGCCTCCCTTCTAATTTTAGATGCATTGCTTCTGTTTCTACAAAACCTTTTTAATTCAATTTAATCAAAATCATCCATTTTGCATTTCATAATATTCTCTATCTCTTGTTTGGTCATAAACTGTTCTCCTTTCCAATGATCTGAAAGGTAAATTATTCCTTCCTCTCCTAATTTACCTATGAAATTAGAAATCTTATAAAAACAAATGTTGAAAACTATCTCTACATGTAACTGGAAAGTAATAAAATACTTTTACAATTTTAAAAATTCCTTATTGGTCCTTATGTACTTCTGTATCTGGATGTTGTGTTAAATATTATTAGTGGTTATTCAATCAGGGGAATCAGCCCCCTCATTAGCATAAAAATATATGAAAAATCTTTGCATCCTTCTCTTAGGATGATGGAGCTCTTTTGAAACCCATTAACCCAGCTATCCATCAGATTTCCATCCACAAAGGAAGAAATATTTCTTTGCCTTTCTCTCTTACTAGCAAAAGAACAGCCCATAACAATAATGAGCAACCTGTTCTTACTTAAATATATTTAAGATAAGACACTGGTTGTTCCATTTTGTTTCTGACCAGAACTGACTGAACAAGTACCATGAGTAATGGACATTTAGAAATTTTTGACATACCTTATGACTTAAAAACCTGGGTACTCCCTGAATTGCCACTGGTTGGCCCAGCCCAAGTCTCATTGGCCATTGCTTGGCCTTTTAATTGCTCAGAGTAAGGATAAATAGCAATTGCTTTTTTTTTTTGGAGCAGAAACCCTGATGGACTTATTTCCCTTCCTTCCTTCCTTCCTTCCTTCCTTCCTTCCTTCCTTCCTTCCTTCCTTCCTTCCTTCCTTCCTTCCTTCCTTCCTTCCTTCCTTCCTTCCTTTCTTTCTTTTTCTTTCTTTCTTTGTTTTGACTAGGTAAAGTAAGTCATTCTTTTCCTCACTCCTTATTTGGACTTAATCACTGAATGGGCTTTGTCTCAGGCAAACTGAGACCTGGTAAAGACCTTATCTTAAAAAGGTCAAAGTGTCCCACTGCATTAGGTTCATCTCCAGTCATCCTGATGTATATTTTGCCACTGGACCTAGAGAGCTTTTGAGGAGAGAGTGAGGCTTGTGACTTTGCACAGCCCTCTCACATTTAAATCCAATTCACTGCAAGTCATTATATCACCTCCTGATGTCATGGTCCTCTGCAAAAATGAAGCACAAACAAGAACAAACACAACAACAGTATTCCTTCACACTGAAGATAACATTACCAGAAGGAAACTATAGCCAAAACACTAGGAAGGCCAAAGCCATGTCCTGCTTGGCTGGGAGATCTCTACTTCATGAGTTATTCAACCATTGTAGGTCATAGTTGAAGGGGAAATTATTTTTTAAGCAGTCATGAAAAGTTGTCTTTAACTCTTAGCAGAGTCAATAACTAATAATTTTTCATGTTTTAAGTGCCATTAATATTACTTATCAGTCTTGTATTCTAAGCAAATTTTTTCTTGGTGATGATCAAAATAAATAGCTATACTATACCCACTACCTACCACTTTGTAAATTAAGTATTTTTTCTATAAAAGGCTGTGTAAGGGACATGTGTGTTTGTGTGTATGTGTGCGTGTGTGAGTGAGAGAGAGATGCACATTCATTCATTGTCATTATTCATCAATTTCTTAGTTTAACAAATTTTCCCTTGATGCTGAGTGGTAGGCTATGAGAAAGAGTGACAAAAATAATCTGAATTCTTTATTTTAGGTCATGTTTCCCAAGACAGAACCCAATCTGCATAAGTCTAGAGATGGAGCCAAATGACACAATAATAGAGTTTCAGACAAATTGATGACAGAGGTTTTACACTGGTTTCTTTAGCCACCTTTTAAGTCTTCAAAAAAGAAATACCAATGAAACTAGGACATAGCCAATTCAACAAAACAGTGCAATTGCTTACTGACTATTCTCCAAACAGATTTATCTAAATGCCACCCAAATGAACATGTTTCTCAGAAAATTCAAGCACCTTATGAAAGGTATCTGGCACTGACATATTATTCAATAAAACTAAGTAGTACCCAAGGCAACCTCTCTAGCACATTCTTCAAACAGAGCACATTAAAAACTTCTGAAAGAGCCCTGCTAAAAGGAAATAAATACACAATGGAAGTCACTTTTGAATTGTCTACTGGCAGTTCTCTCCAAGCATCATTTAATAATTAATTTTTGTGACTGCTTTTGATATCACATGTTTAAATCACATGAAACAACACTTTAAAGTTGAGAATGCACATCTTATCATGTATGAAAAATATTGAATCAATGCTTATATGTCAGGCAAACTTATTTGCTATAATGTCCTTGATAGAGCAAAAAATATGATTCTTGGATCAACTTTTTATACAATGACTGTTCTCCAAATTAGAATTTTTGATAAAGCAATTTGGTCATCAAGAACTTTCTAAATACATAGTTTAGGTACTATATTGTAAGAAACTTTACTACTCTATGAACATATTTTCTAATACTTGTAAGTTCCTTTTGAAAATAATTTACTTAATCTTAGAATGAATGTTTGGCTGAATGGTTTCAGTTAAGCTGAAATTCAAATATTATACATTAAAGTATAAGTGAATGAAAAGCAATACTTCACTTATATACAAACCTATGTATAAGACATGTAAAAAATACTGAGTTATCAGGAAACCTAATTATACAATAATAATGTGAATTTGAATATTAGGTGTTTCTCCTATATATTTTCTTCTATTTTGGCTTTTCTGTCACCTATCAGTGAGTTAAGTATAAACATATATATGAAACCTGCAGGGTTTCTTAATTTCCCTCTAACAATTTTGCGATGAATAGAAAAAAGTAATGCAACCTAGTCATTTGGGGAAGGAATAGCAACAGAAAATGAATGTAAGGCTAAAGTAAATTTTTTTGGATATGAAAACTTGAATAAGGAAGGTAACTAATATATATATATATATATATATATATATATATATATATATACATATATATATATATATACATATATACATATATATATTTGGCAGGGCAATGGGGGTTACGTGACTTGCCCAGGGTCACACAGCTAGTAAGTGTCTGAGGACAGATTTGAACTCAGGTACTCCTGAATCCAGGGCCGGTGCTTTATCCACTGCGCCATCTAGCCACCCCCAGTAACTAACATTTTAAAAGTATTTAGAAAATTGTAAAATCCACAGATATTTAAGGATAAGGACAGAGTCTGGACCTATGATTTCTTTGGTTTAAGGAATTTCCAGATGAAGAAATCTCCCTACCAATGCACTCTGGCATCTTCTCTGCCAATTAGTCTTATAGAGCTATCTATGGCACTGAGATATAAAATGACTTCCCCAGGGTATTACAGCTAGTATATGACAGAGGGGAGACTTGAATCTAGGGCTTCCTATTTGGTAAATCAGCTGTCTTTCCACACTGTCTCTCAAACATAAATGTCTATCAACTAAATCTAGTTAACTTATAAAAGAGGAGGATCACAGAAAGACTCTCAAGGTCTCCTATTCCTCCACCTTGATCTATTTTTCAGTTTTCCATTCCCTTCTAGCAACTGCTTTGGTAAGGAATAAAATTCAAAAGCTTCTGTTTCTGTCACTTCTAACTAGCATAGTGCTATTGGGACTTTGCCTTAGAGAATTGACATTCTCAGGAACAAGCTTCCATGCTGGGAATGTAGAGTGTTTTCTTATCAGGGAGAAGGTATTATTCACTACAGTGAATATTCTTCCCATAACTTGACCCCTGTTTTCATTTGTCAAAACCTCCCTCACTACCCAGGGTAAGCCTGCCCTTTAGTTACTTATTGATTCTATTATCCCTCTTAGTGGTTAACTTTTACTAACCAATAATGAGGTTGATGGGCTTTTCCCCAAGAAAACTGCCTCCACAATTTTTACTGTTTCTGTTGCTTATGCCTCACTCCAACTTCTGTTTCCCAACCTGCATACCTTGCTGTTCACCTTGTTTCTTTTTTCTTTTCTTTTCTTTCTTTCTTTCTTTCTTTCTTTTTTTTTTTGCAGGGTAATGAGTGTTCAGTGACTTGCCCAGAGTCACATAGCTAGTAAGTCTCAAGTATCTGAGGTCAGATTTGAACTCAGGTCCTCCTGAATCCAGGGCCAGTATTTTATTCACTGCCCCATCTAACTGCCCTGTTAGGCTTATTTCTTCATCCTCCCCACCCCCACAGCCTTCCCCTTCCCCTTTTCCCAGGTTTTTCTCCATTAAAGTCCTCTTCTGATGCCATTCTGTGTCATTTACCATAGATTCTCTGAGATGAAATGCAACACAAAGGTCAATTAATCCAAATTTTACCTGAACAAAAATCTCTACAATATACCAGACAAATGATCACAGACATTATTTGACTCAAGAACAAACATCCTTTTTCACTTTAGAATAGATCTAAATATATACTAAGTTTTGTGTATTTTTCCCCTTTACATCAAGTATAAACATGCCTCAGCAGCTTTCACATATTTCTCTGTCCTTGAAGTCAAGGAGAACGTCTAACCTCTCTTTACCAGGATATATCTCCAAATACTTGGATGTCTTCTACTTTTGGTCCTGTCACTTTCTAGTAGTAACCCTATATAAGTGCTTTTTTTGTTTCTGAGCTTTAGTTTCCGCATCTCTAATATGAAATATGGAAAATAGTGTATACATAATGAAAAGAGACCTGGATTTTGAGTCAGAAGACATGGATTCAAATCCCAGTTCTACAATTTCTATCTATGTAACATTGGGCAAGAAAGCTCCCTTTTGCCCAATTATTCTTCTTGAATCTAGTGGAAATATTTTAATTCTAGATATGTCTGTGGGAGAGTTGGGAATGGTTGTGATTGGTTCTGTCTAAACTTCTGCCACTCCCCATGTACGAATCAATGAAAGAAATTGCACAAATAGCCAGGAGACAATCAGATCTACTATTTACTTTCATCTGAACTAAAATAACAACTTAGACAATTTGTGCTCAGGAAAAATAGGTAGGATACTACTGTACAATCTAATGATGTATATACAAAATAAAACCTTTCTTCCTACCTTCCTAACAATACTCACAGATTCAAAAGTTGGGATACAAATAGCAAAGCTACTATCATCAGCTTCATGGGCAAATTTTGTGAGTCTGCATGATCTGCATTTCTTTCATTATAACTCATTAGTTTCTACCAATGAATTTCCCCCTTACAATCATCCAGTAGAAACAATGAGCTCAAAGAAATGACATTTACTAAGATGCTATGCTAAAAATAGTATCTATGAAAACATTTTACCCATATATCTGTGACAAAGTCTCCCAATATATAAATATATAAAATTATGTTTGTATGGGAAGAATAGGCACAAACTTAGAATTCTGTGGCAGAGGAATACAGAGTTATTAAATATGTATTCCCAAAGCAATTTACATTTCAAATACTTTGGGATGTGGAAGCCCAATATCCTTCTAGGGCCCTCCTTATAGTATTTCCTAGGCACAATGTCTCTGCTGAGTGTATTTCACAAATAAGATCCAATATCAAAACTTTTCTGTATTTGTGTGTACAAAGAGAATGTTTTGTTTTTTCTGGGCTCATCTTAAATGTTTCTCAAACTCTCTTGAATGTCTGATAAACTTAAACTCCTGGATAAGATGACTGCTATTAAACAACTAGTTCTATGAGCAGGTCATGTGGCAGGGGAAGAAATTTTGATATCCCTATCTGGAAACCCTCTCAATATGTGCCATTGTAGCCTTCTTAGGTTTGAGTATTTACATGTACTCTTTTCTTTCCCCTAATCCTATTTCTTTGACTAACTATCATTAGCCATAAAATCCCCTGAAGTCATGATTATGAAAATCATTGATTCATCATTGTTGATTAGAAAGATGAAAAGTGATGTAGGCATTTCAGGTCCCAAAGTGTTAAATGTGTCCTTTGATTCAGAAACAAAAACAAAAGCAATAACAAACAATACTTTTGGGATAGTCTAAATTGCATTGGACTCAGAGAAAGTAACAAAAGTTTTAGTTGTGGATTTGAAATTTGGGGCAAATCATTTTACTTTTCTGATAGTTAGATTTTGGTTATATCCCTTCTAAATTTAATTTGCTATGCGTTTTCTTAGCCCTGATTTGTACAATTATAAATGTAAACTAATTTGTGATCTTACATGAGTCATTGAACCTTAGTTTCTTCATCCAGAGAATGAGTGATCTTGGCATTTCCACATTTAAAATCCTCTGTTTCTATCTGTTAATTTTCAGTGATATCATGTGGAGTTGTATTAATAAAAATAACTCAAAGTAGATATAAAGGGAAAATAAGGTTTATAATTTGTTATAGATTTGAAATAAATAATCCACCCATACATACAAATAAAATTTTGATTTATGGTATATGTCTTATAACAATTTTAAAGGAAGCAATTAAATCTTTTAAAGAATAAATCAGGACTGAAATAATTCAAAGTATTTATATTGTTAAGGACTTGGAGTATACTGATCTTATTCTTTTCATATATAGAATTTTTATCTCCTGAATGGATTGGATGGTTTAGTCACCTATTTCTAGCATTCTTGTTTTTCTCCTATTTTTTGGAGGGGAGGCAAAAATGAAGTAAAAATAATTAGGGGAGAAAAAAGACTGTGTGAAAAAATAATAAAAGTAAATTTATTTTATTTATTTTTAAAGTAATTTTATTTTAACAGAGGTGGCAAAAATGTCCCTTATAGGTTAGGCCTATCTCTGTAAAGAGGAGGTTTTGTTAGGAGAAACTTACTGTGCTTCATTTCTCTCTTATGCCTATTGGAAATTTTTGAGAAGTACCCTGGAATAAGAAAAATAAAACAGTAAGTTTATATTATATGCACTAGGTCAAGGAGAAAGGTTTTGATGTATTTATAAGAAAATATTGGGATAGAACTAGTTTTAGGATAATAAATCACTTGCAAATTGACAGGAAATTAAAAATGGATAAACCCAATCAAACAAGGGAGCAAGGCAGTTGTATAAAAGTAATTTCGAGGAATGAAACCTGTGCCCTCCTTTTGCTGTATGATATCCATCTATAATACTTCTATTCACTACAGCAGTAATATTTACTAAAAAGAGGTATAGCAATCAATGAAAAAGAAAGGAAAAGATAATTATCCCAACTCTTCATCAGTATAAATATGTCTTTTCTCTGTCTTTAGCATAAAAATAAGACTATTCTTTGTTTTAAAACTTCATAATGCTGAGTATTTGTAAAGTGTGTTGCTGATAACCCTAATGGAAAAGCCAGATAGTGAATTTCCCAGGTTCTCAGTAGAAACAAAAAAGCCAGCTTGATAACAGGTCAACCAAATATAACCTGTCATTTTATATGTAGTCAGTATGTATGTCAGCATTGTCAATATAGGTTATGTATTTCTATTGTTGTCCAATGAGTTGTCTAAATGCAGCTTGTGGGTGAGGATCTCTGGTATCTTGCATGTCCCTTGTCAAGAAAGATTTTGATTTCTCCCTGAAAGGGAGCTAGAAAAAAGGCAGTAAGACGGGTTTCAATATTCTGTCTCATCTGAGAGGCAACAGTGGAGTAGAAGAATATCTATCTCTCCAGACAGTAGCAAATAATCCCTAGGCAACTCAGGTTATATATGAAAGGAGGAAGAATCTGAATCCTAGATAGGATGACTAGAATATTTTGAAGTCAATCAATTTTCTGTTGAGAGTTCAATATTCTCATGTGTCTAACCTCTGTTCATTACATCCAGTTTTTCCTGTACAGATTTTGTTTGTTCATAGTTGTTTGTATTTTGTTTCTGCCATTAGATTCTGAGAACAAGAGTTGTTTTGTTGTCTTTGTTTGTTTTACCTTCTTTGTATCTCCAGTGCTTAGCACAGTGTCTAGCACATAGTATACACTTAATGAATGCTTGTTGACTGATACATGTCCCAATTGCAATAATACACATTATAATATATTCTCATATCACCAAAATATAAAATTCAAAAAGGAAAATAAATCAAATCAAAACAAAAAAGTTAGTTTTAAAAATGTGTCTCATAAGCAACACTTTGCTTTAATAATGATCCATCTTATTTTCTATTGTCACATAACTAACATTATGGACAAAGGGTCCAGATCCATGCAGAATGCAATGCTATTTATAATAATGTTTTCCAATCATGTTATGGATGAAAAGATCCAATTAAAAGGTCTGTGCAATCATTGTTTTATATGGCTCTGAGTATTCTCTGAGAGCTCAACAGGTAATAGATGATAACAGAAGCTAAATTGGTGCTTCTCACTTGGAGATAAATGGCTAATCAAGACTGCCAGCTGATTGTAACACTGTCTGCAATTCTGGATTAGAGCTGCTTAAAACACACAATATTAATAATAATAAATATTATGATCTATCAACTTTCTAAGATTCCAGATAATATAGTATTCTGTCTACCTTTGTATTCTCACAGAATTATAGAGCTAGAAGGGACCCTAGAGGTTATCCTGTTAAAACAGGGTTGCTGAGAGGTTGGCAATTACTACATCATGCAGCTGGTTACTGACATACAGTTGACCAGACTAGAAACCAAGTTTTGAGACTGTTCATCTGATAATCTTTGCACTTAGAAGCTGCTGGGTGGTAGAGTACAAAGAGCACTGGGTTTGGTGTTGAGAACACCTGGGTTCAAACCTGGCCTCAGACACTTAATATCTATATGACCCTGGCCATGTCATTTAACCTCTGTCTGCCTCTTCGCTTGTGTATGGGCCAAATTTAATATGGGGAGAGTTAGTTGGTTGGCTCACCATAATATTGGGGTTCAGAAAATAATGAGGGACCTCTAGGTCCAAAGTTTCCTCCCCCTCTGAACTGCCTTTTTTAGTTATTTCTCCCAGGCCAATGAAAAAGGAGCTTAACAGCCTCTTTTCCACAAACAAATCAGGTTCTATTTAATGGGAATAAAATACACAGCAAAGGTGAAATTGATAAAGTCAAGGACAAGGGAATAGGGAAATAGGAAAATAGATAATCTCCCTGGCTCTAGCCAAGGGCTGTCTCAAACCCAAACTCGCTTTCAGCTCAGCTAATTCAAAGGGCTGGATTCAACTCACCACCAAGGGTCTGTAATTTCTATAGGAGTCAGCAGCCAGTCTGTAGTCTACTCTGAATGCTCCTCCAAGGCCAGAGAGAGACAGCGAGTCAGCTACTTCCTTTTGGGGTCCCTTTTTCTACCTTTTTGTCCCTCCCCAAAGGGGAGCTCCTTCAAGTAGTGTGGCTGAGACTGGTTCCCTGTTGATGAGGCAGTCCACAGCCTCTGAAGAAACTCCTCAGGGTTGGCCAAGTTTAAACTAGGTGGCTAAAAATCTAATCATCTTTAATGGGTACTTAGTAGCTAATCAAGTTGGACTCCTGGGCATCTGCCAAATTCCATTATTTTACCACATTTGTAAAAAGGGGATGATATTAAAGTACCTACTTCCCAGGGTTGCTATGAAATAATATTCATAAAGTACTTAGCATAGTATTTAACTAATAAGAGATACTTAAGATATGTTCTCTGTCTCTGTCTCTTTCTAGTACTTTTATAGAGTTTGTTCTAGAACGCCCATGAAAAAGGGAATAGAACTATAATATCAAGTATGCAATACTTGATGTACATAAAACTAACAAGTACCAATATGTTTGGGCTAATATTTTCCTTCTACCTTCTTTTTTTCCAAATTTATTATTTAATTGTCTTTAATATTCTTTTTATTTGTAATTTAGTTTGAAATTCTCTCTTTCTCTCCCTCTCATCCTTTTCAGGGCCACTAAGAAGGCAAGCAAATGATATCAATTATATGTTTAAAATCATGCAAAACATATTTATATATCAAAAAAGTTGAGAAATTTTACTGTAGGTTGCATCCAGAGTTCGTCAATTCTTTCTCTAGATGTGGATAGCATATTTTTCATCAAAAATATTTTGGAATTGTTTTGAATCTTTTTATTAATCAGAGTAGCCTAGTCTTGACCATCATCATAGCTTTGCTTTTACTGTGCACAACAATCTCCTGATTCTTCTCACTGCACTTTGCATCATTTCATACAGGTCTTGCCATTTTGTGTGTTTTTTATGCCTTTTTCCCCTGAAACCACCCCCTTCATCATTTCTTATGGCTCAATAGTAGTCCATAATACTCATATACCACAATTTGTTTAGCCATTCTCTAATTGATGAGCATGGCCTTGATTTCCAAATCTTTACCAACACAGAAGAACTACTATAAATAGTTTTGTACATATAGGTCCTTTTCTTCTTCCTTTGATATCCTTGAGATATAGGTCAAATGGTAGGTACAATTTGATAACGCTTTGGGTATATTTCCAAATTATTCTCCAGAATGGTTGGACCAGTTCCCAACTCCAACCAAAAGTTATTAGTTTATCTATTTTACCTCATCCCCTACAATATTTGTCAGTTCAGCTAAATGTCCACCTCACATTTAGTAACTTCTGAGTAGTTTCAATTTACATTTCTCTAATCAATAGTGATTTAGAATCTTTTCCCCCTCATATGACTATAGATTTGAATTCTTCTGAAAACTGCCTTTTTATATCTTTTGACCACTTATCAATTGGGTTAATGTCACTTGTTTTATAAATTGATGTTTAAAAAAAGAGCATCCTTGATAAATTTGATATGTTCTGTGATCAAATTTGAGATGACAGGGTTTGATTAGAACATAAGCATTCAAATTCGTATCTCAAAGGGAGGATACAGTGAATTTAAAATGATTTGTTGAAAGAAACTCAAGAGGGACAATGTGTACTGTTGTTGGAAGATGGACCAGCCCTTCCTAATTTTCTATGAAATCCGGCTAGGAAAAGAAATCAACTTTTTCACTTTTGCTGTTAGACTTTAAGATGACTGACATATATTTGGCTTAATGGAACTGACATAACTGGGTGATGAGAGTAGGTCATACACCACGTGCCCAGTGCCCATGTACAGTTTCCACCTCATAGAGGCAGTTTATGGAGACTTGGAGCAGAAGAATATGGATAAAACAGGTTTGTGCTTATGTGAGGTTGGAATGTTCATGTTTTCCCATGACTCTTAGCAAAATTGAGAAATTTCCTGGGTAGATTTTGCTGCAATAACCCAAGGGTAATGCCAAATTAATGCATTCTCAATATCAAGACATTAGGAATCAGGGTTACTAGAAAGAGAAGGGAGTTTCTTTCTTTCCTTTTTGGCGGGGGCAATGAGAGTTAAGTGACTTGCCCAGGGTCACACAGCTAATAAGTGCCAAGTGTCTGAGGCCAGATTTGAACTGAGGTCCTCCTGAATCCAGGGATGGTGCTTTATCCACTCTGCTACCTAGCTGCTCCTGAGAAGGGAGTTTCTTGATGCAACATATGCCCTTTTGAAAAAGAACACATTCAAATGCATATTTCCTATGCAACATTGTTAGAGAGAAAATCAAAGAAATGACTATAGCCATGACAGTACTAAAGGAGAAATACTACTCATTCAGTATTTCCCAAAGTGGTTTACTTTCCAAAGAAAGGAAAAACCAATGTCTTGTCTTGGAGGAACTTTGTAGGATTATTTGAGAAGGAGAAATTCACTACATTGTCAGAAGGAGTGTCCTTCAAAACAACAGCCTAACATAAGTAAGCCCTAGTTCCGTTAATTTCAAAGGGAGATATGGGAAGGAATTGCTGGACATGTTGAAGCCCAGAAATTTGGGGGAGAGGAGTTGGAGTGTGTGGAGAGAGAGTCTAGGCCATGAATTAGAAGTGAAAAATTCAACAAAGAAAAAAACACACATTAAGTTTAAGAAAGAGCAATAATACCTCATACATTGAAAGACATTTCCAGAGATTTGTACATTTACTCTTTAATAATTATTTTTATTAGATATGGTGTTGTATCTACATAATAAGTGGAAAATTAAAAAAGTAATTCAGTCAATAATGATTTTAGATTTTTTCCAGATTCTACTGAGTTACATATAGCTGCATATAGTAGATAACTGAATATTTGTCAGACAGAATAAATGTATCATTTGACTAAATTAATTAGTTGACTGAACACATTAATTGTTCAAATTAATTAAAAAATAGTAAATCTGGCTTCCCTTGTAGATTCAGTCTTTATATCTCTATTGATGGGACTACTTAGAATTCCTAGATGGCAAATTATTATATTGAGTTATACTGTGTGAGTGTGAGTGTGTGTGTGTGTGTGTGTGTGTGTGTGTGTGTATGCAAAGAAAGAGAGGGAGAGACACAGAGAGATACACACACAGAAAGAAAGAGACAGAGAGATTTTTAACTTGTACTTGAAGGAAGTTAGGAAATGAATAAGAAGGGAGAAAAATGGGCAAAAACTGCGTTGATTACTTGTATTTGTATCACAGAATTTAGCTCAGTACCTGGCACATAGTAAGTGATTAATAAATCCTTTTTAATTATTTAATACATTTATCTATAAGTGTTAATGATAGGAATGACCATTATTATATGTGCAAAGGCCTTTAAGAGAGCCTCCACTATATCTTAAAATTCAGAACTTATGTGTTTATTCAGCAGTTCTGTGTTTATCTTTGTTTCAATTTCTGCATTTTTCTTTGACATGTGGATTTTATATCTGCTAAGAAACCATCATATATATACATATATGTATATATGTGTACGTGCATACAGACATGTGCATATATGTTTTTGTACACCTATATACATGCAGATATATGTATACATTATATATATTCATATATATATATATATATATTTTTTTTTAAGATTAACTCAATAGCTATAAGTTTCCTTGCTAACAAAATTCAACATTCCATTGGGACCTTAAAAATATTAAAATTGTTTGTGGAGGCACATTTGTCCCACCACTGTGAACATGCAATAATATTCAAAAGCTGCAATGTACAAAATGGTTTCTGCCCAATTACTCTGGGCTTTGGGAATCTGAGGAGTTGGCAAAATTATTCATTTTTTTTTCCTAGAAGCATTCCAAGGCATCATTCTGGAGATTTGAGACTTTTAACCAAACACAAGCATTTCCCACTTAAAAACAAACCCAAGGGATGAAATATTTTATGACCTATAATACGAAGGAAGCAGATAGACTAAAATTTGAATTTTGATATCATCAGCATACCTTACATAAAAATAATCATTATTTGAATTGCCAATACAATGATCTATTCCATATTATGTGAAGAAGATATTAATGACAAAATTGTGAACCATTTATATTTGTGATATTTCCCCTCTAGAATATTAAACACTAAATTATGTATGCAAAAAAATTAAATCTTTCAGTACTTGTGGTGCCAAGATGGCAGATTGGGGAAGGAACCCTCTGGAGCTCTCCCAAATTTCATTCCAAACAACTATAAAACTGACTGTGAATCATTGCAGGAGCAAGTAAGCAGCCTACTAGCTCATCAGGAAATGTCTGCCTTACCATAGTGGGAGGGAAGTAAGGTCCAAAAGAAGTAGCAGCAATAACTTCTGAGCTCATAGCAGGGAATCTAAAGCAGGGCTCTAAGTCTCTGGCAACCCACCAATGAGGCCCCACCATCCTGCAACCCAGCAGCTCCCTAGGCAAGTGAGCAGTCTGGGCAGCATAGCAGGGAAACTTGCTAGCCACCCCATCCCCAACACAAAGCACAAGGGAGGCCTTGACCCCACTGTTGACCCGTTGTGAATCCCTGCCCAAGACTGGGTAACAACAGATTCCTGCCCCTGGGGCCTACCAGCAGAGAGACTCTTTTTCCATAGCAAGCCTACAGAAGAGGGCTCTAATCCTCAGGTATATCTGCAATAAAATTACCCCTCCAGGGCCTGATGGCAGAGTGACTCTGTTACCATAGCAACCCAGCAGCAGGGCCTCCACAACTGAGTAGATCTGAAATCAAATTCTTTCTCCAGGACTTGCTAATAGAGAGGCCTAGTTGATAGAACAACCCAGTAGCAGGGCACCACCCCTGGAGAAGGCTAGCCTAAACCCAGGGGAGGCTAAATGGGAAGACCAACTCCCCAATACCAGTCAAAAGAGAAACTTACTCTATAGAGAAAGCAAGCTGCTAAGCCTTGAAGTCCAGTGAAAGCCACCATTAAGACCCAGAGGTTCAGCACAAAAATTTGGGACGATGTACTTATAAAGCCCAACTCTCTTATAAAAATACCAAGCCACAAAAAAGCATGAAAATGAATACAAATCCTGAACAAAAGCTTGAATATTGAAGGTTACTACCATGATAGGGAAGATTACTGTGTAACAAAATGGCTACAGGTGAAGCTTCAAAGAAAAATATAGATTGGTCTCAGGCCCAAGAAGAATTCCTGGAAGAGTTTTTAAAAACACTTTTTAAAGGAAATTAGAGAAGTATTTAAAAAATGGGGAAAGATATAAAAGTCATGCAAGAGAATCATGAAAAAAGAGTCAATAGCATGGGAAAAGATATACAAACATTCACTGATTAAAACAACTCCCTAAAAAACAGAATTAGCCAAATGGAAAAATAACCACAAAAGGTCCCTGAAGAAAATAATTGTTTAAAAATTAGAATTGAACAGAGCAAAACTAATTTCTCTTCGAGACATCAAGATACAAAGAAATAAAATCAAAACAGTAAAAAAATAGAAGAAAATGAAATTTCTCATTGGAAAACAACTGACATAGACAATAGATAAAGAATGATTTTACTAACTGAAAGCCACGATTTAAAAAGTTCTGCATAATATCTTTCAAGAAAAAAAAAAAAAGAAAATTGTCCTGATATATTAGAACCAGAGGGCAAAATAGACATTGAAAGAATCCACCAATCACCATCTGAAATAGATCCAAACATTATAATTCCAAGGAAACTTGTATCCAAATTTCAAAGCTCACAGATCAAGGAGAAAATATTACAACGTGTCAAAAAGAAACAGTTTAAATACTGTGTAGCTATAGTCAGAATTACATAGGATTTGGCAGCTTCCTTATAAAAGAATCACAGGAATTGGAATATAATATACCAGGAGGCAAAGGAGTTAGGTTTACAACCAAGAATCACCTACCTAGCAAAACTGAATATAAACTTTCAGAAGAAAAAAAAATGGACATTTAATGAAAGAAAGGATTTTCAAGTATTTCAAATTAAAAGGCCAGAGTTAAATAATAAAAACTCCAAATACAAGACTTAAGTGAAACATACAAAAGAAACAAGAAAGAAAAAATGTAAAAAATTTAATAAAGTTAAGCTGTTTATGTTTTTGTATTATGAGATAATATTTGTAAGTCTTAATAACTTTAATATAAGAGCAATTCAAGTAATATATGTAGTCAGATAATGTGGTTATAAGGTGACAGTGATGGGATATGTGTAAGTCTTTTTTTTTTTTTTTTAGTGAGGCAATTGGGGTTAAGTGACTTGCCCAGGGTCACACAGCTAGCAAATGTTAAGTGTCTGAGGCCGGATTTGAACTCAGGCACTCCTGACTCCATGGTCGGTGCTCTATCCACTGTGCCACCTAGCTTCCCCACTTTGTGTAAGTCTTAACGAACTTATTATCAGAGTAATTAGGAATATATGTACACAGAGGGGGTGGTTATAAGGTAAAACTGATGGGATAACACCCCCAAAACAGAATAAAGGGGTGAGAAAGGAATCACATCGAAGAAGAAGAAGGGGAAAATCAAATGGGGGTAACTTGTCCCAGAAAAAACGAGTCATGAAAGAACTAATATAGTGGAGGGGAAGATGGGGGGGATGGTGGGCAAAAATTAAGCCTTACTCTCATCAAAGTTGTCTCAAAGATGGAATAACATACACACTCAGTTGGATATAGAAATCTACCTTACTCTATCATGATTAAAAAAGGGGCCATGATGATAGAAGGGGGAGAGAGGGCTGATACAAGGGAGGTCACATAGGGGAAGGTAATCATCAGAAAGCAAAAATATGTGAGGAAAGAAAAGGTGGGGGATAAGGTTCGGTAGAAAAAAATGGTGAAAAATAGCATGGGGGGAATATAAACAGTTAGTAATCAAAACTATAAATGTGAATGGGATGAACTTACCCATTAAACAGAATCAGATAGTAGAATGTATAAAAAACCAAAATTCTACAACATGTTGTTTAAAAGAAACATATTTGAGGCAGAGGGATATACATAGGGTAAACATGAGGGGCTGGAATAAATTCTATTATGCTACAGCTGAAGCAAAGAAAGCAGCGGTAGCAATCATGATTTCAGACAAAGCAAAAGCAAAAATAGATCTAGTTAAAAGAGATAAAGAAGGAAACTATATTTTGCTGAAAGCTACCATAGACAATGAAATACTATCAATACTTAACATATATGCACCAAATAGTATAGAAGCTGAATGAGATACAGCAGGAAGTGGATAATAAATCTGTGCTGGTGGGGGACCTTAACCTTCCCCCCTCAGGGTTTGTTTGTTTGGTTTGGTTTTGGTTTTCTTTTGTTTTTTTTTTTTTGGCAGGGTAAAGAGGGTTAAGTGACTTGCCTCGCGTCACACAGCTATTAAGTGTCAAGTTTTTGAGGCCAGATTTGAACTCAGATCCTCCTGAATTCAAGGCCAGTCCTTTATCTGCTGTGCCACCTAGCTGCCCCCTCTCTCTCAGAAATGGAAAAATCTTACCAAAATTAAACAAGAAATGAAATCTAAAAAATGAGACAAAATTCTGGATGTTAGATATGATGCATCTCTGGAGAAAATTTAATGGAAATAGAATAGAACATACCTTCCTCTCAGCACTATATGGGACTTAATAAAAATTGACCATGTATTAGGTCATAAAAACCTCAAAACCAGATACAGAAAAGCAGAAATAGTAAACACATCCTTTTCAGATCATAATGCAATAAACATTGCATTCAATAGTGGACAATTGAAAAAGAGATTAAAAACAAATTGAAATTAAATAATGTGATCCTAAATACAAGTGAGACAAATAACATATGATAAAAATATTGATGAACTCATTTAAGAAAATGAAAATGATGAGACAACATATCAAAATTTATGGAATGCTGCTAAAGTGATACTTAGGGGAACTTTTATTTCCCTTTAATTCCCATCAATAGAATAGAGAAAATGCAGATTAATGAAGTGGGAATGCAATTAAAAAAATAGGAAAGGAACAAATTAAAGATCCCCACCTGAACATCAAATTAGAAATCTTAAAAATCAAAGGAGAGATGTCTGGAGAAAATTGAATGGGGATAGAAAGGAATATACCTTTTTCTCAGCAGTACATAGCACATTTTCAAAAATTGACCATGTATTAGGGCACAAAAACATCATAGTCAAATGTAGAAAGGCAGAAATAGTAAATGCATCCTTCTCAGATCATGATGTAATAAAAATCACATGTAAGAAAGCCAGGGAAAAGTAGAATGAAAATCAATTGGAAACTAAATAATTTCATTCTAAAGAATGAATGGGCCAAACAAGAAATCATAGAAACAATCAATAACTATACCCAAGAGAATGACAATAATGAGACAACATACCAAAATCTATGGGATGCAGCCAAAGTAGTGCTTAGGGGAAAATTTATAGCTCTAAATGCTTACATGAATAAAAAAGAGAAAGAGGAGATTAATGAATTGGGCATGCAACTTAAAAAGCTAGAAAAAGAACAAATTAGAAATCCCCAATTAGATACTAAACTAGAGATCCTGAAAATTAAAGCAGAAATTAATGAGATTGAAAGCAAACAAAAAAAAAAAACTATAGAATTAATCAATAAAACTAAGAGCTGGTTTTATGAAAAAAAACAATAAAATAGATAAAATATTGGTTAATTTGATTAAAAAAAGAAAGAAGAAAACCAAATTACCAGTATCAAAAATGAAAAGGGTGATGTTACCACCAATTAAGTGGAAATTAAATCAATAATTAGGAATGATTTTGCCCAACTGTATGCCAATAAATTTGACAATCTAAATGAAATGGATTAATATTTACAAAAATACAAACTACCCAGGTTAACTGAAGAGGAAATAAAATCATTAAATAAACCCATATTAGAAAAAGAAATTGAACAAGCCATTAATGAACTCCCTAAGAAAAAATCCCCAGGGCCAGATGGGTTCACAGGTGAATTTTACCAAACATTTAAAGAACAATTAATTCCAATACTATGCAAATTATTTGGAAAAATAGGGGAAGAAGGAGTTCTACCAAATTCGTTTTATGACACAAATATGGTGGTGATACCAAAACCAGGCAAAGCAAAAACAGAGAAAGAAAATTATAGACCAATCTCCCTAATGAATATTGATGCTAAAATCTTAAATAAGATATTAGCAAGGAGATTACAACAAGTGATCACCAGGGTAATACACTATGACCAGGTGGGATTTATACCAGGAATGCAGGGCTGGTTCAACATTAGGAAAACTATTAACATAATCAACCACATCAATAAGAAAACCAACCAAAATCATATGATTATCTCAATAGATGCAGAGAAAGCTTTTGACAAAATACAACACCCATTCCTAATAAAAACACTAGAGAGTTTAGGAATGGGTGGAGCTTTCCTTAAAATAATAAACAGTATCTACCTAAAGCCATCAGCAAGTATTATATGCAATGGAGATAAATTAGAGGCCTTCACAATAAGATCAGGGGTGAAACAGGGATGTCCATTATCACCCCTATTATTTAATATTGTACTAGAAATGCTAGCTTTAGCAACCAGAGAAGAAAAAAGAATTAAAGGAATTAGAATAGGCAAGGAGGAAACAAAACTATCACTCTTTGCAGATGATATGATGTTATACATAAAGAATCCTAGAGAATCGACTCAAAAATTACTTGAAATGATTAACAACTTTAGCAAAGTATCAGGATATAAAATAAATCCATATAAATCATCAGCATTTCTATACATGACAAACAAAGTCCAGCAGCAAGAGATAGAAAGAGAAATTCCATTTAAAGTAACGGTAGATAATACAAAATACTTGGGAGTCTACTTGCCAAGACAAACCCAGGAACTCTATGAACACAACTACCAAACACTCTTCACACAAATCAAATCAGATCTAAATAATTGGAAAGATATCAATTGCTCATGTATAGGCAGAGTTAATATAGGAAAAATTACAATATTGCCTAAATTAATTTACTTATTCAATGCCACACCAATCAGACTATCTAAAAATTATTTTATAGAGCTTGAAAAAATAATAACAAAATTCATCTGGAAAAACAAAAAATCAAGATTTACTATAAAGTGGCAGTCATCAAAACTATGTGGTACTGGCTAAAAAAGAGAGTGGTAGATCAATGGAATAGGCTAGGCACAGGAAATGCAGTAGTAAATGACACTAGTAATGTAGTGTTTGATAAACCCAAAGACTCCAGCTTCTGGGATAAGAACTCAGTATTTGACAAAAACTGCTGGGAAAACTGGAAAATAGCATGGCAGAAATTAGGCATAGACCATCATCTTACACCTTATACTAAAATAAGGTCTAAATGGATACACGATTTAGACATAAGAGGTGATACCATAGTGTTAAGGGCTAAAATTCTAGCTAAACTGTCTAAAATATCTAATGTGTGGTCGCCAATAAATTATAAGCTTTAGCAAGAGTTAGATTTTTAAGCATTTATTAAGGAGAATAAGAATTTGGTAAAGAGAGAGAAAGGCCTAGATTCCTATCTATTAAAGGGAGAGCACATTTCTAGCTCCCTTCTCCGCCAGAGTCCAGAGGAAAGAGCCCCAGAGTCAGCGCCAGTCTCTTCCTTCCTCCTCCCACTAGTCCGCGTCACTTCCTCCCACCAAAGAAGAGACTCCTGGTCTTGCCCTCAAAGACCTTCGCTTCATGGGCAGAACTCTTCTACAGTAAGTCTCCAGCAGGTGGCATCATTCCAATCGTTACAGTCCCCCCTGTTGTTCCTCAAGAAACAAAATGTTTCCGTGACGGAACAGTAAAAACAATATAATAACTATTGCTAACTAATAATATGTGAACAACAATATAGAAAAGGAAGAGAGGAAAGTTTTGTCCAGAGGGGCGATTTTTTGTCCTCATGAACCAACGCTTTGACATTGGTCTTGCAAAGGGAGGGCCTCTGCAGAGAATACATGTTACAGGTGGTGTATATTATAACAGAAAGAGAAAAAAGAAAAAAACAACAACAACAACAACAACAAAACAAAACTGTTCATTTAAAGTCTCTGAAAGTCTTTTCTCAGATGTCCTCTAGGTGTAGTCATGGAATGGAAGTCTTTTCAGGGTTTGATGTGTGGATGCTGGTAATCAGCCAGGAAAATTTCCTACAAAATCGAGCTTAACACAACTTTAAAATAGCTTTATCAATAATCAAATCAAACAATGAAAGTTCTCAAAAACATGTCTAAGGGAATTCATAATCTTAGTTGTTACACATGAAACATATAATAAAGCAAAAATTGAACCATTCTTTAAAATTATATTATTATTATAGTCCCCCTTTATGGAGGGTAATTGAGAAGACAATTGCTGCGATATTAATTTTTACAAATAATTTTTATCTTTGTTTCATCACTTTTTTGCATCATCTGCCTAATTATCCTCATGCCATTATGAGAAATTAGAAAATCTAATATAATTGTTAACAGGTGTCAAGGCCAAATTCAACACTGTATTTATCATGACACCTGAGATAATTATGGGGGTTACCATAAAAGAACAGAGAAATGATGGGATATGAGCATTCCCACACTTGAGCAATATATACTGCCCATACAGTATGCCAGGCTTAAAATAGGTGGATGGAATATACGTCCATGCCACCGAACATATTGGAGGAAACTGAGTCAGACTTAATCAGATCCATGGGATTAAGATGTCCATGGCATCAGGCATATAGGAGGGAGCATAGAAGCCAGGTGTAGAAGTGAGATGGGTGGGATGAATACTTCCAGCCATCTGTACAATATTGTGGGGAAAAATAAAATAAAATATTAAACCAAGAGAATCCAACCTCAACATTTGTCAAAAGCCGTTCTCTCAGCCATACCTTGACTTCATGCATGTCTCCCCTCATGTGACAGTTCAGTGTCTGCTCTTGCATGTATTCCTCTTGTGATTGGATGGCATCTTGGCCAACTGGCATCTGATAACTCAGAATAACGGCAATTAATGTCTTAAATGATAAATTCCCATAATTTAAAATCTCATATGGATTTAAAAATTGAGGATAATAAATGATTGCAAAAAATGCGAATACATCTTGACTCAGAACACAATATATAATTATGCAACAATTTCAAATAATACCTTTTTTTTACTTAGTATACAATTTTGTGAAAAATCAGAACATATTTAAATACAAGTTAAAGCACAATAGAATCTCAAAGAAAACTTTTTTTTTTGAGAAAAGAAAACTTTTACAAATGTTCCCCTCTTTTTTTTTTTTTTGGAATATGCTTATCAAAAATAATACTTCTAGAATCAATTTACACTTGCCATGGCAACCAATTTGCCAAGGAAATGCTTTAAAGAGTTTGATCAAATAATCAGTTGAGAAAAAATAACAAAAACAAACAACTCAGAATATGGGAGCACAATACTCCTAGAATTAACATTGTATTATGAAATCAAAACCATGTTTCAAAATTAGATAGATGAATGAATAGAAGAAAATACACGTGGAATAATAAGACAATGAAATTCAAACTAGGGAAATCTAAATGAATATGAACTTAATATTAATAAGAGTATTATAAAATATAAACTTGATCACATGACTATAAAAAGGTTTTACAAATATTCTCCTTGTTTTACAAACTAAGTATAAGACACAATCTCAAAAGCCTGAAAATCTCTATGAAAATAAACCCATACCATTAATTTCAAAATGTATATGTAATAGCATAGAAATCCTATGTAACCTCTGAACTGATACTATCACTCTGAATGAATTCAGAACACTTTTGATTCCGATATCTAAAATCCCCAATACTCATATCAATACCTTGCTGTTTACTTCTACATTTCTGTAAAATATATATACTTCCATGGCAAAAGAAGCGGAGTCTTGAGCTATGGTGATGATTGTCATTCTTATTCAGCTTAAGTTTTTCTTCTTTAACCCCTCTATATTGTCTGTCAGTCTTTTCACCATACAAATGCTTTATAAGATTACTAATGAAAGACAAAAGCAGGTTAGCAAAATTATGAACAAATCGAGCATATCTGGAATTTAAAGGGTTTTCTAAGGTTGTCTCAGAAGCACAGCCAGGCTGGGGAAGGGCTGAGCCTAAAGCTGCAAATGCAGGTAGAAAAAGTTGAGCATGGGCATCAGATCTCTGGACTTTCCAGGCAGGGGAAGCTATGGGCTTGGCCATAGGAGGAGTAGAGGGTGGGGTCTGGAGAGGAGGGGAGGGACCAGAGCAATTTGAATCAGACTTGATTTTGAACTCAGGCCTGGATTCCTCTTCCCCCACTTTGCCTCCAGGTGCTAGGGGATTAAAAGCTTCTAGAGGGTGGGTCATTGCCTCCAGGCAAGCAAAATTAGAGCTACAATTAGTGTTAGAACTGGGAAAAGCTGCAGGAATCTCTTCAGGTTTCTCTGAAAAAGCATGGTTGGGAGAGTGGGAGATATTTCCTTGTGTGAGTATGTTGCTGGCTCTTCTAACAAAAATAAAAAGAAAAATAGAAAATCCAGAAAAACAAATCTGATATAGGTTATGTATATATATATATATATATGTATGTATGTATATATATATCACATTAAACATATATATATATATATATATCACATTAAACATATTTCTGCATTATTCATGGAAAAGGCTCTCCAAATCCAGAAAAAAGGAACTGTGGATTATGGATGCTGAGTGCACCATAGTATATCTTTTGTTTTTGATGCTGTTGTTTTTCTTTTTTGAGGTCTTTACTTTTTGCTCTGATTCTTCTCTTATAACATGACTAATTAATTTTCTTTCAATTAATTTGGTAATCTATTCTGTTTATGATACTCATGTCTATATAATTTATCGTACTTCTATTATGACAATTTATTCATCTTGAGATATTTCCAGGAAAAGAAAAAATAGTAATACTTTTAGTCTATTAATTGATTATGATCTTCCCTTTCTGCTCTTTCATCATAGGACATGAAACTTTCAATCAATTTTACCAAAAAGACAACATTTTTGGTAGTGCTAGTGCCTGTTCAATTAATTCTGATGTAATGGTCTTTGTGCTCTCTCTTCCAAGGATGATATTTAAAAATTCAAGTACTTATCCAAATTATAATCTCACCATGACTTCCTTAAACTAACTCAAAATAAGTATGTGCACTAAGTAAAAGAGTTTTGTTATTTAGTTATACCAGAAACTTTTTGACCCCATTATCAATTTTTCTTGGCAAAGATACTATAGTGCTTTGCATTTTGCATTTCAAACTCATTTTACAGATAAGGAAACTGAGTTAAATATGGTAAAGTAACTTACTCAAGGTCATATAACTAGTTTCTGAAGCAAGATTTGAACTCAAGAAAATGAATCTTCCTGGCCCCAGGCCCAGCCTGCTATCCACTGTGCCTTCTAGCTGTCCCATAATCAAAAGAGTAGTTACCTAATAAATATAATTTTAAAATTCAGAAAGAACCTCCTAAAACAAAGAGTTTGCCCACATTAAATCATTTTATAGCTTCAAGAATTCTACATTATAGTTGTCCTTGTTAAACCCAACTTAACTTCTTCATTCAGGCATTCAAAATTCTATTTTGATAAAAATAAATCAATCTCCCCTCTGAAAGATTTAAATGCTCTACTAGATAGGTTCTTGCTATAGTTTAAGAAAGCACTGCTAATTTTTATTTCATCTGCAGGAATATTATTGCTTTCATTTTCAGAGCTTAAATGAGACATTCACATTTCCTTCATGAAAATCAAGGAGCTAGTTTTACTTTCTTGAAAAGCTATAAAGTGTAAACAAAATTTCAAAACTGATGTGCCAAGTTGATAAACTCTTTTCTTATGCTGTAATAGAATAATATATAGGTGAGAAAAGTAGACAGTTGAATGAACAGAGGAAGTAGAATGAACTTATGTAACTCATAATTAAAAACATTAATAAGGTCATTATAATTGACAAAATTTTCAAAGAATCAGAGAGTTCATCAAAGGGTAGTTCCTCTTAAAAGTTTAGATTGTAACCAATCCAGGTTTCATTCATCTTATGTGTTGATGGTCAGAATATCCCATAAATCCTCCATTCCATTTAATGGGCATTATTTTTCAAGTCTATTGAAATTTCATGTGTACTAATGAATCACATAGTCTCTTCATTTATTATTCTTCACTTTCCATACATTACTGGCCCATCTTCTTTTCAGATAAAACATCTTTTAATGATATAACTGTCTGTGTTTTACATTTAATATTTTATTGCAAACATCCTACAAATTATGCCTACCATACCTCTCCCCACTGCCCTGTAAATAACTAGTAATAAGTAATTTTGGGAATAATTCATATCCACATATCATCACTGGAAAGATAATTATTTTTAAAAGATAGATTTTAGGTCATTAAAAAAAAACCTAATATTTCCAAAGTTCATTTTAGCCCATTCCTTTATCCTGTTCAAATTTGGACTAAGGCATTCAAAACTTCAGTTCGAGAAACATAGATCAATGAACCTGCCTTTCCATTCCCCAACTTTTCAGTCAGTATAAAAAGTATCCTTTTTTTCTTTTAAGGTTTTCCCATATGGATTAGTTAAAATATACATACACATTCCTATAAACATATAGAATATAACATCTATATAAACACAATACCATATATACCATATAAACTATATAATATATAACTAAACCAAACTACATTTATATAAGCATAATGATGTCATAAATATATTACAACCATTTCATTTATAAATTAAATTTATATATTAATCAACATAATGAATATACTTCTATATCATATTAATAACAATACATATTTATTATTGGATGTTGGAGGGGATGTGGGAAAACTGGGATCTTAATCCACTGTTGATGGAGTGGTGAAAAGATCTAAACATTCTGGAAAGTAATTTGGAACTGAACCCAAAGGGCTATATAGAACTGTGCATACTCTTTCATCCAGCGATATAACTGCTAGGTTTATATCGTAAAGACATCCCCAAAAAAGAGACAATGACCTATTTGTACAAAAATATTTGTGGCAGCTCTTTTATAGTGGCTAAGAATTGAAAATGGCCATCAATTGGGCAATGGCTAAACAAACTGTGGTACATGATGGTAATGGAATATTATTGTGATATAAGAAATGACAAGCAGGATGGTTTCAGAAATGCCTGGAAAGACATGGATGAACTAAAGTATAGTGAAAAGACCAGAACCAAGAGAATATTGTGCACAGAGACAGCAATATTGTTTAAGGAAGAACTGTTAATGACAACTATTCTCATGAATACAAAGATCTAAGACAATCCCAAATGATTAAGGATGAAATATACTATCTACCTCCAAAGAAAGAACTGATATTCATTGAACACAGCCTGAAGCATGCTATTTTTCACTTTCATTTTTTCTTTTATTCAAGTTTTCTTGTACAAAATGACTAATATGTTAATGTTTTACATAATTGTAAAAAAAGCTTATGCATATTTATATAATAGATTATGTTTAAGAGGGAAAAAAATCAGAATTTGCAATAATCAATGCCATATTACCTAAAATTGAGGGCTTCTAGAGGACCTAATTATCTATGGGGAATCAGTCTACTATTTCAGCACTAGGCTAGACATCATACATGACAGTGACTTTTGGAAAGAAGAAATGTTGACTTTATATGATTTGAATATAGATATGGGAGAAAACATTATTGTACAGAGTAAATTTCTCTTTATATATAATATATATTTTCTATTCTTTTTCATGTATTAAGCAATTTTTAAAGACCAGGCTGAGTGTATCAGTGTTCATAGTCAATAACCTCAAGAAAAACTTTTTCTCACAGAATTTGGAGGGAAACATATTGCAAATATTTAAATATAATATGCACAGAGAGAAAACTACATCTACATCTTTTATATTTGGAAAAAGTGGTATTTGTCCTTATACACTTAATATTGTATATATTAATATGAATATATAAATTTGTATACATCTATTTGTATGTGTATATATACATAAATATGTATACATCTATGTATATTTATGTGTGCATGTATACGCATGTATGTATAAATATGTATATATACATACACATGCAGATTATATATATAATATGTGTATGTTTATGTCTGTGAATGTATCTATGTATGCATGTATTTATTTAGGTAGGTAGGTATGCCAATGGAAAACTAGGTGATGCAAGGGATAAAGTGCCTGAACAGGAATCAGGAAGTCTCATGTTGAATTAATATCAGACCACAGATATTCACTATCTGTGTACCTCTGGGCATGTTACTTTTCATTGTTTGCCTTAGTTCCTCATTTGTAAATGATCTGGAGAATGAAATGGCAAATTACTCCAGCATCTTTGCCAAGAATACCTCAAAAGGGGGTGGAGATAAGATGGCACGGGAGAGGCTGTGACTCCATTGAGCTCACAGTAAACACATCCAATTACTCCCAAATAATACTATAAAAAAACAACCCCAGAGCAGCCTAACTCACATAAGAACAGAATGAAACTACTTTTCAGCCAGAAATGACAATTGAGATTACCTGCTGATCAGGCTGAAAGAGGAGCACAGTGTGCATCCTAGAACCACAAAGGAACAGATGCCTCAGAGTCTTCAGCAGCTTCTTCTGAGACTCAGCTTGTGGACCATGAGGTGGTTCAGCAGTTGGCTGGGGTGAAGTGGATGTAGTCTCTGCTGGAGTTGGGATGAAGCACCCTGGTTCTGAACCAGTGGACAGAATCAAGTGGTGGTGGCCGAGTAGGGGAAGGGCACATGTATGCCAAGCTTCCAACCATAGAGAATCAGATTTCAATCAGATATCCATGTCTGGCTTGAGAGGAGTAGGCAAAGGAAACAGTGGATGATAGAGAGCTTCTTTGGGGGAAAGACAGAAAAGAATACACCCTCAGAAGAAGATAATAACAAAGTCAAAACTCCAACATCCAAAGCTCCAGGAAAAATATGAATTGATCTTAAGCCTTGGAAGCACTCAAAAGGGACTATGAAAAGCAAGTAGGAGAGATAGAAGAATTATTTAGAGAGAGGGAGGAAAGAATAGAAAGAGAAATGAGAGCAATGCAGTAAAGTCATAAGAAAAAAATACCAAGAAACTGAAAAGACAAATGGAAAAGGAGATGGAAAAACTCTCTGAAGAAAATAATTGCCTAAGAATTAGGATTGAAGAAATGGAAGCTAGTGACTTTTTGAGAAACCAAGAGACAGTAAAGCAAATCCAATTGAATGAAAAAATGGAGGGCAATATGAAATATCACCTTGGAAAAACAGCTGACCTGGAAAACAGATCCAGGAGAGATAATTTGAAAATCATTGCTCTACGTGAAAACCATGACCAAAATAAGAGCCTAAGCATCTTAAAGAGATTTCTTTCATCAGTGATTTTTGTACCTCTTTTTCCATTTGGACAATTCTGTTTTTTTAGGTACTATTTTCTTTAGGGGGATATAGGGTATGTTCATGGAAGAATAGTAGCTCTGGTTTCGAAGCTGCCAAGCCCTTTTAAGGGCTGGTTTCCTCCTTTTTAGCCACTTGATTCATCCAACTTTCATTTGTGGCTCTAAGAAACTGTAGCATGAACAGTGACCACACCCTAGCAAACCACTTTGGCAGATGGGTTAAACCAGGTTGATGGTAAATGAGGGGACACAAAACCTTTGGTGAATTTGGGGAAGTTATCTACCCCAAGTATGTGAAGACTTCCCTGAGCAGAATGGGTGGTGGAAAACAATTCATAAAGGGCCAAGGAATGGTTGATATGGTGTTTGTTGCCTGACAACTCCATGCGAAATGATGGGAACAGAATAGAGAGAGGTCTGTGTACAAGGTTCCTCAATGTGACCAAGGCTTTTTATACTTTCAGTCATGAGGGCTTGTGGGAAATTATGTCAAAATTTGGTTGTCCAGAGTAGTTCATCAGTATGGTCTATTGGTTTCTTGACAGTCTGCTTGCCCAGATTCTGGATAATGGATGAGAGTCTTGTGCTTTCTTAGTCATCAATGAAGTGATGTCAGATTGTGTGCTTGCTCTCATGCTTTTTAGGATGATTTTTTCAACTATGCTGTAAAATTCTTTCAATGAGGATGAAAATTGCATCAAGGTAAGCTACTACACTGACAGTAATTGTTTAACATGAAAAGTCTACAAGCAAAGGCTAAAGTGGAGGGAGAGTTGGAGCATGGTATTTTGTTTGCAGATTACTATGCAATCAATGCAGCCTTTTAGGCTGAAATGCAACAACATATTGATAGGTTCTCTGCTGCAAGTTGTGTTATATTCCACCATATTGACTCTTCCTAAATATATAGTAAATAACCAAAAAAAAAATTTGTCTTCGCATTACAAAAGCAAGCAATAACCAACAAGCCTTCTTTCTCTGTTGGTTTCTATGCAATGTCCAGAAATACCAAAAAATATTGCAAATTAATTATGTACATCCCTTGACGTGAATTTATGGGAAGATATGGATGAGAGTTGTATGGAATCAGAATTCAAGGATGGATAGCCATCTTTATCTCCATCTGTAAAGAAAATACAGAATGAAATCAGAGATCCATTCACATTGTAGGGTGCCATGGTGAAATGTTATTTTTATTATATGTCAAATATAATACATTTTAACATAAAATAGATGTTCTGTTTATATAATCATTTTAGTCATATTCAATTCTTCATTACATATCTGATAATCATTAGAATCACAGGATCACAGAATTTCAGAGTAAGGGATTCAGAGATCATCTATATACCTAAATAAATACCTAAAAAAGGAATTTCCTCTATCTGATAAATGTTTATCCAGCCTTTATATAAAGACCATGAATGAGGGGGAATCCATATTATTCACATGGTATCTACTTCTGTCCAAATGACTATACCTTTGGTCAATAACTTCATGTTTTCAGTCTTCAAGTTGACCATGCTAAGCATTCTGTCATTTTTCATCCTTGTTATATATCCCAACCATCAAGATACAAATGATTAGTACTACATTGTTGTCATTTTGACCCTTTTAATTTTACTAGTTTAACTCATGGTAAACCTATGTGATCACCAAAAATTAGGCTTTTAATGGTGATACTGATGGCTATTGTACAGATATAGCTTGAAAACGTTAATTAGCATTAAAAATTAGTTATGCTATTGTATTACTTAGAGTATAGGTTAGAAATTTTGAACTTGAACTTTGTTTCCAACCCCTGAACAATCCCAGAATATTAAAGAGATTGAAAATCTCCTGTTGACAAGATTATTTGGTGTAAAGTTACTTAACAGGGAAGGTGAAAACTTAATATCACCTTCTCTAAAAATAGTCTAGCCTGTCCCAGGGAAGCAAGGTTGAATATATACTTACAATTTAAATTTACAATTTAAATTCTTTGATGTCAGTGACTCTTTCATTATTTTTCTTTGTATTCACAGATCCTAGCACTGTGTCTGAAATGTAGCATGTATCTGATTAATACTTGTTCAATTGAAATGAATTTCTCCAGGAAATCAGAAAAAAATGATTTGAATTAATGAATCTACATAGGTTACACCTCATATAGAAATGTACTTCACATCATCTCTACTATTAGATTCTCACATATTTCATTTTAAGTACAATTTGATGTATTCAAACAAACAAAAACAAAAACAAACAAACAACCCCCCCCCAAGAAAAAACACATCAACAACAACAACAAACCAATAAACAACAACAAAAAAATAAGAATCACCACATTTGGTCAGTAGCGAAAATCTTCCCAACTATTGCATCTTTCTAAGTAGAACTCTCATTAATATTGCTCAACAGATGTGGCATTTATTTTTTTTTCCTCTGTATCATTTCTCTATATCATCATCTTTTATTTGGTCATAGGATTATAAAATCATAGATTTAGAGCTAAAAGACATCAAAGAAGCCATCAAGTTTAATTCCTTAATTCTACTGATGAGAAACTAGATACCAGAATGGTTAAATTATTTTTCCAAAGTTGCAAAAGCAGTATGTAGCAGAGCCAAAATTCAAAGCTATATTCCCTGCCTCCAAATCCAGTATTTCCCCCCAATGCTGCATGTAATCTTCTGGAAATTCCAAAAAAACAAAAACCCCAAAACCCACCACACACCAAAATCAAAAATGTTGTTTGTAATTTCCCTAAGAAATCTCTGAATACCCTGCAAGTGCATATAGTATAGACAGAGGCAGAATGTACCTCAAAATAATATTAATTTCAACAATTATGGGGGGAAGAGGTGTCTTTTCAAAGTAAAATGTTTTCTCCCTGAAATGTCACCCAAATAGCCAGAACCTACTAATTTGTAAAAATGTCAAAGAGACCAGTTGCTTTCTCTGAGTTCAAATATTAAAAAGAGGGCAAACTATTATTTGGTATAGAAATAAATCTGATCTACTTTAATTGGCTGCTGTGAAGGATGGCATTCTTGATGAATTTTGAGCTACTCTGAGGTAGAGTATTTGCCTCTTGTCAAGGTTACTATGTCTAGCATATATGCTGCACTGCAGTTATTGAAAGTAGGTATCTGGTCTCTATGAAATAAAAAAGGCTATGTTAATGTCAATTATTTGTGTCTTCCATCTGACACAAGGCAGGATCATATTTACCATTTAGTAATATACATTTCCTTGATGCAATGTGTAATGGGACCCCCCAAAAAAGAAAGAAAAAATATCTCAGTTAAGTTATATGGAGGTTAAATGATTTGCTCATGGTAGGGTAAGAATTGAGGAATTGAGGTCTGGGTGCTAGTTGCTAAATTCAATTATAGAATGATTTTCTATCTCATGATTTTTAAAGTAGGGGACTATGAATTTGCTTTATAAATGTTTTTGTAATTTTATTTCAATAAAACTTGTTTCCTTTTTAATACTATGCATTTTATTTTATGCATTAAGAAACACTTTTTTTGAGAAAGGATTATAGTTTTCAGCAGATTAACAAAAGAGGCCTGCAACATAAAAAGGGTTAAGAACTTATTGTTTTCTGGGGCAGCTAGGTGGCGCAGTGGATAGAGCACCAGCCTTGGATTAAGAAGTACCTGAATTCAAATCTGGTCTCAGATACTTAGCACTTACTAGCTGTGTGACCTTGGGCAAGTCACTTAACCCCAATTGCCTCACTTAAAAAAAAAGAACTTATTGTTTTTTATCAATTCACTCTGAAATTTTAAATATTATTTTAACGAGACCAATCGATGCTGGTTAAACAAAAATAGACTTTTTTTTGTATTTTTCTTTCAAAATGGCTACGAGTTTCATTTTATGAGAAGTGCTCCCCACAGAATATGACAAACAAGAAATCTTTATTTATTCAACTACAACAACAACAAGAAAATGTTGAAATCACATTTCACAGATCTTTGATCTTGGATTAGTTTCATTATATTATTTGGATTTTTTGTTTGTTTTGTTTCCCATTCAAATAAGTGCACTAACAGGGATGGGGGGGGTGTCTGTTTTAGGAGATGGGATAGAACAGGATTATTTGTACAATTAGAAGGATTAGCTTTTGTTAAGTAGTTTCATCCAGACAGGGATAAAGGAATATATAGGGGCAGAAGATATTTGAGTCATGGAAGATGAGAAATAGGGGAGAAGAGAGACTCACAGAGAATACCCTCAATATTTTTTTTCTGTAAAAAATGAAGGAAAGTTCTCAGATGAGATAGTGGGAGAAGGGATAGTCATGGAAAGTTTGAAGAGGGATGAAAGATTTGGAAGAGCTGCTGTGGAGAGTGATATGGTGAGTGATTAAGGAAGAAATGGTAGGATTGCCTAGAACAACGAGGTCCCAATTGAGGTTGTGTAACACAAATTTGTAGTGGGAGCAGTCAGACTAGTAGCATATATTTTTAATTATTTCACAAAAGAAAAAGAAAGTCTTCATAATGGAATTTCAGTAGAATTTTAGGCTCAGTTTACATTTTTAGAATTGGAATTATCTTTTTGGGAGAAAAGAAAAATCTTTGCAGAAATTTTCATGATGTAAGAAAAAAATCCCAGAGCTCATTTTTTTTAAAAAGGTATGACAATAATTTTTGGAGGGACAGGGAAATGAGGGTTAAGTGATTTGCCCAGGGTCACACAGCTAGTAAGTGTTGTGTCTGAAGCTGGATTTGAACTCAGGTCCTCCTGAATCTAGGGCCGGTGCTCTATCCACTGTGCCACCTAGCTACCCCACCTATAACAATTTTTTGATAATGCATATATGTTGATCTATTTTCTATATGGTTTGAGATTCCAGGGAAGGATTGACTAGAAGGTTATAGTGAGGACTGATCTGAAATAAAGAAATCTATTCCCAAGGGGAAGTTGGAAGAGCTGAGATTTGTGGGGACAAAGTAAAATGGGATGGGATGGCATGGGATGGCTGAACAGGAAAGAGATGAACATACCAGGAAGAGGAAATGTAGGAAAGGCATGGAGCTAGGTATTAGCTTGCTAGATGGCAGGGGGATGACTAAACAGGAGAAATGTGCCAGATGACTGGCGTTGAGATACTATTAAAGATGGCAAGAAATCTTTGCAGTGGACAGGTGGTCTTCTTTCTCTAGGTGGGGCCTTTTCAGTGGCTGGAAGGAGTGAGGTAGGGTAAGTTTGGCCATGACAGGTTCATGGTGGCTTGGAGGTTCCTTCCAGTTTCTGAGATTGTATTCTAATGTCCCCTACCTGTTGTCATGTTACAGGTCTTGGGGAATCCTGACTCTTCAAGACAAGGAAGCCAAAGCTGGAAGTGGTGAAGTGGGTTTAACAAAGGAAAAAGATAATGGGAACAAGGCTGGACAAGGCCTGATGTTAAAAATCTAAATGTGCGGTTGCCTTAAATTAGAAGCATTAGCACCAGTCTTTGACCATTAAATATTTATTAAAGCATACTGGTATTCATGTGGAGTTAAGAACATTAAGAAAAGGCCTATCTAGGCTGGAGTTCCAGCCTGATCTGGTTCTTCCTCAAGTCTTCTGCCATGAGCCTGCTTCAGTCATGAACTGCGTGTATAGGGATTCAAAAAAAGAAGAAAATAATTATGGGCCCCAAGTTTCAGAATGACCGTTCCTAATGCACTTATTTTCAATCTCTCCCTGTCTACTGGTTTATTTCCTACTGCTTGTAAACATACCCACATCTTCCTTATACTGAAAAAAAAAAAAAAAACCCAAGCAACCCTCACTTGGTTCTTCCATCCTTGCTAGTGTCCTATATTTCTTCTCCTTTTTTTACCTAAGCTTCTCAAAAAGACTCTCTACAATATTTGTATCTACTTTTTCTCCTCTCACTCTTAACCCATAATCCTCCAAATTTATTAATAATCTCTTAGTTGACAAATCCAATGGCCTTTTCTCCACCTTTAGTCTCCTTGACTGCTTTACAGGCTTTGATACTGTTGATCACTACTCTATCCTGGTTTTTCTTCTACCTATCTGACCACTCCTTCCTTGCCTCCTTCTCTGAATCTTCTTTTAGTTCATGTCCTCTAACTGTACATGTTCCTCAAAGTTATGTCTTTGGTCTTTTTCTCTTTTCCTTCTATACTACTTCACTTGATGAATTCATAAGCTCCATTGAATTTAAGAAATGTATCAATGCTAATGATTCTTGAATATACCTTCCTGCACCAATCTTTCTTCTGATTTTTAATTTTGAATCTCCAGCTTCCTTTCAGACATCTCAAACTTGATGTCCAATTAGAAATCTTGAATTCATTCCATCCAAAATGGAATTCATTATATTTCCCCCAAGCCCTCTTTCTCCCTACCTTTCCTATGAGGGTACCTTACCTACCCTATGAGGGCAACACCATCCATTCCCTCACTTTTATAACACAGGCGTTATCCTCGAATCCTGACTATCTAATTTGTTACCAAAGTCTATTTCATTTTAGCCACATCTCTTGAACATTTCCTATTCTCTTATCTGACACTGATAGCATTCTGGTGCGGGCCCTCTTCACCTAGGATTTGTAATTTTTTGGGGGGGGGGGGTTGTCAATAAAACACTTAGCATGTCTATTGTCATTATTTACTCATACTTTAAAAAAATAGACCTCTTCCTTTTCTGATCATAATTATTTTTGGATAATTTTTTTTATGTTACTAACTTGCACACAAATCTGTGTTTATAATATATTGTAGCCTACTTACATTTACCATAACATATTTTCATAATTTTTTGATTTGTCTTCAACTTTGATGCTTTGCAAATCATAGTGTGACTTGCTTCACAGTCATATATTTAACCTGAAAAATGCAGTAGCAAAAATGTTAATAGCAGCTTTTTTATGTCGGCTAAGAATTTGAAATTAAGTGGATGCTCATCAATTGGGGAATAGTAAACTCAAATTTATCTGCCTCTCACTGATTGTCTGATAAAAGGTCCCAGCCCAAGCCTGACATGGTCACTGTTTGGGTTTTGTTGACTCAGAGAGTATGAACAGAAATTGTTTCTGTTTGGACAAGAAACCCTGAAGGTTTTCAATTCCAGGTTTTATTTTATTTTATTTTTTTGAGCAGGCAAGCTTGACCACTTTTTGCTTTATTTCCTACCTAGCCTTAAATGACTGAATGGATGTTGTCTCAGACAAACTAGGCATGAAACTCTTATTCAAAACTTCATTAATTCTTTGCTGTAACACAATCCTAGGAAGTTTGGTTATCCTATGATTTGGTTCCTTTGTCTAGAATAGGTTAGAAAGAGCAAAATAATTGGGCTGCTAGAGAAAGAGACTCTTAAACTCACGGCATTCTTTATTGTCTGAGAACATGAAATGAAGGGATAGAAAGTCAAGAATTGATTTAAAAGTGTGAAAAATATAAAAATAAGCATGGTTTTCCATTTAGATAAAGATATCAATAATCAGGAAATTAATCCTTGAACATCTTCAAATGAGACAGTTCTCAATATATAAGGCATTAGACTAAATCATTAATATTAAGCTTTTATTTAAAGTTCCACAGAGGCTGTGAATCACCAAATAACTAAAGGGAATGAATCAATTAAATAGGCCAACAGAATTATACATCCTTCACATTTTCTACTGTCTTTTTTTTATTTTATTTTATTTTATTTTTTTTAGTTCTCAACTTTTGTTTATACATGCTTTACAATTTCAAATTTTTCTCCCTCCCTCCCCTCCCTCCCCCCTCCCCTAGACAGCAGGTAATCTGATATAGGTTATATCTATATATCTATATACATATACATATGGATATATATATACACACACACATATATATACACATAATAACATTAATCCTATTTCTGCATTAATCCTGTTACAAGAGAAAGAATCAGAGCAGTGATGCAAAACCTCAAAATAGAAAGAAAAAAAAAAAACAACAGCACTCAAAACAAAAGAAATAATATGGTTCAATCAGCATCTATACTCCACAGTTCTTTCTTTCTTTTTTTTTCTTCGATTTGGAGATCCTCTTCTATCATGAGTTCCCTGGAACTCTTCTGTACCATTGCATTGGTGAGAAGAATATAGTCCATCACAGTAGGTCAACACTCAATGTTGATGATACTGTGTACAATGTTCTTCTGGTTCTGCTCATCTCACTCATCATCAGCTCACGTAAGACCCTCCAGGTTTCTCTGAACTCTTCCTGCTCATCATTTCTTACAGCACAATAGTATTCCATTGTATTCATATACCACAACTTGTCCAGCCATTCCCCAATTGATGGGCACCCCCTCAACTTCCAATTCCTTGCTACCACGTAAAGAGCAGCTATAAATATTTTTGTACATGTGGGTCCCTTTCCCCCTTCCATGATTTCTTTGGGCAAAAGACCTAAAAGTGGGATTGCTGGGTCAAAGGGTATGCACAGCTTTATCGCCCTTTGGGCATAATTCCAAATTGCTCTCCAGAATGGTTGGATCAGCTCATAGCTCCACCAACAATGCATTAGTGTTCCAATTTTCCCACAGCCTCTCCAACATTTATTATCTTCCTTTTTTGTCATTTTAGCCAATCTGATAGGTGTCAGGTGGTACCTCAGAGTTGTTTTAATTTGCATCTCTCTAATCATTAGAGATTTAGAGCATTTTTTCATATGGGAATAGATAGCTTTGGTTTCTTCATCAGAAAACTGCCTGTTCATATCCTTTGACCATTTCTCAATTGGGGAATGACTTGGATTCTTATAAATTTGATTTAATTCCCTATGTATTTTAGAGATGAGGCCTTTATCAGAAGCACTGGCCTCAAAAATTGTTTCCCAGCTTTCTGCCTCCCTTCCAATTTTGGATGCATTGCTTCTGTTTGTACAAAAATTTTTTAATTTAATATAATCAAAATCATCCATTTTGCATTTTATAATACACTCTATCTCTTGTTTGGTCAAAAACTGTTTTCCTTTCCAAAGATCTGATAGGTACACTATTCCTTTCTCTCCTAATTTACCTATGGTATCACCTCTTATGTCTAAATCATGTATCCATTTTGACCTTATTTTAGTATAAGGTGTAAGATGTTGGTCTATGCCTAATTTCTGCCATACTATCTTCCAGTTTTCCCAGCAGTTTTTGTCAAATACTGAGTTCCTATTCCAGAAGCTGGAGTCTTTGGGTTTATCAGACACTACATTACTAGTGTCATTTACTACTGCATTTCCTGAGCCTAGCCTATTCCATTGATCTACCACTCTATTTTTTAGCCAGTACCAGATAGTTTTGATGACTGCCGCTTTATAGTAAAGCTCCAGGTTTGGTACCGCTAACCCACCTTCCTGTGAATTTTTTTTCACTATTTCCCTGGATATTCTTGATTTTTTGTTTTTCCAGATGAATTTTGTTATTATTTTTTCTAGCTGTATAAAATAATTTTTAGGTAGTCTGATTGGTATGGCACTGAATAAGTAAATTAATTTAGGCAGTATTGTCATTTTTACTATATTAGCTCTGCCTATCCATGAGCAATTGATATCTTTCCAATTATTTAGATCTGATTTGATTTGTGTGAAGAGTGTTTGGTAGTTGTGTTCATAGAGTTCCTGGGTTTGTCTTGGCAAGTAGACTCCCAAGTATTTTATATTATCTACCGGTACTTTAAATGGAATTTCTCTTTCTATCTCTTGCTGCTGGACTTTGTTGGTCATGTATAGAAATGATGATGATTTATGTGGATTTATTTTATATCCTGCTACTTTGCTAAAGTTGTTAATTGTTTCAAGTAATTTTTGACTTGATTCTTGAGGATTCCTTAAGTATACCATCATATCATCTGCAAAGAGTGATAGTTTTGTTTCCTCCTTGCCTATTCTAATTCCTTTAATTCCCTTCTCTTCTCTGATTGCTAAAGCTAACATTTCTAGGACAATATTAAATAATAGGGGTGATAATGGACATCCCTGTTTCACCCCTGATCTTATTGGGAAGGCCTCTAATTTATCTCCATTGCATATAATACTTGCTGATGGCTTTAGGTAGATACTGTTTATTATTCTAAGGAAAGCTCCCCCTATTCCTAAACTCTCTAGTGTTTTTATTAGGAATGGGTGCTGTACTTTGCCAAAAGCTTTCTCTGCGTCTATTGAGATAATCATATGATTTTGGTTGGTTTTCTTATTGATGTGGTTGATTATGTTAATAGTTTTCCTAATGTTGAACCAGCCCTGCATTCCTGGTATAAATCCCACCTGGTCATAGTGTATTATCCTGGTGATCACTTGCTGTCATCTCCTTGCTAATATCTTATTTAAGATTTTAGCATCAATATTCATTAGGGAGATTGGTCTATAATTTTCTTTCTCTGTTTTTGCTTTGCCTGGTTTTGGTATCACCACCATATTTGTGTCATAAAATGAATTTGGTAGAACTCCTTCTTCCCCTATTTTTCCAAATAATTTGTATAATATTGGAATTAATTGTTCTTTAAATGTTTGGTAAAATTCACCCGTAAACCCATCTGGCCCTGGGGATTTTTTCTTAGGGAGTTCATTAATAGCTTCTTCAATTTCTTTTTCTAATATGGGTTTATTTAAGGATTTTATTTCCTCTTCAGTTAACCTGGGCAGTTTGTATCTTTGTAAATATTCATCCATTTCATTTAGATTGTCAAATTTATTGGCATACAGTTGGGCAAAATATTTCCTAATTATTGCTTTAATTTCCACTTCATTGGTGGTAACATCGCCCTTTTCATTTTTGATACTGGTAATTTGGTTTTCTTCTTTCTTTTTTTTAATCAAAGTAACCAATATTTTATCTATTTTATTGGTTTTTTCATAAAACCAGCTCTTAGTTTTATTGATTAATTCTATAGTTTTTTTGCTTTCAATCTTATTGATTTCTCCTTTAATTTTCAGGATCTCTAATTTAGTGTCTAATTGGGGATTTCTAATTTGTTCTTTTTTTAGCTTTTTAAGTTGCATGCCCAATTCCTTAATCTCCTCTTTCTCTTTTTTATTCATGTAAGCATTTAGAGCTATAAATTTTCCCCTAAGCACTGCTTTGGCTGCATCCCATAGATTTTGGTATGTTGTCTCATTATTGTCATTCTCTTGGATAAAGTTATTGATTGTTTCTATGATTTCTTGTTTGGCCCATTCATTCTTTAGAATGAAATTATTTAGTTTCCAATTGATTTTCATTCTACTTTTCCCTGGCTCTTTCTTACATGTAATTTTTATTGCATCATGATCTGAGAAGGATGCATTTACTATTTCTGCCTTTCTACATTTGACTATGATGTTTTTGTGCCCTAATACATGGTCAATTTTTGAAAATGTGCCATATACTGCTGAGAAAAAGGTATATTCCTTTCTATCCCCATTCAATTTTCTCCAGACATCTATCATGTCTAACTTTTCTAGTAATCTATTCACCTCTTTCACTTCTTTCTTATTTATTTTTTGGCTAGATTTATCTAATTCTGAGAGGGGGAGATTCAGATCCCCCACCAGTATAGTATTACTATATAATTCCTCTTGTAACTCATTTAACTTCTCCTCTAAGAACTTGGATGCTATACCACTTGGCGCATACATATTTAATATTGATATTACTTCATTATCTATAGTACCTTTAAGTAAGATGTAATTTCCTTCCTTATCTCTTTTAATGAGATCTATTTTTGCCTGCACTTTATCTGAGATAAGGATTGCTACCCCTGCCTTTTTAAATATATTCTGCTCCAGCCTTTTACCTTAACACTGTGTGTATCTCTCTGCTTCAAATGTGTTTCTTGTAAACAGCATATTGTAGGGTTCTGGTTTTTAATCCACTCTGCAATTCGCTTCCATTTTATAGCAGAGTTCATCCCATTCACATTCACAGTTATTATTACTGACTGGCTATTCCCCTACATTCTATTTACCCCTTTGTACTTTTCCCCCCTTCTTTCACCCTATTACTCCTCACCGACATTTTACTTCTTACCCCTGCCTCCCCCGATCTGCCCTCCCTTTTTATCACCCCCCTCTCTTTTCTTTACCCTTTTCTCCCTTGCTTTTGTCCTCCCTTCTATCAGTCCCCCCTTTCCCTTCCCCTTTTGTTTCCCTAAAGAATGAGTTAAGTTTCTTTATCCCAATGAACGTATATGTTATTCCCTCTTTGAGTCAAATCTAATGAGAATAGGGTTGAAACCATGTTCCCCCCTCCTTTCTTTCCCTCTATTGTAATAGGTTTTTTTCCACCTCTTCATATGATATAATTCATCCCATTCCACCTCCCCTTTCCTCTCCTCCCCATAGACTCCCTTTTTATCCCCTTAATTCTTTTGTATCATCACATCAAAGACAATTTATATTTATACCCTCTATATAAAGTCCTTCTCTCTGCCCAAATACATTTACAGTTCTTAAGAGTTATGAGTATTATCTTCCTGTGTAGAGATATAAACAGTTTAACCTAATAGGGTAACTTTTTTTCCCCTCTGTTTACCTTTTTAAACTTCTCTTGAGTCTTGTATGTTGAGATCAAATTTTCTATTCAGTTCTGGTCTTTTCACCAGGAAAGATTGAAAGTCCCCAATGTCATTAAATGTCCATCTTTTCCCCTGAAAGAAAATGCACATTTTTGCTGGGTAATAGATTCTCGGCTGCAATCCAAGCTCCTTTGCATTCCGGAATATCATATTCCAAGCCTTGCGGTCCTTTAATGTTGAAGCTGCCAGGTCCTGAGCAATCCTGACTGTGGCTCCATGATATTTAAATTGCTTCTTTCTGGCTGCTTGGAGTATTTTCTCCTTCACCTGATAATTCTGGAATTTGGCTACAATATTCCTTGGAGTTTTCCTTTTGGGGTCTCTTTCAGGAGGTGATCGGTGGATTCTTTCAATGATGATCTTATCCTCTGATTCTATGATATCAGGGCAGTTCTTCTTAATAATTTCCTGGAATATGGTGTCTAGATGCTTTTTCTGGTCATGGCTTTCAGGCAGTCCAATGATTCTCACATTGTCTCTCCTCGATCTGTTTTCCAGATCAGTTGTCTTTCCAATGAGGTATTTCAAATTTTCTTCTATTTTTTCATTCTTTTGATTCTGCTTGACTGATTCTTGGTGTCTCATGGATTCCTTATCTTCCAACTGTCCCACTTCAATTTTTAAGGCATTGTTTTCTTCATTGAGATTATGCACCTTTTTTTCCATTTGGCTAAGTGAATTTTTTAAGGTACTGTTTTCTTCAGTGAGATTATGTACCTTTTTTTCCATTTGGCCAAGTGAATTTTTTTAAGGTATTGTTTTCTTCAGTGAGATTATGCAGCTTTTTTTCCATTTGGCCAAATGAATTTTTTAAGGCTTTGTTTTCTTCAGCTTCCTTTTCCAAGCTGCTGATTCTTTTTTCATAGTTTTCTTGTTTTGCTTTCATTTCTCTCCCCATTTTTTCTTCTACCTCTTGCAATTGATTTTTAAAATCCTTTTTGAGCTCTTCCAGGAAGGCTTTTTGTTCTTGTGACCAATTCACCTTCCCTTGTGAGGCTTCAGATGTAGACAATTTGAGGCTATTGTCCTCATCTGAGTTTGTGTTGGCTTCTTCCCTATTGATACAGAAGCTCTCAATGGAGAGGGCTCTTTTTTGCTTCTTACTCATTATTGCAGCCTATTTATTTATTCTTTAAGTTGAGGTCTGCTCTGGGGGCACCAGGGTCCCTGTTTTGGGCTTCTTGTGCAGGGATATAGGTGCTGTGTGACCGGGCTTTTACTCTGAGGCCTTTATGGTGTGTGGAGATCCCCCGCCCTACACTTCCTGTCTGATTGTGCTCGGCCAGCCAGGCGCTAGACCCCGGCGTCCGATCCCGCCGCTCGTGGCCCTCTCGGCCGGTGCAGGTAGGTTTTTCCACTGTCCTTCTTGGCCACCAGATTTTTGAACCAGGTTCTGGGAGCCTCAGTTGTCTGGCTGTCGCCCGCAGCTCCTGCTGACTTGCCCTGACCCCCTCGGTGCTGGGTTGCTGCCCTGCGCTGGGCCTCCCTTTTGCCCGAGTCAGACCGACCTTTTCCTGAAGTCTTCTAAATTATCTCTGGTTGGACGACTGTGTCTCTCTGTCTCTTTGCAGGTTATGTAGTTTCAGAATCTGTCCAGAGGCTTGATTTAATGTTCGTTTTGAGGGAACAGAAGGAGAGCTCAGGCAGCTTGCTGCTTCCTCTCCGCCATCTTCTCTACTGTCTTTTAATAATTATTTATATGACAATTGGCACATAGTAGATATTTAATACATATTTTTCAATTTTGATATAATTTCAGTTTAAATAAGGAAATGTAATAAAAGTTACTAGTTTGGAATTAAAATGAGGTTATTTTATGTATTGAGAACTCAACAATCCAAAAGTGAGATATATTTATATTTCCCCTATGTTTTGAGGAATTGGATATAGTGATGATATGCTGAAATAATTGAGCATAAAAACAAATTTAAAATATTTTATGAAACCTTTAAAAAATCTATGTAAACATCATCATCATCAATGCCATCATCTTCTTCTTCATTATCAATATAATATTATCTTTTTCCATGAAATTCTCATAGAAATTTTGGACAAGTCATTATACTCTTGTATAACATATATTCTGCATACAGATGGATACAATAACTACTTTTTGTAATTCAGTAAAATTATTTGATAATGATATCTTCTGCACAATTACTAACAACATCTTAAGAAACACTCTAGTAGCAAATTGTATGATGGGGAAAATATGTACCTCACTGTATCCCCATATTATTTTGATTTCTTTTCTAGGTGTATATATTTTGAAAGTTTTTTACTGAAAGTAGTCAGAAGAATATGCATATCTTATATGATTACTATTATTAAAGCTGTTACTTTTTGGACTGATGTTATGTTGGGTTAATTGTAAATCCCCACCCTATTCCCTGCCTCCTTGTGGTAATGGTGCAGGAATCATATAATTTATTTAAATCTCAAGGCTATTTTTTTGCTTTGCTTTTTTATAATAAACATTTTCATTTAAAGTTTTGGGTTCCAAATTGTATAAGAAAACTTGAATAACTGAAAAAATGAAAGTGAAAAATAGCATGCTTCAGTCTGTGTTCAATCAATATCAGTTCTTTTTTTGTAGGTGGATAGTATGCTTCATCATGAGTCCTTTGGGATTGTTTTGGAACATTGTACAGCTGAGAATAGTTAGGTAATTCACAGTTCATAATCAAACAATATGGTTGTCACTGTACACAACATTCATCTGGTTCTGCTCAGTTCACTATCCATCAGTTCATATAAATCTTTGCAGAGCTTTGTGAAATTATCCTGTTTATTATTACTTATAGCACAACAATATACAATAGCTTGTTTAGCCATTCCTCGATTGATGGGCATTCCTTTTATTTCCAATTCTTAGCCACTACAAAAAGAGCTGTATAAATATTTTTGTAAAAATAAGTAATTTTCTCTTGGGATATAAACCTAGCAGTAGCATTGCTGGATAAAAGGGTCTACACATGTTTAGCCCTTTGGACATAATTTCTTTTTTTTAATTTTTTTTTGCAAGGCAATGCGGGTTAAGTTACTTGCCTAGAGTCACACAGCTAGTAAGTGTCAAGCGTCTGAGGCTAGATTTGAACTCAGGTCCTCCTGAATCCAGGTCCAGTGCTTTATCCACTATGCCACCTAGCTGCCCCAGGCATATTTTCAAATTACTTTCCAGAATGGTTGGATCTACTCACATCCCTGTTTTCACATATCCCTTCCAACACCTAATATTTTCTCCAAAGGATATTTGAAGTCTTTATAGGGTATATTAAAGCTTAAAATTCCACTAACACTTTTGAGATACCAAGTATTTTTAGTATGAGAATTTGTTGTCTATTAGTTTTGAATATGAACTATGTAATGCTTGTACAAACTGATCAAATATGTTAAAGCTTCCCTTTTTTCACAGAGGAATGAACAACTATCAATTTATCATGAGAGTTTCTGATGCCCAAGGCAGCTTGACATACCTGGGATCATTTGGAAAGTAAACTTTAGCTGAACTGGGAGATGCCTACAATGGCTCAAACTAGTCCTGACCAGCTCAGAGAGAAAAGCAAACATTTTGGTTTCTGACTTATCTAAAGAGCAGCAAACATTCTCCTTTCTAATATATTGTATTTATAGATATCTTCTCCCTAAACCCTCACTTCCTGCCTGACTTCCCAATTTATTTTTTCTCCCTTAATACTGACAGCCATAAATACCTCATAAAGTCCTAAATACTCCAATTATCTATAAATACCTTATCCTTTCCCACTCCCCTTTAAGCAGATGAGGACCTTGTCTCACTGCTCCATTTTATGAGCTTCTTCTTAAGAAATAAATGCATTTATAATCTTTGAAAACAGTGATCAGATTCTGGTTCATTCCAGGTCCTCCTTTTGGACCTGGGGTATTTTCTGTTTTGGGAGTTTGCAGGGGTTTCATTTTAACATAGTTTATGACAGCTTCTAATGTCTAATTCTAGCCATCAAGTTACTATTTAATGGGTAGTTGATAGGTGCTAAATTTTTGAAGTGTAAAATAATGTTTTCCCTATTTTGTCTACAGTTTTCCTGCATAATATGTATATAAAACATGTGCTTCTTTAGGGTAAATCTAGGATTTTTACGGGCAACCCATCTGTATTTTTGGGGTTTGATAGCCTGATCCTGAATTATTATTTTAAACCATTCTATTTTTATAAATTTTGATTCTGAGTGAAATCAGAAGGCTTACTATGGGTAACGTCCACACAGATTCAAACAACAATATCGAGACAAAAAATTTAACAAAGGAATAAATCCTAAAGATTCGTTTGCAGAAAAAGAAATTTATTATTATAATTAATATTATATAATTTTTAAATTTAAATATGGGAAAGTATACAACTTTATCATTAAAAATATATTGTTGTTTATATTACCTACTATAGGTGTAGATATTGAGCATAAGAGAATTCATAGGGCATGACAATATTTCTCTTGGTACAGTGGGCCTAGAGTCTGAAGTGGACTGAGTTTAAGGGTTCCTATTATCTTGGGGCTCCAACTCAGCCATTCCTGTTACTTCCACTTTTGTCTTTTGCCTCATACAAACTTTCCACTTTTGACCTTGGGAATCTTTTCCACTTTTTACTACTGTTGTCACTGTTTTTCATTGCTCATATAATGGCATGTAGCTATCAGGCTATTGTTGGCCTAGGAAATGAATGTAGAGAACTAATTAAATTAGATTTCAAATTTTAAAAAAGTTACACTGCTATTCATTCCTTAAACTCAATCATCAGCTCTTTAAAGAAAACTTCATGGATAGTGGAGCAAGATCCCATTATACAAATATCTTTTCCTTTATTTTTGATAGAAGCTAAGGATAAAAAATATTGTTCTGTATTCAAGGCAAAGGGAAAAGATTGATAAAAAAGAACCATATTAAAATATCTTAAGTAAACTTAAGTTGTAAAGGGTTTTTTTTTAATTTTCATGTACTATCATCTTTTTAACTGTACTTGTTTTATCCCATAAATTAAACAATAATTTTGGTGACATTTTAATTTACTTAATTTGTTTAATATAAAACTTCACCATGATTGCATGTTTGATAAATATTCATCTTTAAAATATAATATGAAACTTAATTCCCTGAGTACACATCCTAATGAAATGCGCTGCTTGTGCATGAGGCAGTAAGTGTGATAAGCATAGATATACATTTCAGCACCTATCTTTATCATTTAGAGCATTTAGTGAGCTCTTCTTGGAGGGGAGGGGAAAGAGAAGAAATATCTAATTATAAAGCCATCTGTTGTTTTGATTTTTGGTTGTAAATTTAATATTTCAATTTATTACATCTGCATGCAATTAAGCAATGAAAGAAAGAACAGGTTTATCAATGGAGTCACAGCCTTTTTATTGTTCTTTTCAGAAAGCTACTAAAAACAGCTGCCAGGACCAGCTGTTGGGATTTAAGAGTAATGACTCTGTTCCTATTGCTAGTTTTTTGAAAGGCTATTTTTTGCTAGTTAAAGGAATGATATCTTGACTAGGACTCTCCTTGGTTCATTTGTATGTCTACTTAAGTGAAACTGAAGCAAGCAAATAGTACAAATAAATGTCCTTTCTTTACTGACACATTTCAGGATCATATTCTTGCAATGAAAAAAAAACATATTTAAAGACTTTTGAAATTCCAAAAATTATAGCAAGATGGTTTTTATGAATTTTTGGCATGATCATTACATGTCATTATGTTTGTTTAATAAATTTGACTTTAGAAGTTAATTTATTTCCTGATTGATGGGACATATTTTGAAGGCCATTTACTATATATATATATATATATATAATATATTATATAATATATATATATATTAGTGTTATGTGTAAGTGGCAGTAGTTATTTAAGTGGTGATAGTTATTTATGGAGAAGGATGCTGGGCAAGTCACTTAACTCCTCAGCATCAGTGTTTTCAGCTTTAAAATGGGGATAATAACAACATACGTGGCACATGATATGAGATGATTATGACCAAATAAGATAACATATAGAAAATGCTTGGAAAACCTAAAGTGAAAAAAGTAAACATGGCCATTTAGAAATTATTATTAAAATATGATATTTCCTTGATGACAGATAGTGAGGCAAGAGGGTGCAATGGAAAGAAACTGGTTCAAATCTTTGTCATGCTACATAAAACCTGTGTGGCCACAAATAAATCACTTAACCTCTTTGGGCCTCAATTTTTTTCATAGAAAACAATATGTTAGCATTAGACCCAAGATGGCAGAGAGAAGCCAGGAAGTTGCCTAAGCTCTCCCAAGTTTCCCTCAGGGAAAAAAATTTAAATCAAGCTTCTAAAAGAATTCTGTAGTGACAGAATCCACAAAAAGAGAGAGAAACTATTTTCCACCCCAAGATAACTTAAAAGGACTTCAGGAAAGGTCTGTTGTTTCTTTTTATGGTCTCTTTGGGATACACACATAAATCTACGAAGAAAATAAGAATTTATGGGCAAAGAAGAGATAGAAATATTATGAAATGCAGAATGGATTATTTTGATTACATTAAACTAAAAAGCCTTTTTGCATAAATAAAACCAACTCAAAGATTAGAAGGAAATAGAAAGCTGGGAATCAATTTTTACAGCAAGTGTGTTTGATCAAGGACTCATTTCTCCAATATATGGGGAACTGCGTGAAATTTATAAGAAAACAAGCCATTCCCTCATTGATAAATGGAATAGGCAGTTTTCAGATCAAGAAATTAAAGCTATCTATAGTCAGATGAAATTTAAAAGCTCTAAATTATGATTGATTTGAGAAATTCAAATTCAAACAACTCTGAGGTACCACCTTACAACTATCAGATTGATTAACAAAACAAAAAAGTGATAAATGTTGGAGAAGATATGGGGAAATTTTGTCACTAATACATTTGAATCACATTGTGAACTGATCCAACTCTACTGGAGAGAAATTTGGAACTATGCCCAAAAGGTAATTAAGCTATTCCTCCACTTTGATCCAAAATATGAAGAAACAAGAACAACAACAAAAAAGAAACAACAAAAGTGAAAAAAGTATATTTCAATCTGCATTCAGATTCCATAGTTCTTTTTCTTTATGTGGAGAACATTTTCTATCATGAATCTTTTGGCATTGTCTTGGATTAATGTATTGCTGTGTAGAGCTAAGCCTATCACAGTTGATCAGCACATAATGTTTTTGATACTGTGTGCAAAGTTTTCTTAGTTCAGCTCATTTCACACAGCATCAATTCATCCGAGCCTTTCCAGGTCTTTCTGAAATCTGCCTACTTATCATTTCTTACAGGACAACAGTATTCTATTACATTCATATACTGCAAATAGTTTATCCATTCCCCAATTGATGGGCATACCCACAATTTCCAATTTTTTGCCATGACAAAAAGAGTATATATAAATATTTTTGTACATATGGGTCCTTTTCCCTTTTTTATGATCTCTGGGATACATACCTAGTAGCAGTATTGCTGGGTCAAAGGGTAAGCACAGTTTTGCAACCTTTTTGGCACGGTTACACATTACTCTCCAGAATGGTTGGATTAGTTCACAACTCTACCAACAGTGCATTAGTGTTCCAATTTTCCTACATCTCCAACATTTATCATTTTCCTTTTTTTTTTCTCATGTTAGCCAATTGGATGTGTGAGGTGGTATCTCAGAGTAGTTTCAATTCAGATTTCTCTAATCAATAATAATTGAGAACATTTTTTTTCATATTGCCAAAGATAGCTATATAAAAATTCATATTTTCCTGACCACAGGACCAGAAATCTATTATTTAAACTTCTTAGCCACATCTTACAATTCTTTATTCTACAGAATAATAAACATTATAGGCATGTGGAAGCAAGTATGACATATATGTATTTTTCTAGTCCTGGAAAAAAGAGCTACATTATGTTCATCAACTCTTCTGTATTGAAAGGTAGAGCTGTAGTAGTATTTGTACCTGACAGTGCCAACCAAAAGGCATGACATATTCCTAAAACATATTCTAGGATGTGAACAAAGGCTTACCTAGGATTGTTTTTTATTTTAAGCAAATCCCTTTCTACTTTATCAAATGGAAATTCTTAGAAGGAAAAATGCAAAAAAAAAGTTTAATGTGATTATACATATATAACCTATATAAGATTGCTTTCTGTCTTTGGGATGGGGGAGGAAAGGGAGGGAGGGAGAAAAATTTGGAACAAAAAAATCTTATGAAAACAATTGTTGAAAACTATTTTTACATTTAACTGGAAAATAATAAAATACTTTTTATGGGGGAAATTATATCCAGATCATCTCATTTAAGTCTTTCATTTCACTGATGAGGAAAATTAGAACCTGAAAGATGAATTGACTTTCCTGAGGTCACACAAGTAGTTATTGGAACAGCTGTGACTATCTCCTCCAAACTGCACCATGAACCTTTGTAGAAATTACACTACCAAAATCACACATGCATAAGAATTTAGGAAAGAAAAAATATGCTTTAATAACATTATATATTCGTTTGTCCAAGAATGGCCTCAAAATCTGTTTATAGATAACATCAAGCTTTTTTTCTCATATATACATATTTACATACATACATACATACCTGCTTTTGCATACATATGTATAAATATGCATATACAGTAACATACATCTATGTAGTACATAACATATATATATGTTCACATGGAATAGACCAGTTTGTATGTGTGTTTATTATGCATGAATGTGTATACAATGCATATAAATTGTCATTTTCATTCATTTCATTACCATTAATACATTTATAAAAATAAGTATACTTCTATGCGCATGTTATATACATATACATATATATATATATATACCTTATTCAACAAAGCATACTACACATGTTTTCCATTCAGAAACATACATGTATTACCTTTTTTTTTTCCTCAGACTTATTCATAAGACTAAACTCAATGCATTATGAGTCATGATGTAAGTTGGCAATTTATCCTGGAAAATTTTCAGAATCTCTGGAAAGATGATTGACAGAATCAATATAAAAACCTATGAATTTAGTTTAGCAAAATTATCTAAATAAGTCAAACATTTAAAATGGATATAAATTGATATTAGTCTTTAGAAATTTATACCATGAATCAAGAAATACATAGACTTTGAAATGTCTGGACATCATTCAATGGCTTCACTTATTTTAATGTCAGAATTATATACATTAAAAACAAGGTGTTGTTGCTGTGCATTTCCTTGGCAGATTTAAGCTTTTACCTTGAAGGAGACATTACCTAATGCCTGGATTGTGGGCTTCTATTGATTTTTAAAAATATCTGTACATCTTTACTGCAATTAAACTTAGTACAGCATTAAAATGCCCATCTTTGCCAAAAATATTCATCAGCCATTTTGAGGTAGAAGGTTAAAATTATGCAAAGGAAGCTTATTTCCTTTATTCTGCCTCTATCAAAAATGACAGACCTTTATTTCCAAAGAAAATAAGACTAAGTGATTCTCTTTTTGTATATGATAAATTAGGGTGGGGCTCCCTCAAATTCAATGTGTTTATTCAAAGTAATGCCCCTGGAATTGTGACTCTTACTTTTCTTATCTTCATAGAGACAAGCTTTTAATTTTATACACACATATACATATATACATGTATATATATATATAATATTTATATTTATTTATACACATACATACATATATATGTGAGGGTCAAAATTTGATGTACAGAGCATTATTGGGGTGACTCGCCTTAATATTAGGGTCCCAGAAATACAAGGGACCTTTTAGCTTCACCCTCCCTTCTGAACTGCCCATTTTAGCTATTTCTCCCAGGCCAATAAGAAAGGAGCCTTTAAGCTTTAATTCACAGAAGGATCAATTTTATTACTTGGGAATTAATTAAACAACAAAGGTGAAATTAATAAAAAATCAAAGATAAGGAAATAGGAAAAAAGAAATACAGATAAATACTCTTAACTCTAAACCTAACCTATGCAATCCCCAGACCATTTCCAATTAAGCTAGTTCAAACGAATTTAGGGTTTGCTGTAATTAACTCACCAAAACCTGGACTGTCTACAGTTGCCCACACCCCCGGGAAAAGCAGCCACCCAAGAGAGAGAAAACTCGTGCCACTGGAAGGGGAGAAGTCTGAGAGACCAGCTGCCAGAGAGAGAGTGTCTTCCGGAAGAGCCCTAGCTTTCCGGAAGAGCCTCCTCCTCCCTTTAGGGAGTGTTCAATCTTTTCTCCCCCAAAAGTGGGAGGTTCTTCAAAAACTGCCTATGGAGAATTCTCCTTCTGACCTCAGTAGCATACATAACTTCAGGGTGGGCCAGGTGTGGCTCCTCCCAAATGAGTCAGCTAAAAAGTGCAAAAATAATTTTACAACAAATAATTTTTACCACATATACAATTCTCAAATTGGTTCAAAGAAAGATCTAACTTATTTTAATTAAAAGCAAATCAAACTGGTGATATAAAAGAATCATTTATTATACTATCATTTATTAAATAAAAAGTTTTATTTTATAAAAATGTTAAAATTATATCTTTTGACACAATGTGGCATAGGTTAGACTTAAAATAGGTGTTTTATGATTTACTTTCAGCATGTAGGCTCTTTGAGGTGAGGGTCTTTGTGGTGAGGTGGTTTTGACATTTTATTGCCAAAGTCTAACTTAGTAAGTTGCACATAGTAGGTAATTAATATTTGTTAAGGAGAGTTGGCTGTGTAATGCTAGAAAAGTCATATAATCACTCCTTGAGTCTTAATTCTCTCATCTATAAATGGACATAATAATACTATAGTAATTAACTCATAAGTTTCTTGTAAATACCAATTGAATTATTGTTTTTCAATGGAAGGAATACTGAGGCTATTGTGATAAATGAATCTTATGAATATTAAATAACCAGTGATTATATCACAAATTATGAAATTGCTTCACCAAGTTAAATGACTTGTTCCCACTCATACAAGCTCACAACCAAAGTGTGATCCTGAACTACTCAATCTCCCTAACCCTGATATATGAAATATATTGCTGTCTTGTTGAATAACAGACTAGTCATTTTCTCCATTTCCTTAAAAAAAAAGTCCTAAGATAGAAATTTTGTACCAAAAATATAGCAACTTCAACTGTTTCCATGGTATAAGACACTAAGAATTCAAAACTAAACAGGAAATGATGCTTCCTGCCCTTGAGATCATTGAACACCTCTTCCCCACATCCCACACTATTGGCAGTGAGGCTGCTCTAAAAAAACAAAGGACATAATAGAAATTTACATCAAAATCCACCCCATAGCCCACTATTTCTTTCAAGTGTCATCGAGACCCTGGTTCCAGGCTATGAAAGTTTTCTTGGGTATAAATAGCCACGTTAGACACAGCTGCAAAAGCCTTCCAGGGACTGAAACTCAGAAGTGCCAATGCTGTAAAATTCTGAATTTCCAATAGTTCTGAATTGACATTGCTTGGGAAAAGAGGTTTTGAACTGCTGACGCCTTCAGCCTTTGCACTGCCACTGATGGGGCAGAGAACTATGGAACAGAGGGAGTAGGACAGACAACCAGGACAAATACACTAAAAGCATGTGGCCCTATGCAGTAGTAGTCTATTATAATTGAGTGAAGAGCATAGAATCAAGATGCAGCCACTTTTGACTACCCAGAAGTCTGTTGGGGCAGAAACTTAGGCTGGTGTACTGTGAATTATCAAGTGTAGGAGAAGGCTGAGATGCTTTGAGCTCCCAAGGGAACCACATTTAAGAAGGGAAGAGTTAGAAATGATCAATAAGGAAAATAAGAGGAAAGTAGTGGGGAGCTTAAAAGTACCAAGGATTTCAGGAAGACGAATTCTCAAAGACCTTGAACATAAACAGATAAATAAATAGGAAAAAACAGAGTAATAATATGAGGAAATATGATCTCCAGATTTAGGAAATAAGTTTGGGCATCTATGAATAAGTGCTACAAAGTGAAGGAAAATGTTCCAATACTTTTTGATACAGAGGACCCTAATAGAAGTTAAGGAGAACATAGAACAATAACATGTTGGTCTTGAATGGTTTCAAAGAGAAATTAGAATTATAAGATCATAATTTATGTCCTGAAAATGAGCAGAATTGAAAAACTTTAATTAGCAATGGCTAGCCTCACAAAAGAAACAAAAGAGAACAATGTGTTTGGAATGCAAAGATACAGAAGTGAAATACAATCTAGAAGAAAAGAAGCATAAAACAAGAATATTAAAATAAAACTTCCTCTCTATTCAAGAAAAAAAAAACAGGGATGGAGCCAAGATGGCAGAGGAGAGGCTGTGACTCCCACAAGCTCCCAATAAATATGTCCACTCACTCCCAAATAATGCAATTAAAAAACCCCAAAAGCAGCCTAACTTACATAAGAACAGAGAGCCTACTTTCCAGCCAGAAAAGGCAATTGAGATCACCTGATGATCTGCCTGAAAGAAGAGTGCAGCATGGCCTGGACCCACCCTGGAACAGATGCCTCAGAGTCTTCAGCACACCAGCAGCTCCTTCTGAGGCTAGGTCCATGGATGGACTGGTAAGGGGGTTTAGTGGTTGGTCGGGGTGAAGTGGCTGCAGTCTCTGCTGGAGTTGAGGTGAAGCACCCTGGTTCTGAACCAGTAAGCCAAATAGAGTGGTGGTGGCCCAGTGGGGGAGGGGCACAGGCATGCCAAGCTTCCAACCATAGAAATCAGATTTCAATCAGACATCTACTTCTGACTTAAGATGAGTCAGCAAAGAAAACAGTGGATGATACATAGCTTCTTTGGATGAAAGACCAGAAGATAATAACAAAATCAACGCTCCAACATCCAAAACTTCCAAGAAAAAAATATGAATTGGTCTCAGGTCTTGGAAGCACTCAAAAGGGACTTTGAAGAGAAAGTAGGAGAGATAGAAGGAAGATTTAGAGAGATGTAGGAAAGAATGCAAAGAGAAATGAGAGCAATGCAGGAAAGTCATGAGAAGAAAAACATACAGATCTCAAAGACAGGATGTGTAAGCCAAACTAAGAATCACATTTCTCCTAAAACAATATTACAGAAAAAAACTTTAACATAACAATGAAAGAAATAATAGAAGAAGACTGCTTAGAAATTCTGAACATGGAAAATAAAATTTCAGTCGAAGGAATTCATGTATTGCCAACAACAACAAAATCTAAGACTGCAAATTCCAATATACATAGTAAATAATTTTTCAAATTAGAAAGAAGTTCTGAAAACCATCAGGAGAAATACCTTCAAATATAAAGGAAAATACATTCTAATAATGCCAGGTTATTCCACATCCAGAAGAAAAATGAGGAGGGAATGGCATAATGTGTTCTGAAAAACATTGGAGTTGTTGATCCAGTCCAGGGTGATCTGTCCTGAAAATCTAAGCTTCACCACTCAGGACAAATATTTCAATAAAAAATGAATGTGAAACATTTTTAGACAAAAAAACCCCAGAACAATAATATTTCAGATCTGATGAAAGTAGCCTACAGGATCAGGTTTTGAGATCTGAAGATCTCCTAGAGGGGCAGGCAGGACAGGACCTAAATGTACCTTAGAGAGCTCTTTGCCTTTTAGATGATCACCTATATGAAGGTCCATGGCTGTACCAAAGATGGGTATCTCACTCAATCTGTTCAATATTATCTTGTGGCTAAATTCTGGCCTACCACAATTTTAGAATTGAGTTCATATTCTACATTGGTGCAGGTTTTTGTCACCATCTCAACCACCTCAGCAAATACTTAAGTATTTTCTTACAAAAGCATTATTAATTTCTTTTAATACCCTTGCGAATTGTCAATTTATGGAATTATTACTTAATTTATTGCAACCCAAATAAAGGGAAAAAATCCATGGGGAGCGACATGAAGTTTAGTTATTCACCATTGCTTTCTACCCATGAATTGATAGTGATATGCTTACCCACAATAGGTTTGACTATGAGCAATGTATAATCTCAGTTTTAGTTCTCCCAATATATGACTAAGGGAATGGGACCTCTAGGAAGTTCCTTTGGATAAAGGTTCGGTCTGAGTCCTACCCATTGATTTGAAAATTCAATAGGAAAAAGAGACAATGACAGCAAGCAGGGAGTAATGTTTTAATTAGACATAAAATATAGAGGCAAATGGCATGAGTGTACAGAAGCAAAGGTGTGGGTATAGAGGATTAAGTGGTGGAGGAAGGTAAGAAGTTATGAAGAAGAGAATGGGATGTGGGAGGGGCACATAGAGTTACTCATTTAAGCATGCATTGAAGTTGAGAGCATTAGGACAGCATGGACCTGAAGTAAATAGAGAATATGCAGCATCAGGACTTTGGGTCTCATTTTTATAGGGTTTTGGTGATGGATAGACCAACATTTTTCTATGCCACTGCAATGTTATATCCACATTATTTCAAAGTTATCAGCAATGCCTTAGGATTAGTCATTAGCATGATGCTTTGTTGGTGTTTTTCTAGTCTTACTGTGTATGTCTGGAGCTTATTTCAGGCTCCCAGATCATAGGCAGTTGGCAAGAACAAGAGGTGATTACATTAAAGCCTAGTGGGCTCCCACTAATTTAGCACATATCCTCAGGATGATACCTTAGTTATTTTATGAGATGGTTCCTAGTGCCTTATATACATGCCTAGTTAAAGAGGTACTTTATAGGTAACTATCAAGCTCCCTTCATTTATGGGACAGTCTGTAAGTGACTTCTATGTTCTCTTTTGTAATCCTTCCTACTGTTGATACCTTATATTAGCTACTTATAATTTTACTTATTAAGCTAACTGGGGGGAGGGTAAAGTGGGACTAGAACAAGACACAATTTTAACACACCTTGCTATGGCCACTGATTTAAATGGATTAATCTTCTCTATAAAGATATGATGATCACTGTTGACATAATTCCTAGTATTACCTATTTTTTTCTTTACTGCAAATGATTCATCATAATGACAAGGAGATGACTCTGGATTCTTGAAAGTATACCAGTAAGCCATAAGCATATAATTGTGAAAAGATATTGAGTATGATTTGCATAATAGACTGAGTCTGCTTTCCAAGGAGTAAACTATATTAAACATGGAGAAGTCCAATTGCAGTAGGATGGGCAGTTGTTGATGAATTATTTGGACATGGCAACACATCAAACACCATTGTAAAAAATGCAAAATGGTATTTAGCTTTGTGAAGTTATCATGCTAGCCACCTATATATAATAAATTGGTGGAGAGCAGAAGTTTTGAATTTGAAAACATTTGAGACCACATGCCTAGAAAGCTCAAAAAACTTCCCTTTTGAAGAATAGTTTTTTAGAGAAGATGCTAATTAAGTATATTGCATATTAGGATAGGGAATGGTAAGTGTTATGGCCCTGGATACCTCATTTGAATGGACATGGGTACCCCAAAAGTTTTTTGGGGTAAATCAAAAGAACACTCTCCTAGAGAAACTAAACCATAGGATAGACACACCTAACCAGTCATCCCCACCCCACAGGGAGATTAGATTGGGTGTGGCTTCTGCCTTTGTGGCCTGAGGAGCAGAGAGATGGCTTGAAAGATCCAGAGCAGCCCTTCACTCAACTTCCCACAGTCACCACCAGTGGCAGATGGTACTCCCCCAATAGGGGAACCTTCCACAGTCAGAAGATCACCTCATCAGACCACCATTGGACCTCTATAAAAGTATCTGCCTGTCTCCTGCTTGAGGAGATAGGTATCTCAGAGCCATGCCTCTGTGCTATGCCTTTTCCGCATGAGAAATTCAAGGATTTCTCTCTTAGTTTCCTTTCCCTAGCCCTAAATAAACTGTTATTTTATTCTAATTGTATTTAAGTACAAGAGGGTGTAATTCTTTTTGGAGGAATTCCTAAGAACCCCAATCCCAAACCCCCTTCTATTTTCCCCATAACAATAAGGAATGTTTACTGTGAGCTAGAATGAAATCTCTGATGGAGAGGTAAGTCATCCCCATTCCACCCTTGAACAATCTACTTAGCAGGACTTTCAATTTGAAATAGATGATAGACAGATATATACATATGTAGACATAGATGTAGCTACACACACACACATATGTGTGTGTGTGTATATACATATGCAAATACATATATACATACACATGATTTATATGTATATACAAACATATGTACATATACACAGGCATGTATATACATATGTAAATACACATATACATACATAAGTACATACAAGTTCTGAGAATATTAGCGAACTGGCAGTGACCATGCTTATATTTTCTAAGGAATTTGGTGCCCAGGGCAAATAATTTCTTCTTAGAGATGAAAAGCATGTTCTACCAAACATTCTGGAAAGACTAAACAGGTTGATTCTTGAGGGAAAGTTTGTTTTTATTTTTATTCCTTGATTTTTGCCCCAGGAGGGACTTTCTTGTTCTTTGACTGAGTTTGTTAAAGTCTGTTGTTTTTATGAAAGAGTTACAGAGAGGTTTGGAGTTTTAAACTAAACATCATGAAGGAAGCCTCTCTTATAATGGGAAAGAATTAGTGCTCTTTTCAAGGATTCCTGTTGAAGCCAGGACATGGAAGCAAAATATTGTATGACCAAATGAAAATGGAGCCCTGCCAAGTAATAGCCAAAAGAAAACCCTGGATAAATAGAGCATTCTCCAGAAGAAACCTTGCATTTTCCAGAGATAAATAGAAAAAATAATATTTGGTGGAAGGCAAAACTTTCTGTAGGTGAGCACACTGGCCACACATCTTCCTTATGTAGATACCTTTCCGTCAAGTTACCTGAATAATAATTTTATTTTATTGAGAGCCAAGACTTTTTTTTACTGCCTTGGGACAGGGTTCAATTGCAAACTAAACTGAGCTTAATGACTTCGTCAGTCTTAAAAAAGTGGTGGGGGGCAGGAATATTTACTTCAGACTCATCTCTCCTTCCTATATAAGTTTTCTAGGTTTGTCAACTTTTCCCACTTAAAATGTGCATATTTGTGTGAGACTGTGACTCAGCTTTATGAAAGAAATAAATATAGCTACTTTTCTTACCATGCTACTTCAGTAAATATTTTGCTTTTCATTAAATGAGCTACTTGGTTATATATAAATGTAAAGATGTTAATAAGAGCACAAATGCTATGGGAAAAGAGTTGACTGAGCTCACAGGATATCGTGACATGAGAGAGTCTTTTCTTGGGTTTGCATTTTGTGAGGTACGTATTATAGCTGACTGTATTTGTTTGGACTTTTCCATCATTTCCACAAGAACTTCATCATCTTGAAAGATTAAACCCACCTTTGAATTTATAGCTCATCAGTACCCACTACCTCTGGGAACCCTCTGAATGGAGAACATAACAAAGAGCTCTTCCCAAAACTTCCATTCAATGAAAAAAGCCAGGCCAACCATTTCCCCTTTTTCAATTTCCTATTTGACTTTTGTGTGTCCTATCCCCACTCAATTGAATGTAAGCAATAACTACCTTCCTTTTTAGTGTCTGTATCCCCATTGACCTGGGACACCAGAGTCGTCTGAAAGCATGATTCTGACATCAACTTGCTAGTATGATCCTTGGTCAGTGATTCAGTCATTTAATCTCTGTGCATCTTATTAGGGGATAGCATGCTAGACTCAGTGAGAAAACCTTGGGTTCAAAGCCCAGCTCCACTTAACTTTGTTTTAAATTATAAAAGTATTTTATTATTTTCAATCTTCAACATTTATTTTTGTAATAGTTTTAGTCTCAAATTTTTCATCCTCCCTCCCCTACCTCCCACCTACCCAAAACAGCAAGTAATATGATATAGGTTATAAATGTACAATAACATTAAACATATTATCTGCATTACTCATGTTATAAGAGAAGAATCAGAGCAAAAAGGAAAAAAAAACCTCAAAAAACAAAAGACAACAGCACTAAAAACAAAAGAAATGGTATGGTTCAAAATGCATCCATATTCCACAGTTCTTTTTTTTCCAGGATTTGGAGAGCCTTTTCCATCATGAGTCCTTTGGAAGTATCTTGAACCATTGTATTGCTGAGAAGAATCAAGTCTATCACAGTTGATAAACACATAATGTTGATGATACTGTGTAAAATGTTCCCTCGGTTCTGATCATCTCACTCATCATCAGTTCATGCAAGTCTTTCCAGGTTTCTCTGAAATCCACCTGCTCAACTTTCTTACAGCACAAAGAATTCCATTACATTCATATGCCACAACTTGTTCAGCTATTCCCCAATTGATGGGCAGCCCCTCAATTTCCAATTCTTTGCCACTGCAAAAAGAATGACTATAAATATTTTGTACGTGTGTGTCCTTTCCCCTTTTTTATGATCTCTTTGGGGGAAAGACCCAATAGTGGTATTACTGGGTCAAAGGGTATGCAGAGCTTTATCATCCTTTGGGCATAATTCCAAATTGCTTTCCAGAATGGTTGCAAGAGTTGACAGCTCCAACAACAATGCATTAGTGTTCCAATTTTTCCACAGCTTCTCCAACATTTATTATTTTCCTTTTTTGTCATATTAGCCAATCTCATAGGTGTCAGGTGTTTTAATTTGCACTTCTCTAATCAATAAAAATTTAGAGAATTTTTTCATATGGGAATAGATAGCTTTGATTTCTTCATGAGAAAACTGCCTGTTCATATCTTTTGACCATTTCTCAATTGGGGAATGACTTGGATTCTTATAAATTTGATTTCGTTCCCAATATATGTTAGAAATGAGGACTTTATCATAAGTACTGGCTATAAGAATTGTTTCCCAGCTTTCTGCCTCCCTTCTAATTTTGGATGCATTGCTTCTGTTTGTACAAAAGCTTTTTAATTTAATGTAATCAAAATAATCAATTTTGCATTTCATAATATTCTCTGTCTCTTGTTTGGTCATAAACCATTCTCCTTTCCAAAGATCTGAAAGGTAAACTATTCTTTCCTTTCCCAATTTACCTATGGTATCACCTTTTATGTCTAAATCATATACCTATTTTGACCTTACTTTGGTATAAGGTGTAAGATGTTGGTCTATGCCTAATTTCTGGCATACTAGCTTCCAGTTTTCCCAGCAGTTTTTGTCAAATACTGAGTTCCTATCCCAGAAGCTGGAGTATTTGGGTTTGTTCAAACAGTACATTACTAAAGTCATTTACTACTGTGTCTCCTGTGCCTAACCTATTAAAATGATCCTCCACTCTATTTCTAAGCCAGTACCAAATAGTTTTGATGACTGCTGCTTTATAGTAGACCTTCAGATTTGGTACAGCTAGCCCACCTTCCTGTGCATTTTTATCATTAGTTCCCTAGATATTCTTGACTCTTTGTTTTTTCAGGTGAATTTTGTTATCATTTTTTCTAGCTGTATAAAATAATTTTTTAGGTAGTCTGATTGGTATGGCACTGAATAGGTGAATTAATTTAGGTAGAATTGTCATTTATATTATATTAGTTTGGCCTATCCATAAGCAATTGATATTTTTAAAAATATTTAGATCTGACTTGATTTGTGTGAAAAGCGTTTTCTAATTATGTTCATAGATTTCCTGGGTTTGTCTTTCCAAGTAGCCTCCCAAGTATCTCATATTGTCTACAGTTACTTTAAATGATATTTCTCTTTCTATCTTGTGATGCTGGACTTTGTTGGTCATGTATAGAAATGCTGATGATTTATGTGGATTTATTTTATGTCCTGCTACTTTGCTAAAGTTATTGTTTCAAGTAATTTTTGAGTTGATTCTCTAAGTATACCATCATGTCATCTGCAAAGAGTGATAGTTTTGTTTCCTCCTTACCTATTTTAATTCCTTTAATTACTTTTTCTTCTCTGATTGCTAACACTAACATTTCCAATACAATATTAAATAATGATGGCGGAGAGGAGTCAACAAGCTACATGAGCTCCCCTTCTGTTCCCTCAAAAAGAACATTAAATCAAGCCTCTGAATAAATTCTGAAACTACAGAACCTGCAAAGAGACAGAGAGACATAGTCTGCTAACCAGAGATAATTTAGAAGACTTCAGGAAAGGTCGTTCTGACTCGGGCAAAAGGGATGTGCAGCCCAGCGCCAAGAGGATTGGGCAAGTCAGCAGGAAGCTGTGGGCCACAGCTAAGCAACTGAGGCCCCTGGATCCTGGGTCAAAAATCTGGTGGCACAGGACTTCCAGGGGTGGAACCAAGATGTCAGAGAGAAGCTAGGAACTTTCCTGAGCTTTCCTGTATTTCCCACAAAAACAACATTAAATCAAGCCTCTAAACAGATTCTGAAACTACAGAAACTACAAAAAGAGAGACAAAATTCTGCTACATGAAATAATTAAGAAGACTTCAGAAAAGGTCTGTCTCACCTGTGGTAAAAGGGGAGGGACACTCAGCGTCCCAGCTGGCAGCTCACCTCAGCAAAGCTTGGCTCAGTGGGCAGCTCAACACTGTTGCAACTCGACAAAGCTGAGAGTGGGCAGCCAAGAGTGGGGCAGGTGAGAGTGGGGCAGCTGAGAGCAGTAAGAAGCTTGCAACCCTGAACCCTGTGCCCCAGGAGCAGACTTCAAGCTGATAAGTTTAAAAATCTCCTACAACATGAGCAAGAAAGAAAAAAGGACCTTTACCATTGACAACTTCTATGGTGAAAGGGAAGACCAAAATTCAAACACTGATGAGTTAGTCAAAATGCCCACAAGTGAAGACTCAAGAGGGAAGATTATCTTCAAGGCCAAAAAGCCCTCTTTGAGAGGTGGAATGCGGTTAATTATATCATAGGATGAGGCACAAAAAGAACCCATTAGAACAGAGGGAAAGAAGGAAGGGGTGGGCATTGTTGCAACCTTACTCTCATCAGACATGGTACAGGGAAGGAATAAAACACACTCCCATTTGTATAAAGAAACGGCTTACTCTGTAAGGAAACAAAAGGGGAAGGGGGAAAAGGGTGATACTGATAGAAGGGAGGGCACAAGTTGGGGCAAAAGAGGCAAGAAAAACAAGGGCAGCTGATAAAAGGGAGGACAGATTGAGGGACACAGTGGTCAGAAGAAAAACACTGGTCAAGTGGAATAAGGAGAAAGAAGGGGAAAAAGAGTACAAAGGGGAAAAGAAGATGGAGGGCAATAAACAGTTAATAATTTTAAATGTGAATGTGAATGGGATGAACTCTCCCATAAAACAGAAGCAAATTGCAGAGTGGATAAAAAACCAGAATCCTACAATATTCTGTTTATAAGAAATACATTTGAAGCAGAGAGATATACATAGAGTAAAGGTAAAAAGCTGGAGCAAAATATATTATGCATCAGCTATAGTCAAAAAAGAAGGGGTAGCAATCCTTATCTCAGGCAAAGAAAAGGCAAAAATAGATCTCATTAAAAGAAATAAGGAAAGAAATTACATCTTGCTAAAAGGTACTAAAGATAATGAAGTAATATCAATACTAAACATGTATGCACCAAGTGGTATAGCATCTGAATACTTAGAGGAGAAGTTAAATGAGCTACAAGAGGAAATAGATAGTAATACTATACTAGTGGGGGCTCTGAATCTTTCCCTGTCAGACTTAGATAAATCTAGCCACAAAATAAATAAGAAAGAAGTGAAAGATGTGAATAGAATACTAGAAAAGTTAGACATGATAGATGTCTGGAGAAAATTGAATGGGGATAGAAAGGGATATACCGTTTTTTCAGTAGTACATCACACATTTTCAAAAACTGACTAAGTATTAGGGCACAGAAACATGATAGTCAAATGTAGAAAGGCAGAAATATTAAATGCATCCTTCTCAGATCATAATACAATAAAAATTACATGTAAGAAAGAGCCATGGAAAGGTAGACTGAAAATCAATTGGAAATGAAATAATTTCATTCTAAAAAATGAGCGAGTCAAACAACAAATCATAGAAACAATCAATAAATTTATCCAAGAGAATGACAATAATGAGCCAACATACCAAAATCTATGAGATGCAGCCAAAGCAGTGTTTAGGGGAAAATTTATAGCTCTAACTGCTTACATGAATAAAAAAGACAAAGAGGAGATCAATGAATTGGACATGCAAATTAAAAAGCTAAAAAGAGAACAAATTAGAAATCCCCAATTAGACACTAAATTAGAGATCCTGAAAATTAAAGGAGAAATTAATAACATTGAAAGCAAAAAAACTAAAGAATTAATCTATAAAACTAAGAGCTGCTTTTATGAAAAAACTAATAAAATAGATAAAATATTGGTTAATTTGATTAAAAAAAAGAAAGAAGAAAACCAAATTACCAGTATCAAAAACAAAAGGGCTGATTTCACCACCAATGAAGTGGAAATTAAAGCAATAATTAGGAACCATTTTGCCCAACTGTATGCCAATAAATTTGACAATCTAAATGAAATGGATAAATATGTACAAAAATACAAACTGCCCAGTTTAACTGAAGTGGAAATAAAATCCTTAAATAAGACCATATTAGGAAAAGAAATTGAACAAGCCATTAATGATCTCCCTAAGAAAAAATCCCCAGGGCCAGATGGGTTTACAGGTGAATTTCACCAAGCATTTAAAGAACAATTAATTCCAATATTATACAAATTATTTGGAAAAATAGGTGAAGAAGGAGTTTTACCAAATTTGTTTTATGACAAAAATATAGTGTTGATACCAAAACCAGATGGAGCAAAACCAGAGAAAGAAAATAAACCAATTTCTCTAATGATTATTGATGCTAAAATCTTAAATAAGATATTAGCAAGGAGATTACAGCATTTGATCACCAGGGTAATACACTATGACCAGATGGGATTTATGCCAGGAATGCAGGGCTGGTTCAACATTAGAAAAACTATTAACATAATCAATCACATCAATAAGAAAACTAACCAAAATCATATGATTATCTTAATAGATGCAGAGAAAGCTTTTGACAAAATACATCACCCGTTCCTAATAAAAAAATTAGAGAGTTTAGGATTTGGTGGAGCATTCCTTAAAATAATAAGCATTATCTACCTAAAATCATCATTTATATGTAATGGAGATGTTAGAGGCCTTCCCAATAAGATCGGGGTGAAAGAGGGATGTCCATTATCACCTCTATTATTCATAAAATCCCTTCTTAACCCCTTCCCTTTTTTTGTATCATCACACCAAAGACAATTTATACTTATACCCTCTGTGTATAATCCTTCTGTCAACTGTGTAATTTAAGATTCTAAATGTGGATTCTAATGTGTTCCCCCAGTTTGGGGAAAACTGACTAAAAATCACTGATAAAACGAGTTTAGGTTTTTAAGGGTTTATTGGAAAATAGAAAGAAAAAGATTGAGAACAGAATTCTAACAGCCTGGCATTCCTATCTTTCCTCAAATCTCCTGTGAAGTCCTCTGCCGCCACCACCATCAAGTCCGGAAGCCAAAAGGCCAGCGCTCTCTGCGCAGGCTCCCTTTCCTCCTTCCTGTCTCCTCCCAGACCATAGGAGGCTCCTCCAGTTGATTGGCTGGTAGACTTGATAGACAGCACCCATGAGTAAGCGTCATTTCCTGACGCCAAGGAAAAGCCACAATGCCTCTGAGGCATTTTCCTCATGGTGGAGCTCTCCACAGCAAGTCTCCAGTAGGTGGCGTCATTCCAATCATTACACTGCCCAAATACATATACAGTTCTCAAGAGTTATAAGTATTATTTTCCCACGTAGGGATGTAAACAGTTTAACCTTATTGAGTAACTTCCCCCCTCCCCTGTGCCCCCTTTACCTTTTTAAGCTTTTCTTGAGTCTTGTATGTTAAGATTGAATTTTCTATTCAGTTCTTGTCTTTTCATCAGGAAACATTGAACATCCCCAATTTAATTGAATGTCCATCTTTTCCCCTGAAAGCAAATGCTCAGTTTTGTTGGGTAAAAGACTCTTGGCTGCAATCCAAGTTCCTTTGCTTTCCAGAATATCATATTCCAAGCCTAGTGATCCTCTAATATTGAAGCTGCAAGGTCCTGAGCAATCCTTACTGTGGCTCCATGATATTTAAATTGCTTCTTTCTGGCTGCTTGGAGTATTTTCTCCTTCACCTGATAATTCTGGAATTTGGCTACAATATTCCTTAGAGTTTTCATTTTGGGGTCTTTTTTCAATGATGATTTTATCCTCTGATTCTCTAATATCAGGTAGTTCTCGATAATTTCCTAGAATATTGTGTCTAGCCACTTTTTCTGATCATGGCTTTCAGGCAATCCAATAATTCTTAAACCATCTCTCCTGGATCTGTTTTCCAGGTCAGTTGTCTTTCCAATGAGGTATTTCATATTTTCTTCTATTTTTTCAATCTTTTATTCTGTTTGACTGATTCCTGGTGTCTCATGGATTCATTATCTCCAATTTTAATTTTTAAAGCATTTTTTTTCTTCAGTGAGATTATGTACCTTTTCTTTTTTTTCATTTGGTCAGATGAATTTTTTAAGTCATTGTTTTCTTTAGTCAATCTTTTTGCTTCCTTTTCCAAGCTGCTGATCTTTTTTTTTTTTTAATATTTTCTTGTGTTGCTTTCATTTCTCTCCCCATTTTTTCTTCTACCTCTCTCAATTGATATTTAAAATCCTTTTTGAGCTCTTCTAAGAAGGCTTTTTGTTCTTGAGACCAATTCATCTTCCCTCTTGAGGATTCACATGTAACCAATTTGAGAGTATTGTCCTCATCTGAGTTTGTGTTTGCCTCTTCCCTGTTGATACAGAAGCTCTCAATGGTGAGAGATCTTTTTTTGTTTCTTACTCATACTGCAGCTTATTTATTTATCTATTTATTTATTTTTTAAGTTGAGGTCTGCTCTGGGGTCACCAGGGTCCCTGTTTCAATCTTCTTGTGCTGGGGTATAGAGGCTGTGTCACTGGCTTTCTACAGTAAAGCTCTATGGTTTGTGGATTTCTCACTGCCCTGGGCTTGCTCCCAGTGCTTTGGGATGGCCAGACCTGGTTGTGCCTGTCCTGTGGGTGGCCCTCTAGCTGGCAGCCTGCCCTCTCAGCTTGTGGTGGTGAGTTTAGCCACTGGCCTGCTGCACCACCAGCTTATTGAGCCAGGATCCAGGGGCCTCAGTTGCTCAGCTGCGGCCCACAGCTTCTTGCTGACTTTCCCCAATTCCCTCCACACTGTGCTGTGCTCTGGTGCACTGCACCTACCTTTTGCCTGAGTGAAACTGACCTTTCCTGAAGTCTTCTAAATTATCTCTGTCTGGAAGACTATATCTCTCTGTCTCTTTTCAGGTTCGTTAGTTTCAGAATCTGTCCAGAGTTGATTTAATGTTCTTTTTGAGAAAACCCAAGCAGAGATCAGGCAACTTGCTGTCTTCCCTCTGCCATTTTGGCTTCACCCAATCAATTAACGTTTTAAGTATCTCCCTTGGAATTCTTTACCAAGTTTCACATAAGCTGAAATTTACATTGATGAAATACTGGAAGAATGCTTATGCAACCTCAAATCCTTTACATGGTCCTTGTTCTTTTATCATTTTAGTCTTCTTTTCTAATTAATAAATTATTTATAATGCTTTTTAATTTAATTAGTGATGGGAAATTCTACCACTCAGAAAATATTTTACAGAAAAAGCTAAAAATTATGATTAAGGGCAACTCATGATTTGCTGATTGTGTGAAAATTAGATAGACAGGATCAAACATTTATTAAGTCCCTATTATGTTCCAAATGCTGGACTAGGGGCTTTAAAATATTATATAATTTTATCCTCAAGATAACACTGGGAATAAAATACTATTATCCCCATTTTACAGTTGAAGAAACTGACACAGGCCACATTTAAAAGATTTTTTAGCATCACACTTAATAAGTCTCTCAAACTAGATTTGAATTCAGGTCTTTATTTCTTCTGTCCTAATACTCTATCCACCGAGCCTCTTTTTCTACATGAGAGACAACTATAAGAACATAGTAAAGGTTAGCCATATAATTAACTTATTCTAGTTTTATGGTAATTTAGAAACACATGATATGAAAATATATAGCCAAATACTAATTTTTCACTTAATATAAATAACAAATCATCAGTGTATATAATACTTCATGACTTCTAAAATTATATGCATACAAATATATACACATATATGTACATATATATATATGTATGTGTGTATGCTTCTGTATATATACATACATATATAGACATGTATACACACACACATATATGATTCATCTTAATATACACATTTAGTCCAAACAACCATTCCTAATTGGATAAGCAAAGTAATTATTGTTACACCTGTGGTGTTTTTTAGATTGGGAAATGAGCTGAGAGAGATTAAATAGCTTGCCTAAAATCACAGTCTTCCTAGCAGCCCATTTCCAACACAGATTTCCTTGCTCTTATGTTCTGTTTACCATAATATTTAATTCTTTGTTCATTATATTATATTTACTTGTCTCTACAATAATGTAAAATAATGATATTTTCATTTCTTCATTATTTTTTTCAGAAGCTGTTTTTAGTCAGCTCATATGGATAAATAGATGGCAAACGATGCCTTTCTTTATTCTTTTTTTCTTTTCTTCCTTGTTTCCTTCTTTTCTTCCTTCCATTCTTTTCTTTCTACCATCTCTTTCTGGTATGTAGTATAATTAGCAAAATAAAATACCTAATAATTCCAAATGAAACTGCAGGATTTCTAGAATATTTAACTTATTTTTTTTTGTATATTTCAAATATATTCTCCCTCATTCTCCTGGCACAAGTTTTCCTGTGGACATTTACTAAATGTTGAATAGCAACAGTGATAAATTGATTTTTAGGAAGAAACTATGTGTTTACAGGTAGCTAAATGCTAATGCCATTGATTCTTTTATTTCAAGTGATACTTAACTTCATTAGCAGACTTGAGTGATTCAAAAACAATGACCTTTATAGAGGAAGGTAGACTAGGGTTTGTTTGTAACATTTATCTAAGAAAGTTCTGCCTCTGAAAGTACAAAGTTAGAAAGAAGCAAAGCACTGTAATTGTCAAAAAAAATAATTTTCTAAAAGAAAGCATTATAAGTTTAATTGGTTCTAGAAAATGAAGAATGTTGCCTGAAAGGCAAACATAAGCTTCCATAAGCTTTCACAAGAATATAGAATTTATTGTAGGAATTTAGAAGAGTCAAGTAACTATAAAAATAAATAGAAGTGGGGAAAGGGTATAGCAATGAGAATACAGAATTTAATGTGGCTGATGTCTGTCAAAGTAGATGCATGGTCTTTATGTAAGGATTTTTGAATATTATAGAAAAATTTAGAGAAAGTAAGAAAGAAGAAAAAAGGAAATAAAAAAAAGGTATAGATGAACAAGGAAAAGAAAACATTTGAATTTAATGTATATGGTGTTTTCATATTTTATAATAATAGCCAATATAAGGTGTTCTCAAATGTTCTAAGCACATTTGAACTTCACAATGATCATAAGAGAAAGATACTGTTTTCCTAAATCTGACATAAAGAAATTGATGCAACACATTTGAATATGTAGGTGTAGGAGAAAGCTTAGCTTGTCTATCTATGCTGAATTCACTGTTCCTTCACACCTTCTGTATTCCCCTCCATTAAAAAGCAAGTCATTCATTCTCCAACTGTGTAATTTGAAATACATTGGGAGTGCCTATCCATGTTCTAAGATATTGGGGAACTTAGCTGGGGTTTCTAATATATTGCTACTTATAAATTAGAGTCTATTGCACCAGTTTTGACATTAAGAATTTATTAATCATATTAAGTGTTAGTACAGAGAGAGAACACATAGTTCCAAATAAGAATCCCGGGCAGCTAGGTGGCGCAGTGGATAGAGCACCGGCCCTGGATTCAGGAGTACCTGAGTTCAAATCCGGCCTCAGACACTTGATACTTACTAGCTGTGTGACCCTGGGCAAGTCACTTAACCCCAATTGCCTCACTTAAAAAAAAAAAAAAAGAATCCCTACATACTTAGTTAGAGAAAGAAGAGAGGGGAGCCATGTGGCTGCCTTCTCTAGCATTTCAACCAATAGTTCATGTGACAGAGCATGAGCTTCCTGAAATCTGGAGGAGAGGTGGCCCTTACACACTGTTCAAAGCTAATTGACTAGGGGAACCTAGGTGGTTCAGTGGATAAAGCACTGGCCTTGGATTCAGGGGGACCTGAGTTCAAATCCATTCTCAGAGACTTGACACTAGCTGTGTGACCTTGGGCAAGTCACTTAACCCTCATTGCCCCACAAATTTTTTTTTTTAAAGCAAAGCTAATTGACTAGCATCTTTAATGTCTATTGTTTGACTGGACTTGAGGGTGGTCCATATTAAAATGAGCAGTATATGCTGAGGTCAGAGTTTAGAGAACAGACCCTTTGAGGGGAAAAGTCTTTCAGGTAGGTGTGGTTTTAATCTCTATTGTTTACTGAATATTTGAGTCAGTCTGATTTGCAACTCTACCAAGCCTGGACTGGCTCTGAGAAACCAGCTAGGCCCTGAGTTGGGAGGTCTGTGGGTTCCCCCAAAAACCCATTATTTCCTCACACAATCTACCAGTCCCCATATAATCCTTTTTAAGTTTTTTCTTGCAGTAGACACTATTTATTGAAAATTCTTGGGGTTTGGAGGGCAGAGACAAGATGGCAGAGAAAAGGCAATGACTTGCCTGAGTTCTCCCCAAGACCCTTCCAAATACCTTCAAATAATGCCATAAGACAATTCCTGGAGAAGCAGAACCCACAAAAAGACAGGGTGAAATATTTTTCCAGCCAAAGTCAACTTAGAATGCTGGCAGGAAAAGTCAGTTGTACTGACATGAGAGTAGAGTGCAGTCTAGTCCAGGCCACAGCAAGGCAGATGCAGCCCCAGCAAAACAGGAGCAGGCCTTGGGAGCCTCTGAATCAGCAATAGCAGCTGCTTCTAGATGTCTTAGCCCACAGGCAGTAAGGAGGTCAAACAGTTGGCCAGAAGGAGATTACAGGGGTCTCTTTGATAGCACTGAGTTCAAATCTCACCTCAGAGACTTACTGGCTATGTGACCCTGGGCAAGTCACTTAACCTCAATTGCTTTAAATATCTGGGTGCATCTCCAGTAATCTTGATATATATCTTGCCACTGGACGCAGATGGCTTAGGAGAGAGTGACGTTGGTTATCTTGCACAGGCCTCTCTCATTTAAATCCAATTGAGTGCAAGTTGGACATCACCCCAATATCATGGTCCTCCTCGAGAATGAAGGACAAACAACAACAAAAAGTTTGAGCAGTACATAGAGTTCTGGTGCTGGAGTTAAGAATACTAGTGTCCCTGAGTTCAAACCTGGCCTTAGATACTTACTAGTTGTATGAAGAAAGGCAAGGTACTTGATCCTATTTGCTTCAATTTCAACATCTAACAAAATGAGCTAGAGAAGAAAATGAAAAACCACTGGAGTATGTTGGCAATAAAAATGGGATCATGACTGAAAATTACTGAATAACAACTCATTATTCTTTTTTGTAAATATGCATATATTTCCAAATTATGCATAATGTTTGCTTGAGTAAATGTGTTTATTTATGGAGGACTATTCTACAAATAGCATTTAATATGAAGAGTCCAAGTAGCTGGGTATATATTTGCAGTATCTTCACCCTCTTAGTTATAAAGATTAGTCAAGTTAGCATCTTTCAGCCATCATAATTTAAGCTCCTAGATTTGTCATATTTAAGGGAGATTCTATAATTTTCTTCTATGGGTAATATAATAAATATGTATATATGTGTATATACACACACACACACACACACACAATACACATAAACAACACATACACACCAAAGACATATACACATATCACAATGGAACGGCACATGTGCACACACGTGTATATATATGTACATAAGTATATAAAATATGTGTGCATACATATGTGTGTATATGCACATATATGCATGTACTTAGAGGGTGTATATATACTACATATATTATTATTATATTTTACATATGAGAGAGAGCACAAAGGACAAAGCACAAGGGGCTACTTGCTTGGAGCAAAGAATTTTGGGGAAAGTAACTAATCCAATATCTTGCTGGTCACATACAAGCAGTATTTTCATTGTATTTTGAAGCATTCACAATTTTCATTCTTCTTAAATCAAGGCATTCAATGATTCATACCAGTATAGAATCATTGTGTGCACTTAATAGTAAAAAGATGGACTTTTGCAGTAATGAACAATGGAGAATTACTGAAAGTGTCATAAAATTTCCCAAATGCAATCAAAAATAATGTGGACATAATGGATTGGAACTGAAGAAAGGAAATTTTTATTTATTTTTGAATTATTGCTTTGAACAGGCAGTCCTGAAAAATGAGAAATGCAAACTATCAACAATCACATGAAAAAGCCCTTCAAGTTACTACTAAGAGAAATACAAATTTAAAAACCTCTCATGTTCCATCTTATATTTTCTTATTATGATGATGACAAAAGAGGAAAAGGACAATTGTTGATGAGGATGTGGAATTACTGGATTATTAATGTGGTCATACTATTCTGGAAAGTTATTTTAATATATGCCTATTTAGTCACCAAACTGAACATAATGATTGACTCATTGCTGTTACTAATAATACACAAAAGAGAAAAGGAGATAAAAGACATGTTCCAAATATTAATAACAGCTTTTTGTAGTAGCAAAGAACTAGAAACAAAAAGAATGCTCATCAATTGGAAAATGAGCAAATAGATTATGGCAAACTCTAGGAACATAATGAAATATAAATATTATTTCTTAAGAAATTATGAAAATTGTGGATCCTAAAAAACCTAGAAAACTTTATGTGAGCAGATGCTGACTGATGTGCAGGGAAACAATGTATATAATGAATATAGAACTGGTAAGAAAAACAACTCTAAAATATTTGAAAAATCTGATTAATGTAGTCACCAACTATGACACTAGAGACACCATGCTTCCCATCTCTTATATACACAGGATGGGCTAGAGGTGCAGATTGAGGCATATATTTTAGAAATTGGCCAAACAATCTGTGAGTTTCTTGATCCTGCTAATTCTTAATATGGTAGATCATAGGGGGGTGTGTGTGTGTGTAAAGAGATTTAAATGAATGATAATGACATCATTCAAAAAAACAAGAAAGAAAGAAAAGGGCATACGTAAAGCAGTAAAAAATTAATAAAGGAAAAAGGGGCTTCAAAGGAAGATAAGGTAGGTAAAACAGCTTTAAAATTAAGTTGAATTTATATTACATCTAAAAACAAATAAGCTTAACATAATGAAAATTAATGGCCTCATTTCAAATCCTATTTGATTGTCTTGAACAGAAAATACAAACAAGGCTCATTTTTGTTGACAATTGCTAATGTTAGAATATAATTTAAAATGCTGCTATACTTTTGCATTTATGGGAATTTTTCTTCTCTTGTTTATTTTCTTGGGACATAATCCATGGAAACTTATGCCTTATTTGATGGGTATTTGCAATTTAGTGACTTTATAAATGTAATTCCAAACTTTCTTCTAGAAATATCGTTTGCCATTATACCACTAGTGTATTAGTTTACCTAGCTTACTAAAACCAATGCAATAATTTCCTTTTTCATCTTTAGTCACAATATTAATTGGATTTTTTCTAAGTAACAGTGATTTTAAATATTTATATTTCTTTTATATTGTGGAGCAATGGGAGTTAAGTGACTTGCCCAGGGTCCCACAGCTAGTATGTATCAACTGTCTGAGGCCGGATTTGAACTCAGGTACTCCTGAATCCAGGACCAGTGTTTTATCCACTGTGCCACCTAGCTGCCCCTAAACATTTATATTTCAATGGTCAGTAAATTGTATTTCTTCTTTTTTTTAATGTATAAGGTATTTTATTTTTTCCGTTACATGTAAAGATAGTTCTCAACTTTTGTTTATACAAGCTTTACAATTTCAGATTTTTCTCCCTCCCTCCCCTCCCTCCCCCCTCCCCTAGACAGCAGGTAATCTGATATAGGTTATATCTATATATCTATATACATATACATATACATATACATATACATATACATATACATATATACACATAATAACATTAATCCTATTTCTGCATTAATCCTGTTACAAGAGAAAAAATCAGAACAGTGATGCAAAACCTCAAAATAGAAAAAAAAAAAACAACAGCACCCAAAACAAAAGAAATAGTACGGTTCAATCAGCATCTATACTCCATAGTGTGTTTTTTTTTTTCCTTGGATTTGGAGATCCTCTTCTATCATGAGTTCCCTGGAACTCTTCTGTACCATTGCATTAGTGAGAAGAATATAGTCCATCACAGTAGGTCAACACTCAATGTTGATGATACTGTGTACAATGTTCTTCTGGTTCTGCTCATCTCACTCATCATCAGCTCACGTAAGACCCTCCAGGTTTCTCTGAACTCTTCCTGCTCATCATTTCTTACAGCACAATAATATTCCATTGTATTCATATACCACAACTTGTCCAGCCATTCCCCAATTGATGGGCACCCCCTCAAATTCCAATACCTTGTTACCACGTAAAGAGCAGCTATAAATATTTTTGTACATGTGGGTCCCTTTCTCCCTTCCATGATTTCTTTGGGAAAAAAGACTTAAAGTGGTATTGCTGGGTCAAAGGGTATGCACAGCTTTATCGCCCTTTGGGCATAATTCCAAATTTCTCTCCAAAATGGTTGGATCAGCTCACAGCTCCACCAACAATGCATTAGTGTTCCAATTTTCCCACAGCCTCTCCAACATTTATTATCTTCCTTTTTTGTCATTTTAGCCAATCTGATAGGTGTCAGGTGGTACCTCAGAGTTGTTTTAATTTGCATCTCTCTAATCATTAGAGATTTAGAGCATTTTTTCATATGGGAATAGATAGCTTTGGTTTCTTCATCAGAAAACTGCCTGTTCATATCCTTTGACCATTTCTCAATTGGGGAATGACTTGGATTCTTATAAATTTGATTTAATTCCCTATGTATTTTAGAGATGAGGCCTTTATCAGAAGCACTGGCCTCAAAAATTGTTTCCCAGCTTTCTGCCTCCCTTCCAATTTTGGATGCATTGCTTCTGTTTGTACAAAAATTTTTTAATTTAATATAATCAAAATCATCCATTTTGCATTTTATAATACACTCTATCTCTTGTTTGGTCAAAAACTGTTTTCCTTTCCAAAGATCTGATAGGTACACTATTCCTTTCTCTCCTAATTTACCTATGGTATCACCTCTTATGTCTAAATCATGTATCCATTTTGACCTTATTTTAGTATAAGGAGTAAGATGTTGGTCTATGCCTAATTTCTGCCATAGTATCTTCCAGTTTTCCCAGCAGTTTTTGTCAAATACTTAAGTTCCTATCCCAGAAGCTGGAGTCTTTGGGTTTATCAAACACTACATTACTAGTGTCATTTACTACTGCATTTCCTGAGCCTAGCCTATTCCATTGATCTACCACTCTATTTTTTAGCCAGTACCAGATAGTTTTGATGACTGCCGCTTTATAGTAAAGCTCCAGGTTTGGTACTGCTAACCCACCTTCCTGTGAATTTTTTTTCACTATTTCCCTGGATATTCTTGATTTTTTGTTTTTCCAGATGAATTTTGTTATTATTTTTTCGAGCTCTATAAAATAATTTTTAGGTAATCTGATTGGTATGGCACTGAATAAATAAATTAATTTAGGCAGTATTGTCATTTTTACTATATTAGCTCTGCCTATCCATGAGCAATTGATATCTTTACAATTATTTAGATCTGATTTGATTTGTGTGAAGAGTGTTTGGTAGTTGTGTTCATAGAGTTCCTGGGTTTGTCTTGGCAAGTAGACTCCCAAGTATTTTATATTATCTGCTGTTACTTTAAATGGAATTTCTCTTTCTATCTCTTGCTGCTGGACTTTGTTGGTCATGTATAGAAATGCTGATGATTTAGGTGGATTTATTTTATATCCTGCTACTTTGCTAAAGTTGTTAATTGTTTCAAGTAATTTTTGACTTGATTCTCTAGGATTCTTTAAGTATACAATCATATCATCTGCAAAGAGTGATAGTTTTGTTTCCTCCTTGCCTATTCTAATTCCTTTAATTCCTTTCTCTTCTCTGATTGCTAAAGCTAACATTTCTAGGACAATATTAAATAAGAGGGGTGATAATGGACATCCCTGTTTCACCCCTGATCTTATTGGGAAGGCCTCTAATTTATCTCCATTGCATATAATACTTGCTGATGGCTTTAGGTAGATACTGTTTATTATTCTAAGGAAAGCTCCCCCTATTCCTAAACTCTCTAGTGTTTTTATTAGGAATGGGTGTTGTACTTTGTCAAAAGCTTTCTCTGCATCTATTGAGATAATCATATGATTTTGGTTGGTTTTCTTATGGATGTGATTGATTATGTTAATAGTTTTCCTAATGTTGAACCAGCCCTGCATTCCTGGTATAAATCCCACCTGGTCATAGTGTATTATCCTGGTGATCACTTGCTGTCATCTCCTTGCTAATATCTTATTTAAGATTTTAGCATCAATATTCATTAGGGAGATTGGTCTATAATTTTCTTTCTCTGTTTTTGCTTTGCCTGGTTTTGGTATCACCACCATATTTGTGTCATAAAACAAATTTGGTAGAACTCCTTCTTCCCCTATTTTTCCAAATAATTTGTATAATATTGGAATTAATTGTTCTTTAAATGTTTGGTAAAATTCACCCGTAAACCCATCTGGCCCTGGGGATTTTTTCTTAGGGAGTTCATTAATAGCTTCTTCAATTTCTTTTTCTAATATGGGTTTATTTAAGGATTTTATTTCCTCTTCAGTTAACCTGGGCAGTTTGTATTTTTGTAAATATTCATCCATTTCATTTAGATTGTCAAATTTATTGGCATACAGTTGGGCAAAGTAGTTCCTAATTATTGCTTTAATTTCCACTTCGTTGGTGGTAACATCACCCTTTTCATTTTTGATACTGGTAATTTGGTTTTCTTCTTTCTTTTTTTTAATCAAAGTAACCAATATTTTATCTATTTTATTGGTTTTTTCATAAAACCAGCTCTTAGTTTTATTGATTAATTCTATAGTTATTTTGCTTTCAATCTTATTAATTTCTCCTTTAATTTTCAGGATCTCTAATTTAGTGTCTAATTGGGGATTTCTAATTTGTTCTTTTTCTACCTTTTTAAGTTGCATGCCCAATTCATTAACCTCCTCTTTCTCTTTCTTATTCATGTAAGCATTTAGAGCTATAAATTTTCCCCTAAGCACTGCTTTGGCTGCATCCAATAGATTTTGGTATGTTGTCTCATTATTGTCATTCTCTTGGATAAAGTTATTGATTGTTTCTATGATTTCTTGTTTGGCCCATTCATTCTTTAGAATGAAATTATTTAGTTTCCAATTGATTTTCATTCTACTTTTCCCTGGCTCTTTCCTACATGTAATTTTTATTGCATCATGATCTGAGAAGGATGCATTTACTATTTCTGCCTTTCTACATTTGACTATGATGTTTTTGTGCCCTAATACATGGTCAATTTTTGAAAATGTGCCATGTACTGCTGAGAAAAAGGTATATTCCTTTCTATCCCCATTCAATTTTTTCCAGACACCTATCATGTCTAACTTTTCTAGTAATCTATTCACCTCTTTCACTTCTTTCTTATTTATTTTTTTCGCTAGATTTATCTAATTCTGAGAGGGGGAGTTTCAGATCCCCCACTAGTATAGTATTACTGTCTAATTCCTCTTGAAACTCATTTAACTTCTCCTCTAAGAACTTGGATGCTATACCACTTGGCGCATACATATTTAATATTGATATTACTTCATTATCTATAGTACCTTTAAGTAAGATGTAATTTCCTTCCTTATCTCTTTTAATGAGATCTATTTTTGCCTGCACTTTGTCTGAGATAAGGATCGCTACCCCTGCCTTTTTTACTTTAGCTGAGGCATAATATATTCTGCTCCAGCCTTTTACCTTTACTCTGTGTGTATCTCTCTGCTTCAAATGTGTTTCTTGTAAACAGCATATTGTAGGGTTCTGGTTTTTAATCCACTCTGCAATTCGCTTCCATTTTATAGCAGAGTTCATCCCATTCATATTCACAATTATTATTACTGACTGTCTATTCCCCTCCATTCTATTTACCCCCTTTGTACTTTCCCCCCCTTCTTTCACCCTATTCCTCCTCACCGACATTTTACTTCTTACCCCTGCCTCCCCCGATCTGCCCTCCCTTTTTATCACCCCCCTCTCTTTTCTTTACCCTTTTCTCCCTTGCTTTTGTCCTCCCTTCTATCAGTCCCCCCTTTCCCTTCCCCTTTTGTTTCCCTAAAGAATGAGTTAAGTTTCTTTATCCCAATGAACGTATATTTTATTCCCTCTTTGAGTCAAATCTAATGAGAATAGGGTTGAAACAATGTTCCCCCCTCCTTTCTTTCCCTCTATTGTAATAGGTTTTTTTCCACCTCTTCATATGATATAATTCATCCCATTCCACCTCCCCTTTCCTCTCCTCCCCATAGACTCCCTTTTTAACCCCTTAATTCTTTTGTATCATCACATCAAAGACAATTTATATTTATACCCTCTATATAAAGTCCTTCTCTCTGCCCAAATACATTTACAGTTCTTAAGAGTTATGAGTATTATCTTCCTGTGTAGGGATATAAACAGTTTAACCTAATAGGGTAACTTTTTTTTTTCCCCTCTGTTTACCTTTTTAAACTTCTCTTGAGTCTTGTATGTTGAGATCAAATTTTCTATTCAGTTCTGGTCTTTTCACCAGGAAAGATTGAAAGTCCCCAATGTCATTAAATGTCCATCTTTTCCCCTGAAAGAAAATGCACATTTTTGCTGGGTAATAGATTCTCGGCTGCAATCCAAGCTCCTTTGCCTTCCGGAATACCATATTCCAAGGCTTGTGGTCCTTTAATGTTGAAGCTGCCAGGTCCTGAGTAATCCTGACTGTGGCTCCATGATATTTAAATTGCTTCTTTCTGGCTGCTTGGAGTATTTTCTCCTTCACCTGATAATTCTGGAATTTGGCTACAATATTCCTTGGAGTTTTCCTTTTGGGGTCTCTTTCAGGAGGTGATTGGTGGATTCTTTCAATGATGATTTTATCCTCTGATTCTATGATATCAGGGCAGTTCTCCTTAATAATTTCCTGGAATATGGTGTCTAGATTCTTTTTCTGGTCATGGCTTTCAGGCAGTCCAATGATTCTCAAATTGTCTCTCCTCGATCTGTTTTCCAGATCAGTTGTTTTTCCAATGAGGTATTTCACATTTTCTTCTATTTTTTCATTTTTTTAATTCTGCTTGACTGATTCCTGGTGTCTCATGGATTCCTTATCTTCCAACTGTCCCACTTTAATTTTTAAGGCATTGTTTTCTTCAGTGAGATTATGCACCTTTTTTTCCATTTGGCTAAGTGAATTTTTTAAGGCATTGTTTTCTTCAATAAGATTATGCAGCTTTTTTTCCATTTGGCCAAATGAATTTTTTAAGGCTTTGTTTTCTTCAGCTTCCTTTTCCAAGCTGCTGATTCTTTTTTCATAGTTTTCTTGTTTTGCTTTCATTTCTCTCCCCATTTTTTCTTCTACCTCTTGCAATTGATTTTTAAAATCCTTTTTGATCTCTTCCAGGAAGCCTTTTTGTTCTTGCGACCAATTCATCTTCCCTTGTGAGGCTTCAGATGTAGCCAATTTGAGGCTATTGTCCTCATCTGAGTTTGTGTTGGCTTCTTCCCTATTGATACAGAAGCTCTTAATGGAGAGGGCTCTTTTTTGCTTCTTACTCATTATTGCAGCTCATTTATTTATTCTTTAAGTTGAGGTCTGCTCTGGGGGCACCAGGGTCCCTGTTTTGGGCTTCTTGTGCAGGGATATAGGTGCTGTGTGACCGGGCTTTTACTCTGAGGCCTTTATGGTGTGTGGAGATCCCCCGCCCTGCACTTCCTGTCTGATTGTGCTCGGCCAGCCAGGCGCCAGACCCCGGCATCTGATCCCAGCTGACCCATTCGTGGCCCTCTGGGCCGGTGCAGGTAGGTTTTTCCACTGTCCTTCTTGGCCACCAGATTTTTGAACCAGGTTCCGGGAGCCTCAGTTGTCTGGCTGTGGCCCGCAGCTCCTGCTGACTTGCCCTGACCCCCTCGGTGCTGGGTTGCTGCCCTGCGCTGGGCCTCCCTTTTGCCCGAGTCAGACCGACCTTTTCCTGAAGTCTTCTAAATTATCTCTGGTTGGAGGACTGTGTCTCTCTGTCTCTTTGCATGTTATGTAGTTTCAGAATCCGTCCAGAGGCTTGATTTAATGTTTGTTTTGATGGAACAGAAGGAGAGCTCAGGCAGCTTGCTGCTTCCTCTCCGCCATCTTCCTTTGTCTCTCTGTATTTCTTCTTTTGACAAAAAATATCTCTTCACACATCTTGATTATGTGTCTACTGGCACTCTCATATATTCAAATTGAAAGGACAGAAGTTACAATATCATTTAAAAGTCTAAATTTAAGGCACTGATATCAGCATCTTAACCCCACTGAGTGATTTTCTTTTCATCCATATAAGGAGATAAATCTGGTATTCCTGTAAGTCTTTGCATGGGAGTATAATGCATGGGATCTGGAAATATTCCTATCATTTATAAAAAGTTCCTTAAGTTCATTAGTATTATCATATTGCTTCAACTTCAATTTGAATATGAATCCTTTCTTTTAGTTTTCACAATTCTGCCTTCACAACATCTATCATATATACTACATTCTTTCTTCTGCCATTGTCACCAACAGGGCTTACTTATCTTATTCCAATGACATTCTGTTTAGTCTAATTGACTCAAGTCTTTCTCCACTTTAGTCCATCAGCTACTCTGCTATCACATTGATCTTCCTAAAATAAATGTATGACCTAAAGTACCATGTTCTCTTTATTCAATAAACACCAGTAATTCCTTATTACTTTTGAGATCAAATATAAAATCCTCTGCTTACCTTCTAAATTCCTTCATAATTTGGCTTTCTTGCATTTTGAGACTTCTTATACTCCCCATACTCTATGATCCACTGACACCTCCTTACTATTGCATAAATTCCATCCTTCAACTTTGTGTATTTGCTGTCCCCCATGCCTGGAGTGACCTTCTCATCTATCTACACCTTTGAATTACTGAGTTTCCTGCAAGTTTCAGGTAAAGTTTCATCTTCTGTAAGAACCTTTTCCATGTCTCTCTTAATACTGTCTCCCTTCTGCATTTTTCTTTTTTTCTTTCTTTCTTTTTTTTTTTTTTTTTACTAATTTTCTATGTATTTTGTATTTCTACATAGGTGTTTACTAGCTGTCTCTTTGAGGGTGGGATTCTTTTTTTGTTTTGGTTTGGTTTTTTTGCTTCTTCCATATCATCGGAGCTTAAAAGAGTGCCTGGCATCTTGGAGCTTAATAATAGTAAAGCCTGTTTAATTTACTTCTATTGGGTACAGTGTATCCATCACCTTAAAGGAGGGGTAGAATCAAGGTTACAGAGAGAAGCCAGGAAATATCTGAACTCTACTGTGTTTCCCTCGGAAACAAGATTAAATCAAGCCTCTAAAAGGACAGTGGAGCTAAAGAACCTGCAAAAAGACAGAAAGTAATCTTCTATCTTAAGATAATTTAGAAGGACTTCAGGAAAGATCTGTCTCACTTGGGTGAAAGGAGAGCGCAACTCAGTGCAAAGAATATCTAGAGAAGCCAGCAAGAGGCTTTTGTCCACAGTACACGTCAGCAGTTGAGGCCCCTCAGTCCTGGCTCATCAGGCTGCTGGGGCAGCAGGGAAGTTGTGAGATGTCCCACAACCCCAGGCTAGAGGGTAAATTTCAAGGGAGAGAACCACCCATAGGACAGGCATGACTAGGCCAAACCATCCCTGGGCAGAGAACAAGACCAGAGTGGTAAGGAATCCACAAGCCCCAGAGTCCTCAGACCAGAAAAATCAGGGATCAGGCCCCCAGCACAAAAAGCTTGCAATAGTGGTCCCTGTGCCCCAAAAGCAGAGCCCAACTTTAAAAGTCACAAAACAAGCTAAAAGGTGAGTAAGAAACAGAAAAGAACCCTTACCATAAAGTTACTATGCCAACAGGGAAGACCAAAACACAAACTCAGATGAGAACAACACTGTCAAAATGCCTACATGTGAATCCTTAAAGGGGAAGATGAAATGGAAGATGAAAAGACCAAAAAGCTTCCCTAGAAGAACTCAAAAAAGATTTTAAAAACCAAATAAGAGAAGTAGAAGAAAAAATGGGAAAATAAATGAGAAAAATGAGTCATATAAGAAAATTATGAAAATAAAAAAGAGTCAAGAGCTTGGAAAAGGAAGCAGACAAAATGTATCAAAGAAAACAATTCCTTAAAATAACAATTGGCCAAATGGAAAGAAAGAACAATCCACTGAAAAAAAAAAAAAACCCAAGAACTCTTTAAAAGCAAGAATTGGCCAAATAGAAAAGGAGGCCTGAAAGCTAACTGAGGAATATAAATTTTTTTGAGATAATTGGAGTTCAATGATTTGCCCATGGTTACACAGCTAGTAGGTGTCAAGGCCAGATTTGAACTCAGGTCCTCCTTACTCTGGGGCCAGTGATCTATCCACTGCACCACCTAGCTGCCCTGAAAATAATGTCTTAAAAATTAGATTCAGGATGGTGGAGGAGAGGCTGTGACTCCCACAAGCTCCAAATAAACCCATCCATTCATGCCCAAATAATGCGGTAAAAAATCAAAACCCAGAACAGCCTAGTGCACATAAGAACAGAGTGAGACTATTTCTCCATAAAGGAGGGCAATTCTGACCACCTACTGATCAGGCTGAACAGCTCAGTGCGCAGTCCAGACCCAGCCAGGGGCACTGCTTCCAGCACATGTCAGAGTCTTCTGCACCAGCAGCTTCTGAGACTCCAATCATGGACTGGTAAGGGGGCTCGGTGGTAGGCCGGGGTGAAGTGGAGGCAGTATCTACTGGAGTTGGGGCAAAGCGCCCTCAGTCTGAACCAGTGGGCTGAATTGAGTGGTGGTGACCCAGTTGGGGAGGGGCAAAAGCACACCAAGCTTCTGATCATAGAGAATCAGAGTTCAATCAGACTTCTGTTTCCAGGTCAAAGAGAAAGCAGCTGTGATTACACAAAAGCCAGGCAGGCTGAGAAGAAGTCTAATCACCCCCTGGGCCACGCTGTAGCATGAACAGGATGTCCTGGAAGCAGCGCTACACTTGAAGAAGGAGTAAAAAGTCAAGAAATAGTAAGCCAGGATGAGTAGGCAAAGAAAGCAGAAGACCATCGAAAACTTCTTTGGGGGAAAGGTAGACCACAATACATCCTCAGAAGAAGAAGATAATAACAGGGTCAAAGCTCCAACATCCAAAGCTTCCAAGAAAAATATGAAATGGTCTCAGGCTATGGAAGCTCTCAAAGGGGACTTTGAAGAGAAAGTAGGAGAGATAGAATGAAGATGTAGAGAAAGAGAGGAAGGAATGGAAAGAGAAATGAGAGCAATGCAGGAGAGTCATGAGAAAAAAGTCAACAGTTTGAAAAGCCAAATGGAAAAGGAGATTAAAAAACCGTCTGCTGAAAATAATTGCTTAAGAATTAGGATTGAACAAATGGAAGCTAGTGAGCTTATGAGAAACCAAGACACAGTAAAGCAAGTCCAATTGAATGAAAAAATAGAGGGCAATGTGAAATATCTCCTTGGAAAAACAGCTGACCTAGAAAATAAATCTAGGAGAGATAAGTTGAAAATCAATGGACTACCTGAAAACCATGACCAAAACAAGAGCTTAGACACCATCCTCCAAGAGTTTGTGAGGGAACATTGTCCTGATATTCTAGAAGCAGAATCCACCAATCACCTCCTGAAAGAGATCCCAAAAGGAAAACCTCCAGGAATATTATAACCAAATTCCAGAACTCCCAGGTCAAGGAGAAAATATTGCAAGCAGCTAGAAAAAAGGAATTTAAATATTGTGGAGCTCCAATAAGGATAAAGTAAGATCTAGCAGCTTCTACATTAAAGGACCAGAGGGCATGGAATATGATATTCTAGAGGGCAAAGGAACTGGGACTACAGCCAAAAATCACGTACCCAGCAAAACTAAGCATCATCTTTCAGAGGCAAACATGGAATTTCAATGAGAAAGAAGACTTTCAGGCATTTGTTATGGAAAGACCTGAACTGAATAGAAAATTTGACTTTCAGATACAAGACCCTGGAGAAGCATAAAAAGATAAACAGGAAAAAGACTTCATGAGGGATATTAAGAGATCAAACTGTTTATATTCCTACCTAAGAAGATAATACTTGGAACTCATAAGAACTATCTCAGTAAGAAAATAACAGAGGACACAGGTCTAAACTGAATATGAAGGGATGATATCTGTAAAGCATTTATGTTTTGTTCTTTGTGGGGTGTCTTATGTCTCGGGTCAGATTTGGGCTTGGGGCCTCCTGGGTCCAGGGCTGGCGCATTGTCCACTGTGCCACCTACCTAATCCATAATGACATCTTTAAAATAGGGTTGAGGTGTAGGAGAAATAGACTGGGGGAGGGGGAAGGGGAGAGATGGTCTGGGCAGAGGATGTTCACATGAAGGAAACAAGAAAAAAGCTTATAGAGGGGAGGGGAAGAGAGGGAAGGAATTGGGGAGTGAGTGAACCTTAATGTCATCAGAATTAACTCAAAGAAGGACTAACATACATACTCAAGGGGGTATAGTAATATATTTTTGCCCTGAGGGAAGGGAGGGAGATAAGGGGGGGAGAGGGGAAGGAGAGAAGGGCATATTGGGGGAGAGAGCAGTAAAAATCAAAATACTTTCGAGGAAGGTACAGATGTTCTGCATAACTGCACAAGTATGACATATTGAATTGCTTGGTTTCATAGGGAGGTTTGAGGAGAGAGAGAGGAAGAAAATTTGGAACACAGAATTAGCTCAAAGACCTTAAACTCATCAGAGTTGGCTCATGGAGGGTATAATATTCACACCCAGTCGGAAGGAGTAATCTATTTAACCCAACAGGAAAGTATGAGGGGAAGACGATAAGGAAGGAAGGGTGAAAAAAAAAGGGAGTGCAGAGTAGGGGAGGGGACAGTGAGAAGTAAAACACTTTTGAGGAGGAATAGTTTAAAAGAAGATGGAAAATAGAATAAATATCATGGGAAGGGAATAGGAGGAAGGGAAATAGTTATGATGATTGAATATAATGGCAAAACATATGGTACCTACTTTGTTGGGCTAATGTGAAGAAAATTCTTTGTCAAGTTTAAGGTACTTTATTTAGGTTATGATGAACAGGATACTATCAGAAAATCCTGGAAAGACCTACATGAACTGAAGCAGAATGAAATGTATTGTATACAAAATAACAACAATACTGTAAGATGATCTGTTGGGAAACATGTGGTTGTTTTCAGCAAGGCAATGATCCAATATAACCCTGAAAGACTTATGAAAATGGCAACCCATATACAGAGAAAGAAGTGATAGTATCTGAAAATAAATGGAAACATATTTTTTTCTTTTCTTTTCTTTTCTTTCTTTTTTTTTTTTTTGGTGAGGCAATTGGGGTTGCGTGGCTTGCCCAGGGTCACACAGCTGGTGGGTGTTGGCTGTCTGAGGCCAGATTTGAACTCGGGTGCTCCTGGTTCCAGGGCCGGTGCTCTGTCCACTGCACCACCTAGCTGCCCCTGGGGAAGTGATGAGTCAAATAGACTCACATTTTTAAAAAAAAATTTTTCCTCTTTGATAATTCCTCAATCTGAAGTTGTTTTTTTTTTTGGGGGGGGGGGTTTGACTGTTTTCTCTCACAACCTAGCTAATGTGGGAATGTTTCCCATGATTACTCATGTATAACTTATTTTTGAAATGCTTGAGTTCTAGTGGGTGGGGGGTGGGAATGGAAGAGGAAGAGAAGTTGGAACACAAATTTTTTAAAAATTTATGTTAAAATTTGTTTTTACATATATTTTGGAAAATAAAATTCTATTCAATAAAAAAAAATTAGATTCAGGCAGGTGGAACCTAAAGATTTTATGAGATACCAGGAATTATTCAAATAGAATTGAATGAAAAAATAGAAGAAAATGTGAAATATTTCATTGGGAAACAAGTGACAGTGATAATAGAACCAAAATAGATCATTTTATAAGTATGGAACTACCTGAAAACCATGATCAAAAAAATCTAGGCATCATATTTCAGGAAATTATCAAGGAAAACTGTCCTGATATATTAGACCAGAGGATAAAATAGTGATTGAAAAAATTCACCAATCACCACCTGAATGAAATCCCAAAAAGAAAACACCAATGAATAGTGTAGCCAATTCCCGGAATTACCAGGTGAAGGAGAAATTACTGCGAGCAGTCAGAAAGAAACAAGTTAAATACCTTGGAGTCACAGTCAGGATTACACAGGACCTGTCAGCTTCAATATTAAAGGATCAGAAGGCTTGAATTATGATATTCCTGAAGGCAAAGAAGCTTGGATTGCAACCAAGAATTAACAACCTAGCAAAATTGAGCATTATCTTTCAGAGGAAAAGCTGGAGATTCAATGAAATAGGACCCTTTCAAACTTTCATGATGAAAAAGAACATAACTGAAAAGCAAATCCAATCTTCAAATACAAGACTCAAGAGAAGTATAAACATGAAAACAGAAGAAAAAAATGTTATTCAATGAGGTTAAATGGTTTACATCCCTACATGTGAAGATAATAGTTGTAAGCCCTGAGAATCATATCTTTATTTGAGAAGATGGAAGGAGTATACAGAGAGGGTATAGGGAAAAATCGATTTTGATGTGATGATATAAAAAAGAGCTTAAAAAAATATAGAGAGAGAAGAGGAAAGGAGCAGTGGAATGAGGTAATATACATCACATGAAAAGGCACAAAAAAACTATTACAATAGAGGGAAAGAAGGGACCAATGAGCATTGTTTCAGCTTTACTCTCACTAGATTTGGCTAAAGAGGGATATATATATATATATATATATATATATATATATATATATATATATATATATATATATATATATATATATATATATATATATATATTTATATATTTATATATATATATATACTCCTTTGGATAAAGAAATTTACCTTACACTTTAGGGAAGTAGAAGGGTAAGGGGAATAGGAGGGTGGTACTGAAAGAAGGGAGGGTGCAAGTAGGGGAGGAAAGGGGAAAGAAAAGTGAGGGGGGCAGATAAAAGGGAGGGCAGATTGATGGAGGAAGTGAACAGAAGCAAAACACGGGTGAGGAGGAATAAGGTGAAAAAAGAAAAAAATTACAAAAGAGAAAAGAGGATAGAGGAAAATAGACAATTAGTAATCATAACTGTGAATGTGAATGGGATGAACTCTACCATAAAACAGAGGTGAATAGAAGAGTGGATTAAAAAACAGAATCCTACAAAATATCGTTAACAAGAAATACATTTAATTCAGAAAGATACACACAGATTAAAGGTAAAAGGTTGGAGTAGAATATATTATGCTTCAGCTGAAGTAACAATCATCTCAGACAAACAAAAGCAAAAATAGACCTAATTAAAAGAATTAATTAATAGACCTAATTAAAAGACCTTCCTAAAAGCTACTATAGACAATGAAGTCATATCAATACTAAGCATTATGTGCCAAGTAGTATAGGATTCATAATTTTAGAGGAAAAGTTAAATGAGTTAGAAGAAGAAATGGACATTAAAAATCCACTAGTGGGGGACCTTAACCTCCCCCTCTCAGAACTAAGTAAATCTAACAACAAAATAAATAAGAAAGAAGTTAAAGAGGTGAATAGAATGTTAGAAAAGTTAGATATTGTGGACCTTAGGAGATAAATGAATTGGAATAGAAATGAATATACCTTTTTCACAGTGATACTTGGCACCTACATAAAAAGGGACCTCGTATTAGGGCACAAAAAACTCAAAATCAAATATATTAAAAAAAAACCCAGAAATCATAAATTAATCCATTTCAGGTCATTAAGCAATAAATATTACATATAATAAAGAGCCATAGAAAGATAGCCTGAAAAATAACTGGAGTCTAAATAATCTCATGCTAAATAATGAGCAGGTTGGGGCACCTGGTTGGCAATAGATAAAGCACTGGCTCTAGATTTAGGAGGACCTGAGTTCAAATCTGGCCTCAGATGCTTGACGCTTACTAGCTGTTTGACCATGGGCAAATCATGTAAACCTCATTGCCCTGAAAAAAAAAAAGAATGAACTGGTCAAACAACAAATCATAGAAAAAATCAAGGACTTCATCAAAGAGAATTTTTAAAAATGAGACAAAACACCAAAATTTATGGGAAACATCCAAAGCAGTTCTTAGGGAAAGTTTTTTCTCTCTAAATGCTTACATGAATAAAATAGAGAAAGAGGATATCAATGAATTGGGCATACAACTGAAAAAGCTAGAAAAAGAACAAATTAAAAATACCCAATTAAATACTAAATTAGAAATTCTGAAAATCAACAGAGAGATTAATAAAATTGAAAGTAAAGAAACAATAGAATTAATAAATAAAACTAAGAGTTGGTTTTATTCAAAATCAATAAAATAGATAAACCTTTGGTTAATTTGATTAAAAAGAAAGAAGAAAACCAAATTACCAGTATCAAAAATGAAAGGGATGAATTCACCAACAATGAAGTGAAAGTTAAAACAATAACTAGGAGTTTTGCCCAACTATTTGCCAATAAATTTGACAAGTTAAAGGAAATGTATCAATATTTACAAAAATTTAAATTGCCCAGATTAAGAAAAGAGGAAATAAAAGACTTGAATCACACCATTTTACTAAAAGAAATTTAACAAGCCATGACTGAACATCCTGAGAAAGAAACCTCCAGGCCCAAATGGGTTTACAAGTGAATTCTACAAAATATTTAAAGAACACTTAATTCTAATACTATATAAACTATTTGGGAAAATACGCAAAGACTGAGTTCTACCACATACTTTTAATGACATAAATATGATATTGATACCTAAGCTTGGAAGAACCAAAACAGAGAAAGAAAATTATAGACCAATTTCCTTAATGAATATCAATGCAAAAAAATTAAATAAAATTATTATAAAAGAAATTACAGCAATTTATCACTAGGCTAATACACTAAGACCAAGTGGAATTTATACCAGGAATGCAGGACTGGTTAAACATTAGGAAAACAATCAACATAATTGACCATACTAATAATAAAACTAAACAAAATCATATGATTATCTCAATAGATGCAGAAAAAGCTTTTGACAAAGCAATCATTATTTAAAACACTAGAGAGCATAGAAATAAATGGGGCTTTCCTTGAAATAATAAAACCTAAAACCATCTGCAAATTTTGTATCTAATATGGAGGTTAGAGGCATTCCCAATAAAATCAGGGTGAAACAAGAATGTCCATTATCATCTCTATTATTTATTATTGTACTGGAAATGTTAGCTTTAGGAAAAAGAGAAGAAAAAGGAATTGAAGTAATTAGAATAGGCAAGGAGGAACCTAAGCTATCATTCTTTTTTTTTTTTTTTTTTTTGGTGAGGCAATTGGGGTTAAGGCACTTGTCCAGGGTCACATAGCTAGTAAGTGTTAAGTGTCTGAGGCTAGATTTGAAATCAAGTCCTCCTGACTCCAGGGTCAGTGCTCTATCCACTACACCACCTACCTGCCCCTCAAGCTATTACTCTTTGTAAATGATATGATGGTATGCTTAGAGAATCCTAGAAAAACAAATAAAAAACTATTGAAACAATTAACAATTTTAACAAAGTTTCAGAATATAAAATAAATCCATATAAATCATCAGAATTTCTATACATGACCAATAAAGCCCAGCCACAAGAGATGGGGCGATCCCATTTATTTATTGATGTATCTATTTATCTATTCATTCATTCATCCATCCATTTATTTATTCATTCATTTATTCATCTATTTATTTATTTATCTATTCATTTATTTATTTATATATTTATTTATTCATCTATTTATTTGCTTATATATCTACACATACATTTATTTATTTAGTCATTCATTCATCCATTTATTTATTATTTATTCATTCATTCTTTCATTTATTTATAGATCTGTTCATTCATTCATTCATTCATTTATTTATTCATGTATTTATTCATTTATCTATTTGTTTGTTTGTTTATTTATTTAGCAGGGCAGTGAGGGTTAAGTGGCTTGCCCAGGGTCACACAGCTAGTAAGTGTAAAGTGTCTGAGGTCACATTTGAACTCAGGTCCTCCTGAATCCAAGGCCATTGCTTTTTTTCACTTCACCACCAAGCTGCACTCAGAGATTCCATTTAAAATAACTGTAGGCAATATAAAATATTTGTGAGTCTACTTGCCAAGACACACCCAGTTACTCTATGTGCACAATTACAAAACACTTCTCACACAAATAAAATCAGATTTAAATAATTGGAAGAATATCAATTGCTCATGGTTAGGCCGAGTTAATATAATAAAAATGACAATTCTACCTAAATTAACTTACTTATTCAGTGTCATATCAACCAGACTACTGAAAAAATATATTTTATGGAGTTAGAAAAATTTTAATTTGGAATAGCAAAATATCAAGACTATCAAAGGAAATAATGACAAAAATACACAGGACTGGGGCTAGTCATACCAAATCTAAAGTTATATTATAAAGTGGATGTCATCAAAGCTATGCAGTATGGGCTAAGAAATAGAGTGTTGTGTCAGTGGAATAATTTAGGCATATGAGTGAAAGTAATGACTTTAGTAAACTGCTGTTTCTTAAACACAAAGACTCCACCTTCTGTGAAAAAAACAAAAACCACCTCACTATTTGACAAAACTGCTGGGAAAAATAGAAGATAGTATGGCAGAAACTAGGTATAGACCAACATTTTACATCATATATAAAAAATAAGGTAAAAATGTGTACATAACTTAGACAAAAAGGGTGATATAGGTAAATTAGGAGAGGAAGGAATAGCTCACCTGTCAGATCTATGGAGAGGAAAAGAATTTATTACCAAACAAGAGATAGAAAACATTATGAAATTCAAAATGAATAATTTTGATTATATTAAATTTTTTTTTAAATGTAGAAACAAATGTGATACAGCCTATATTAGGAGAAAAACAGGAATCTGAGAAAGAAGTTTTATGGTCAGTGTTACTGATATAGGTCTCATCTCTCAAATATATAGGGAATTTAATCAAATTTATAAGAAAACAAACCATTCCACAATTGAAAAATGGTCAAACGATATGAACAGCTCCTCCACGGGGCTGAGTCCAGTGCTGGCAGTGGCATCAGCATCGGGATATCTGCTGGCCCCTGGGAGGGGAACAGAGAGAGAGCGGGTGAGCAAGCTATAGGGCGGCGGGGAGGGAACATTGGTCCCGGCCATGACGGAGGAGCTGCAGCAGGAGGACGCGGCCAGCGAGGCGGAGAGCCATGGCTCGAGCTGCCAAATGCTATTAAATCAATTGAGGGAACTCACTGGAATCCAGGACCCCTCCTTTCTTCATAAACCTTTGAAGGCTAGTAATGGTGATATAACCCAAGCAGTAAGCCTTCTCACTGATGAAAGGGTTAAAGAACCAAGCCAAGACACCACTGCTGCAGAACCGTCAGAAGGAGAAGGGAGTGCTGCCAACAAAGTAGTGCCAACAAAAGTAACAGATCCAACACATGATAATAAAGATGATCTTCAGGCAGCCATTGCTTTGAGTCTGCTAGAGTCGCAAAAATTTCAAACTGATGGAAGGAATCACAACAGGTCTCATGAAGCAACTACTGTTGCAAATAAGCGTTCAAAGAGGAAGCCTTGTGAAGTCTGAGGAGAAAATTCCAACCCGAATAACTGGAGGAGAGTGGATGGTTGGCCCATTGGACTGAAAAATTTTAGCAATACCTGTTGGTTTAGTGCCATCATGCAGTCTCTGTTTCAATTATCTGAATTTCGAAGGCTTGTTCTTGGCTACAGTCTTCCACAAAATATACTTGAAAATTGCAGAAGCCACACAAAAAAAAGAAATATTGTATTTATGCAGGAGCTTCAGTATTTGTTTGCTGTAATGATGGGATCAAATCGTAAATTTGTAGAGCCTTCAGCAGCCCTGGATCTCTTAAAGGGGGCATTCTGATCAGCTGATGAACAACAGCAGAACTTTAGTGAATTCACCCACAAGCTCCTAGATTGGCTGGAGGATGCATTCCAACTTGCTGTTAATGTCAACAGCAGTCCCAGGAACAAACCTGAAAACCCATTGGTGCAGCTTTTCTATGGCACTTTCCTGACTGAAGGGGTTCATAAAGGTAAAACCTTTTGCAACAATGAAACCTTTGGCCAGTATCCTCTTCAGGTAAACGGTTATTGGAACTTAGATGAATGTTTGGAAGGAGCCATGGTGGAGGGAGAGATTGAGATGCTTCCTCCTGATCATTCAGTGAAGTATGGACAAAAGCGATGGTTTACAAAGCTACCTCCAGTACTGACCTTTGAACTCTCCAGATTTGAGTTCAATCAGTCCCTTGGTCAACCAGAGAAAATTCACAATAAGATGGAATTTCCTCAGATTATTTATATGGATAAGTATATGTATAACAGCAAAGAATTTATTCGGATTAAGAGAGAACACATTCGGAAGTTGAAAGAGGAAGTTAAATTTCTGCAGCAAAAATTGGAAAGGTATGTGAAGTATGACTCTGGCCCAGCTCGATTGCCCCTTCCAGACATGTTGCAGTATGTCCTTGAGTTTGCCAGCTCCAAGCCTGCTGAGGAATCATCTCCCTCTGGCCAAGCCTCATCTCTCCACTGCCCCATTTCTGACCTGACAGCCAAGAAGAGTATTAGAGCAGAAGAATATTCTGGCAAAGTTGAAGTTCCTCTATCCTCTTTGGAAAAAGATAATTTACTACAAACTGATCTGATAAATAAACCATTTACATCTTCCCAACCTTCAGTTAAAATGCCTGAGCACCCAGCTCCACGAACAATCACTGAAGAGGAAATGAACTTTCTTAAGACCTGTCTTCAAAGGTGGAGGAGTGAGATTGAACAACATATACAAGATCTAAAGAACTGTATTTCAAATACTACCCATACCATTGAGCAAATGTACTCTGATCTCCTTTACCAGGTGCCTTATTGCTTGCATACAGTTCTGGTTCATGAAGAACAAGCAAATGCTGGATATTACTGGGCCTGCATCTATAATCAACCCCGAAATATTTGGCTCAAGTACAATGACATCTCTGTGACTGAATCTTCCTGGGAAGAACTTGAGAGGGACTCCTATGGAGGCCTGAGAAATGTTAGTGCTTACTGCCTGATGTACATTAATGACAAGCTGCCCCACTTCACTGCAGATGCAACAGCAACTGAAACAGATCAGATGCTGAAAGAGGTGGAAGCCTTGTCTGTAGAACTTAAGCATTATATCCAAGAAGATAACTGGAGATTTGAGCAGGAAGTTGAGGAATGGGAAGAGCAACAGTCCAGCAAGATCCCTCAGATTGAATCCTCCACCACCGTTGAGTCACAGGATTTCCCAGACACTTCACAGGAGCCATCCCTGACCCCTTCCCATGGTGTTCGGTGTTTGTCATCTGAGCATGCTGTAATTGCAAAGGACCAGACAGCACAGGCTATTGCCAACACAGCATATGCCTATGAGAAAAGTGGCATGGAAGCAGCTCTGTCAGAGGCATTCCATGAAGAGTATTCCAGGCTATATCAGCTGGCCAAAGAGACCCCTACTCCTCACAGTGATCCTTGTGTATTTTTTCCAAAATGAGGCTTGAAAATGAGTGGTGGAGTGGACTCTTCTGGAACAGTTTGCAGATAAAAACCTCAGCTTAATGAAATATAAATTAGTATCATGAAGGTGGCTCAAGCTAAATTAAAGGATATTGGCCCAGATGACATGAATATGAAAGAATACAAGAAATGGAATGAAGATTACAGCTTGTTTAGAAAAGTATCTGTATATCTTTTGATGGGCCTGGAGCTCTATCAGAATGGGAAGTGCGATGAAGCTCTTTCCTACTTGGTGAATGCATACCAGAGTAATGCAGCCCTGCTTATGAAAGGGCCTAGTAGAAGAGTGGAGGAATCAGTGATCACTTTTTATCAAAGAAAATGCCTTCTGATACTGAACAGTATGGCAGCTTCTCTGTTTGAATCCAATGAGGAGCTCAATGTGACTGAAGGCATCAATGTCATGAATGAGTTGATCATTCCTTGCATTCATCTCATCATAAATAATGACATCTCAAAGGATGACTTGGCTGCTATTGAGATCATGAGGAACCAATGATGCTCTTACCTTGGGCAGGATATTGTGAAAATCTCCAGCTAAGGCTCAGGGAGTTTCTCCCCTGGCTTTTAGACCCCTCGGTGGAAATCATAGTCTTTAAAGAGCCTCCAACCATCTGCCCCAATTCTCCCTATGACCTCTGTAGCAGGTTTGCTGCAGTCATGGAGTCAATCCAGGGGGCTTCAGCTGTGATGGTGAAGTTAGCCTCCTACTGCTCATGGCCCAACATGGTCTTTGTTCACCCAGCTGCTGCACAGAATCATGTTGTTACAGTTTTCACCTCAGGGAGGGAAATAATTGGACAAGTGAGATTTGGATCCAAACCCAACTGTTCTGTGTGTGTAGAGGATTAAAAGCAATATTGCACTTTTGAGGTACAGAGTTTTAAGAGCTATTCTCCAACAAGGGGAAAGAACCACTACCAACGTCACAGCTTCTTACAGGAAACTTTGCACGCCTATTGTACCCACAAAAATGCTTGGACTTGTCTAAGCCACTTGCAGATTTTTTTAATGTCCTCCAGGCATAGATATTTTTGACAGCAGAGTAGAATAGTGATTCAGAGCTTAACTCAGATGAGCAGCTACCAGTTATTTTATCAAATACGCACAATAGCCACCTTTAAAATTCTTAATTGCAAGAGATAGAATAAACACATGCCCAGTGTTCTGACAGGAGATGTCAGAATTGGGTTGTTGAAGAACTGTTGGCCTCTAGGTGTTGGGTAGCACATGGGACTACTGTGCATGTCACTGAGATTAATGTCACAAAGGAAGATGCCTCTTTATGTTTTTACCTCTTTTAATTTTCTGAAATAAGTCAGAAAACCTCACACTTGGCTCTGATTGAGTGAAAGAGACAAAAACATTGACTGTATGTGGAACAGCATTTAAACTTGACTACCCACAGTAATATTTTGATGATAGTTTACCATTTAGAGATTTTCTAGCATTTGAAAATATTTTACTGATATCAATAGTAGGCATCCAGGGTGAATTCAAGCACAAATGAACATTTTAACCTTTTATTTTTCCTGAAGTATGGAGATTATGGGGAAAAATTCCTAGCTGACCATTTTTTAAAGTCCCCTGTTTGGGTATTGTGTTTTAACCAAATTGTAAGGATAAATGGCTAAGAGATAGGAAGGAAGAACACTTGATACAACTATGCAGATATTATAAATGTGCAATAAAAGCATTTGTTTAAAAATGATATAAACAGGCAGTATTCATATAAAGGAATTAAAGCTATCTCTAGCCATGTGGAAAAATGTACTAAATAACTATTGATAAGAGTAATGTAAATTAAATCAACATTGTAGTACCAATTCATACCTATCAGGTTGGTTTATATGACAAAAAAGGAAAATGATAAATATTTGAGAAGATGTGGGAAATTTGGAACACTAATGTGAACATCTGATCTAACCATTCTGGAGAGCAATTTGGAAGTTTGCCCAAAGGGCTATAAAACTGCATAACCTTTGACCCAGAAATACCACTTCTATTTCTGTATTCCAAAGAGATCATAAAAAATGGAAAAGGATGTACATGTACATACATATTTCTAGCTGTTCCTTTTGTGGTGGCAATGATTTGGAAACTGAGGGGATATCCATCAATTGGGGAATGACTGAAGAAGTTGTATTATATGAATGTAATGGCATAGTATTGTGTTATAAGAAATGATGAACAGGCAAATTTCAGAAAAACCTGGAAAGACTGAAATGGACTGAAAAATGAAAAAAATGGACTGAAGTGAGCAGGACCAGGAGAACATTGTACACAGTAACTACAACATTGTGTTATCAGCTGTGATAGACTTGGCTTTTCTCAGCAATACAATGATCCAAGATGATTCTAAAGGACTCATAATGAAAAAATGCTCTCCACATCCAGAAATAGAACTGTGGTATCCAAATACAGATTGAACAATAATATTTTTCACTTTTTTCTTTCTTAAGATTTTTTCCTTTTGTTTTGATTCTTATTTTACATTGAAGTATGTTTGGCTTTTTTTGGTTCTGTTTCAAGTTTTATTTTTATTTTTTTCAATCTTAATCACATTTTATTTTTTCCAGTTACATGTAAAGATGGATTTTAACATTTGTATCTATACCATTTTGAATTCCAATATTTTTTTCTATCTTTCCCTCCCCTCCTACTTCCCAAAGACAGAAAGCAATATGATATAGGTAATATTTGTACAATCACATTAAACATATTTCTGCATTAGTCATGTTGTGAAAAAAGAATCAGAACAAAAGGGAAAAAGCTCAAAAAATTAGAATTCTAATGGTTCAATCTTCATTCAATTTCCACATTTCTTTTTTTTGTGCATATGGACAGCATATTCCATCATGAGTCCTTTGGACTCATTGGATCATTGTATTGCTGAGAAAAGTGGTCTATAACATTTGATCATCACAAAATGCTGCTGTTACTATGTGCAATGTTCTCCTGATTCTACTCACTTCACTCAACATCAGTCCATTTAAATTTTTCCAGGTTTTTTCTGAAATTTGCCTGTTTATCATTTCTTACTGCACAATAGTATTCCATTACATTCATATAATAACCTGGTCATGTTATTGCTGAGTCAAAGGGTATGCATAGCTCAATAGCCCTTTGGGCATAGTTTCAAATTGCTCTCCAGACATTAGTTTTAGCTGCTCTCTCCCCCTTACCAGAAACCAGCCTGGGATGAGCCTTAAGCTTCACAAAAGGAATGACTGATCCTTCTGATTAGGTAGGGGAAGAAGCACAACCAGATGGTTTGATTTGATCTCACAAGCACCCCACAAGTCATATCACTCAATGGAGCTGAATGATGCTAAACAATTAGCTTAGATCAATGTGTGGTGACCTGCCTCTACCAAAAAAGAGGATAAAATCCCTAGGCACAACAGGGTCTCTCTCTTGTCTCTTGTTTCTCTTTTTCTTGAGACTTTTTTTAAAAACTCTCCATGCTGGGCATGTAATTATTTAGGCCTGTAAGCCTGTGACTACTGTGGAAGTCAGGGATACACATGGTCAATACTTTATTAATATGTGATATAAATTAATAATAAATGATTGCTCCCCAAATTGTTGCAATAGTGATTAATTTATAAGTAGCAATATTTTAGAAAACCCAACCTCGTCCCCCATTAATTTATATAACACGGGTTGGATAAGCTCACAACTCCTGCAACAATGAATTAGTGTTCCAATTTTTCCACAGCTTTTCCAATATTTATTATTTTCCTTTCTGTCATATTAGCCAATCTAATAGGTGTGAGGTAGCACCTGAGAGCTATTTTAATTTGCATTGCTCTAATGAATAGTGATTTAGAGCATAATTTTTCATATGGCAATAGATAACTTTGATTCTTCATATGAATACATCCTGTTCATATCTTTTGACAATTTCTCAATTGGAGAATGACTTGCATTCTTATAAATTTGATTTAGTTCTCTACATATTTTAGAAATTTCTTCATTCCTTTTCCTCTTTCATGACTAATAAAATACTGTCATATTATTTAAACCATTTTATAATGTGAAGGACTTTGCTAACAAGAACCTTCTTTTCTAGATTTTCAATAGGTGTTTCTATAAACCTACAGGTGTTTCTTTCCAAAATTATGACTTCAAGTATTTTCCTGGTAGTTTTAAAATTACATATCTAAGGGATGTTTTGGTTAATCCTTATCTTGGAAGGTCTTGGGATCAATGATTTATATATATATATATAAGGAAACTTAGAAGCCATCCATTCCAACAATTGTTTTATAATCAAGGAAACTGAATCTCAAAGAGGTTGATTAATTTGGTCAACACCAGAAAAGTAGACATGAGAAAATCTAGTATACACACTCAGTCTTTCTGATACCTAATTGAAAACTGTTTTCCCAGCATAGAAATATGTAACATATTAGAGGATCTAATCATAAATAGTTACAAAACATGCTAAACTTCTTTTCAATCCATTTATAAAGTCAGATTCCCAAAGTTGATATGAGGTAAAATTATGACATAAATAGAACTGAACATCCAGCTCTTTGTCTTTTCACTTTTTTCATCAAATATTGAGAGTTTACAGGATCCTGTAACTTCAGGCATCTAAAGAGGATGATAAATACCAGGGCTAGAGCAGGTATGTAAATTTATACCTAAGTTTCTGATCTTGACTTCTTGCCTTATTTTCTCTTCCTCTATTTCTGCACCATCTTTTCCCTTTACACACAAAGACACACAAAGAATTACAGACACATAATATGTCAATCTATATACTATCTATATATTTATCTGTCTATCTTTACTTATTTTTCCCTATTATCTATACCTAGGAACTGCATTAAATTTATTAGTCTCCACTCATATTCCCAGGGAAAGAATGTAGCAACATCAACTTTTCTTTCCCATGCACTTGCATATGATGGTACTTCTTTCTTGTCCTGCCATGATTCATATAACACATAACCATCTGTCTTTACAAATCTTCTTCCAAGTAGCTTGTTTACATGTGGGGAAAAACAACTAGATTGTTATGTCAGGCAAGAAGGGATGTGCCAGTTTTTTGCTGCTATTCAGTAGTAGAAAGAAATGTGTGCCAGTTAAATCAGATTAAATTTATGTGTGGTAGTATTCTTAAGGGGGAAGGGAATACATGCTAGTATATTGAACTATAAGGGTGGGGTATACATTAGGATAATTTGAGGAAACAGCTGAATATAGATATACTGATATATTCAGAGAAGGAAATGTGTGTGTGAGTGTTTTATACTTATGGGGGGATTCAATTTCATTATACTCAGTGGAAAAGGAAATACGCACTTAATTAAGTCTTAGTTATCACAACTTTAAAATGGGAGAGGGAAAAATGGGAGGGGGGCTTCAATCTTTAAATTTGTATTCTTCTAAGTTAGAATAGAGTTAGAGGTGAATAAATTAAGCATTGGGGAAATGGAGCCAAGATGGAAGAGAAAAGCCAATGATGTGGCTGAGCCTTTCAAATTCCTAGAAATACCTTTATATAATGCCATCAAACAAGTACTGGAGCAGCAAAAATAACAAAAGGAGGACATTAAACAAAATAGAAAACTTTCAAACATTCCTGGTGAAAAGACCAGACCTGAATAGAAACTTTGATTTTCAAATACAAGACTCCAGAGAAACATAAAAAGGTAAACAGGTAACTGGAATCATAAGGGATTTAATAAGGTTAATCTGTTTAAATTCCTACCTGGGAAGATGATCCTTACAACTTATAAGGACTTTATAGGTCATGTAGAAGGACTATATGTAGACAATGGGCACAGGAGTGACTTTAATATGAATAGGTAATATCTAAAAAGATAAAATTAAGCTGTGAGAGAAGAATATAATGTGATAAAGGGAAATTAATAGGTATAATGGAGTATATTATCTCACATAAGAGAGATAATAAAATGCTTTTACAGTGGAGAGGAAGATGTTTGAGGTGAGGGAGACTGAGTGAGCCTTACTCTCAAAAGAATTGTCTCAAAGAACTAATAACGTACACCCTCAATTGCATATAGAAATCTATCTTACCTTGCAGGAAATTAGGAGAAGGGGATAATTAAAGGGTATGTGTGTGTGTGTGTGTGTGTGTGTGTGTGAGAGAGAGAGAGAGAGAGAGAGAGAGAGAGAGAGAGAGAGAGAGAGAGAGAGAGAAAGAGAGATAGAGGAGAAGGAAGGGCAGATTGGGGGAGGTGGTAGTCAGAAGCAAAACACTTGAGCAAGGAGAGCATGAAAGGAGAGAGAAGAAAATAAAAGGACTTGGGAATAGGATGGAGAGAAATAGAATTGGCAATTATAACTATGAAAAACATTTGAAGCAAGCCTCAAACAAAGAGAACACAAAGACATTTATTTAAAGAAGAGACATTCCCCAGCTGATAAATAATCAAAAGATATGAACAGTTTTTGATAAAGTAATCAAAGCTGTCTATAGCCAAAAGGAAAAATTCTCTAAATCATTATTGATTGGAGAGATACAAGTTAAAACAATTCTAAATTCCTACCTCATACTTACTAGATTGGCTAATAGGACAGAAGAGGAAAATGAGAAACATTATAAGGGGCATGGGAAAAATGAAACATCAATGCCTTTTTGGTGGAAATGTGAAGCAATTCAGAACTATGCCCAAAGGACCAAAAAATCATGCATACCCTTTGATTTAGAAATACTAAGCCTAGGTCTGTATCTAAAAAGAAATAAAAAAGGAAAAGGAGCTACATATAAAACTGTATATGTATATATATATATATATATAATATACACACATATATACATATATGTGTGTATGTGTATGTAATGTGTATATATAATGCTATTTTCTCTACATTCATATATACATACAAACATGCATACATACATACACTCATAATTCTAAAGAATGTTTACATTAATAGTAGAACCCATTGAAAACATCAATACTTCAAAATTGACAATAACCATTTTAGCAGAGACCAAATATGACATACTTACTAAAAGTATGTTCAACCAATGTTCTTTCTAACAATAGCACAGAATAATGATTTATATGTTTACAGAGAAAGATGCTCAAAATCACATTAGTTTGTACTTCACAGAGTCATCACTACAATAGTATAGTACCTCTTCCTGGACCATTGTAAAGGCACTCAGCATCATAGATTTCAACCCAAAGATCTGATTTATTTAGGGATGGCATTTCTCCAAAGAAAACCCAAACCCAAATGAAAATGTAGACAAAAGCAAGAAAATTATGTATCACATCAGTATATCAAATATATCACATTAAGGACACATAAATGTTTATCTTTTGTATCTAGGCAATGGACAGGTATCTAAAGGAAGAAACCCAGGGTGAAGGAATGGAAGTAGAATGGGGATGGAGAACCATATTTTGGAGGGTTTCCTGAAGGACATGGACAATAGTGTGTCAGGCACTGTGCTAAGGACTGAGGATAAAAATGGAAGGCAAAAGATGGTCCCTACCCTCAAGAATATTACAATTTAATGGAAGAGGCAACAAACAAACAAACATGTACAAACAAGCTGTGTGCAGGATAAGTAGAAAGTAAGTGTAAAAAGGAAGGCACTAGAATTAAGAGAAGTTGGGACAGACTTCCTATAAAAGATTGGACCAACTAATGCACCAACTGAGAGCTGGAATCTCATGGTTGTATAAAAGCTACAAGGTCAGTGTCACTGGGTGAAAAAGTATATGATGAGAAGTTAGGTATTAAGTAGACTGAAAATGTAATAAATGCGTTGAATGTCAATCGGATGACTGTATTTGATCCTGCAGATGATACGGGCCCACTTGATTTCAAAAAGTAGATAAGAATATCTCTCAGTTGGTACAATTTCTGTCTCCCATGCCCGAAGATTCTCCCTCCTAAACTCTACTTGCTGACTTGCTTTCAGACCTAACTCAAGTTCACTGCCTCCAGAACATAAACCCTTGATTTTATATAGAAAACATAGATCTATCAAAATAAGCTCAGCACTATTCCCTGTACATGGGAGACAATCAGCTTATTGATTAGTTGATTGATTGAATGAATATTGATATTATATTTCTGAATAAAGTATTCAGTAGCAAGTTTGACATAAATTCTTTCCAACTTCTGGTGCTAATTTGCTTATAGCAAAAGAATGTCTATGGAGGAGTGGGGAAAGAGGGGAAATGCAATATCTTTCCTGTTTTTGCCTTTATTTTTGCATCTGAAAGAGCCATGATGCATTGACTCTGTTCATCTAATTAACACACCAGGATACAGATATAAATTTGGTAAAAAAAAAATAATAACTAAAACAAAAGAAAACAAACAAAAAACTGTGAAACTATCCCAACAAGTTTTAGTCAGGACAGGAATCAGATTATCATGATTTTTCCCATGTTTGCTTATGTGTCACCTAGCATTACTCACAGGAAGATACATTTCCATGTGAAGGCATTTTTAACTTGAGGTTTCCTGTAGATTCCCTCAATTATGAATTGTAAATAGGAAGGTTCAATTTAAAATAATCAGTAAGTGGAAATTTCTTAGCTTTCTAAATTTCTCACCATTGTGATATTTTTTGAAAAGTCAAACACTTAAATAATAGGAAAGATGTGAATGGAAGCAAGCGATGACAAGTTTTGTCCCTTAAAAAACTGAATTAGAAAAAAAGATTTTGAGAATTTGTCTGGGTAAAGAACAGAATACTTAATTTCTAAATGCCAAAGTCCTTTGAAAAGGGATGAACTCACTCATTAATTTCCCAGCCTAAAACATGTAGTACTATGGTTTTGAATGGATTCAATTTTCAATGCTTATTACCATTTATATTTAGTATCATCATGCATCAGTTGCTGTTTTATGGTGTCATGTTTTCATCCTTTGTGTTTGCACTGATTGTACACTGATTGACTACAACATGCTGATTCTGAACTTCTAAGTATTGTCTATTGCACAATATATTTTCTGAGCTGCTATTCATGGTCAGAGACAGATGAATTACTTGTATAAAAGTAACCTGAAAAGGATGCTTATCATTGGCAAAATAACAGAGTCTGCCCATCATTGAGTGTATATTTTGGAGATAACAAACATCAGCTGATATTAAAAAAAACTGGATAATTACTGTTATTTTCCATTTCATATTTTACAACTGTCAAAAATGTTGGTATGAATAGTTCAAAGGCATGAAAAGACAATTACAAGAACAAACCATTGAAAGACATTTTAACATGCAAGGTTTTGACCTGTCCTACATGTCAGTATTCTTACTATTCCTCACCTAAGAAGCTAGGTGATTTTAGTGGATGGAACATTGGAGTCAGGAAGACCTGAGTTCAAATTCCATCTCAGACAGTTACTAGCCATGGGATCCTAAGGAAGCCACTTACCTTCTTTCTCTTACAATTTCCTCATATGTAAAATGGTGATAATAGCACCTACATTTGAGAGTTGTTGTGAGGATAAAATGATATCATATTTGCAAAGCAGCATGCAAACCTTAAAGTTAGCTACTATTCTTAAGATAGCTAGATCACACAGTGGAGAGAGCATCGGGCTTGGAATCAGGAAGACTCATCTTCCTGAGTTCAAATCTGGCCTCACACACTTACTAGTTGTGTGACCCTGAGTTACTCATTTAACCCTGATTGACTCAGTTTCCTCATCTGTAAAATAATATGGAGAAAGACCTGGCAAATCACTCCAATATCTTTACCAAGAAAACCCCAAATGGGGTTACAAAGAGTTAGATATAACTTTGAAACAATTCAACAGCAACAGCATTATCCTTCTTTGCATTGACTGTCCCTATTGGCTAAATAGTATTCTGTCCTCCCCTATATCTCTCCAAATCTCTTGCTTCTTTCAAAACTCCACTGAAATTTCAAATTCTATATGAAGTCTTACCTTCCTAGCTCAATTTGTTAGTATCATGCTCCACAAAATAATAACATGTACCAAAAAACCCTTGCATTAAACTATACATATATGTGTGTGTATGTATATATATATATATACACATATATACATATATATAGATACATATATATATATATATACATATATATAGATACATATATATATATATATATATATATATATATATATATATATATATATATATATATATATATATATATATATATATAGGGCCAAATTTAATATATGGAGTTAATTGGGTGACTCACCAAAATATTGGCGTCCTGGAAATAATGAGGGACCATTAGGCTCAAAGCTCTCTCACCTCCGAACTGCCCTTTTAGATATTTCTCCAAGGATTTTGATATATAGGAAGGCAAAGGAGCTTGGATTACAAGCTAGGATCAACTACCCAGCAAAACTGATCATTCTCTTTCACAGGAAAAGATGGACATTCAATGAAGCTAATTCAAAGGAATGCAGGGCTTTTGTGTTCTCTCACAATACCTGGGATGTCTGCTAGTTTCTCATGCCACCGGAAAAGCTGGGGAGGGAGAGAGGAACCAGCCTTTCAGAAGTGACTCAGACTCCCCTCAGCTAACATTTAATCTTCCTCCCCTAAAAGGGGAGGCCCTTCAAAACTGCCTATGGAGAGGTTTCTCCTTCTGATCTCAGTAGCATATGTAACTTTATGGTGGACCATCTATGGTCCCTCCCAAATGAGTCAGCTAAACTCCAATAATTTTAACCTATATATATAGGTAAATAGGTATATATATATATATATATATATATATATATACATATATATATATATATATACACACACACACATATATATATATATATTTATACACACACACACACATTCCAAACTATATAGATACACACACACACAAACACACACCAAACACACACAGAGTGTAAGTGCACATTTTCTCCCTACTAGAAAAATAACCTCTTTGACGTGAAGCACTATTTAATTTAAGCCTTTGTTTTCCAGTACCTAACACTGTGAATTGCATACAGTATATAATCAACTAATTTTCATTGACTGATTAGTGTGTGTGTTATTACTAAAATATTAGAGTTAATATGTAAATTCAGAAGGAAGGTAATTGTAGCTGCTACAGTGGAAAAAGCCACTGGCATTTTCAGCTGGGTCAAGGCTATAATTCACCTCTGCATTTAGGCAACGAGAAGCAGAATATTGACTAGGGCTTTTAAAACTATTTTTCATAATGCTGTATATGTAGGGTAATAAACCATAATGAAAAAGAAAGACTTTCAGTATAATCTTTTTGACAGTAATGGGGTGTGGAGTGATTTATGACAATATGGGGGTGTGTCACTTTTCCCAAGGAAATAACCAGAAGCATGTGGCCAAGGTATTATTCCCTAAGAACACTGGATATGTTTGTGGCCATGCTAATGAGATGTCTTAGAGTCTTGTCAAACACAGCAATACATGGTCATTAATCTGATATTTTATGTTTCAGGAACAATGAAAATTGTATAGTCTGATGGTGCCTTTTTGAGATCATGCTCTTTCCTATTGGCAATTTTCAATAGGGGGAAAGAACTCATGATTATGAAAATGTGTAAGCTTTTATGTTGGTTTTAAAAATAGGCATATTGATGAAATACTTCATATTTATTTTTTGGAACCAAAGAAGTAGACCCACACCACCTATTATTGTTCCATTCCCATGGGTGTATTCATAGTCGCCTAATAACATTTTTCACTGATATGTCATTACCTACTGAAAATGAATAACTTAACATGGTTGAGAGAAGCCGTGAAGTTGCCTGAGATTATGCAAATTTCCCTTGGAAACAACATTGAATTACATCTCTAAAAGGCTTTTGGAGCTACAGAACCTACAAAAAGATGGAGTGAAACAAGCTTCCACCTTAAGATAACCTAGAGAGACTTCATGAAAGTCTGTCTCACCTGGGTAAAAGGAGAGCATACCTCAGTACACAAGGTGTTTAGACAATTCAGTGGAAGCCTCTAAGCCACAACACAGATCAGCTGCTGAGAACCCTTGATGCTAGCTCAGCAAATTAGTGGCACAACAGTCCAGTTGTAAGACCTCCAGCTTCAACACAGAAGACAATTTGCCAAATGGGGTATCCACTACACAACAGGCACAACTAGGTTTGGCCACCCCAGTACAGTAAGCAAGCTATAAACAATTGAGACTTCAGAGCAGAAAGCCAGTGATCAGGCCCCTGACCCCAAGCAAAAGAAGCTTGGGACAGTACACCCTGTATTCAAGGAGGAGAGATCAACTAACTCTAAAAGGCACTAAAAAGGCTAAAATGTGAATAAAAAACAGAAAAGTACCCTCAGCAAAGAAAATTACCATGGTGACAAGGAAGAACAAAACACAAACACAGAAGTGACAATGATGTGAAAATCCCTACATGAAAAGCCACAAATGGGAAGATGAATTGCTTTTAAAACCAAAAAGCTCTCTTGGAAGAGTTCAAAAAGGATTTTATAAATCAAAAGTGACATAGCAGAAAAAATTGGGAAAAGAAATGAAAAGTATGAAAGAACTAGTCAATAGCTTGAAAAAAAAGAAATCATCCCTTAAAAATACAATTAGACAAAGGGAAAAGTAGGTGTAAATGTTGACTGGGGAAAATAAATCCTTGAGATTCAGAACTAGGCAGATGAAAGCTAATGATTCAATGAGACATCAGGAAGCAGTAAAAGGGAATGAAAAGAATATAAAAGTAGAAGTAAAATACCTCTTTGGAGAACAACAGACCATGAAAATAGATCCATGAAGCACTAGATAGGCATTAAAAGTCCCATGAGGAGGAGAAACCAAAATGGCAGATGAAAGGCTGGGACTCCCCCAAGCTCCCCAGACTTCCCAGTCTCTCCCCAAGAACCCTCCAAATACCTTCAAATAATTCCTAGAGCAGCAGAACCCACAAAATGAGGGGTGAGATAATTTTCCAGCCAAATATGAGTGGGAGTGGAGTACAGCCCCTTACAGACCACAAAAGCACTGATCCAGCCCCAGAGGCACCTCAAATTGCCTGAGGGAGACACCTGCTTCTATAATCAAGTCCAGGAATGGTAAGGGGGTTGAGTGGTTGTCCAGGGGGAGATTACATGGGTCTCTTTGCTGGAGCTGAGGCAGAATTCTGTTGTTTTACCCAAGCTAGGGCACAGGTCACAGTCTTGAGTGGTGGCCATGGTGGGAGAAGCATAAAGGCACACCAGAACCTGGGGCCACAGTGGAACAAATCTATCTTCTAGGTCAGAGGACATGCAGGCCTGTAGTTGCTTGCAGACCAGAGCACAGGCTAGGGGAGTAGGGAATATGCCTCTGCTTAAATTATACTACCTGGGAACCGCTGAAGCTTGGGACAGTGTGCCCTGAAAACAGTGCCCCACTTAAAGGAGTTAAAAGTCAATAAACAGGGGCAGCTAGGTGGTGCAGTGGTTATAGAACTGGGCCTGGAGTCAGGAAGACCTGAGTTCAAATCCAGCCTAAGACACTTAACACTTACTAGCTGTATGACCCTAGGAAAGTCACTTAACCCCAATTGCCTCACAAAAAAAGTTAATAAATAGGCTGGCAAAATGAGCAAACAGAAAAAAATGAGGGCCCTAGAAAGTTTCTTTTGTGACAAAGATCAAAGTACACCCTCCAAAGAGGATAACAAAGCCAAAGCTCCTCCATCCAAAGTTTCAATGAAAAATATGAATTGGTCTGAGGCCATGGAAGCACTCAAAAAGGAGAATGAAGATAAGGTAAGAGAGGTACAGTAAAAAAAATAAAAAGAGAAATGAGAGTAATGCAGGAGGATAATGACAAAAAAAGTCAACAGCTTGAAAAGACAAATTGGCCAAATGGATAGGATGACCAAAAGCTCTCTAAAGAAAATAATTGCTAAAAAATTAGGATTGAGATATTGTGGGACAGAGCCAAGATAACAGAGGAAAGGCTGTGACTCCCCTGAACTCCCGACAAACCCTTCCACACCCTTCAAAAATAATGCCATAAGACAACTCCTAGAGTAGCCTAACCCACAAAAGAACAGAGTGATACTATTTTCCAGCCAAAGAAGGCTTAATTAGGCAACTGGAATCACCTGGTGTTCAGGCTAAGAGAGGGGTTCAGCACAAAGTGTGGACCCAGAATGGCAAAGACCATGCCTCTGGGGCCTTGGAGGCTTCAGCACCTGCAGCTTCTTCTGAGGCTGACCTTGATGACTGGTAAGGGGGTTTTGCAGTTGGTCAGGGTAAAATGGCTGTGGTATCTGCTGGAGTTCGGGTGGAGCACCCATGTTCTAAACCACTTTGCTCACTCCAGTGGTGGAGACCCAGTGTGGAAGGGGCAGAGGCATGCCAAGCTTCCAAATGTAGAGAATCAGATTTCAATCCAACATCTACTTCTACTTCTAGGTCGAGAAGAGTAAGCAGAGAAAGCAGCAGACCATAGAAATCTTCTGCGGGGAAAATGTATACCACAATACACCCTCAGAAGAAGATAATAATAAAGTCAAAGCTCCAACATTCAAAGCTTTCAAGAAAAATGTGAATTGGACTCAGGACATGGAAGTGCTCAAAAGGGACTTTGAAGAGAAAGTAGGAGAGTGAAAAGGAAGATTTAGAGAGAGGGAGGCAAGAATGCAAAGAGAAATGAGAGCAATGCAGGAGAGTCATGAGGAAAAAGTCAACAGCTTGAAAAGCCACAGAGGAAAGGAGAGATAAAAGCTCTCTAAGGAAATAATTGCCTAATAATTACAATAGAACAAATGGAATCTAGTGACTTTATGAGAAATGAAGACACAATAAAGCAAATACAAATGAATAAAAAAAAATAGATGGTGATGTGAAATATCTCCTAGGAAAAACAGCTGACCTGGAAAATACATGCAGGATCGAATTAAAAGTCATTGGACTACCGGAAAACAATGATCAAAATAAAAGTTTAGATATCATCTTCCAAAAAATTGTCAGGGAAAATTGCCCTGATATTCTGGAAGCAGAAGGTTAAATGGAAATTAAAAGAATCCACTAATTACCTCCTGAAACAGATCTGAAAAGGAAAATTTCCAGGCATATTATAGCAAAATTCCAGTAATTCCAGGTCAAGGAGAAATTATTGCAAGCATCTAGAAAAAAAGGAATTCAATACTGTAGAGCTACAGTAAGGATAATATCAGATCTAGCAGCATCTACATTAAAGGACCAGAGGGCATGGAATATGATAGTCTGAAAGGCAAAGGAACTGGGACTACAGCCAAAAATCACCTATCCAGCAAAACTGAGTATAATATTTCAGGGGAAAAATGGGACTTCAATGAAAAAGAGGACTCTCAGTCATTTTTGAAGAAAAGACCTGAACTGAATAGGAAATTTGACTTTGAAATACAAGACCCTAGAAAAGCATAAAAAGATAAACAGGAAAAAAAAAAAACATGAGGGATATTAAAAGTTTAAACTGTTTACATTCCTACATGGGAAGATAATAGTTCTAACTCATAAGAACTTTCTCAGTATTAGGACAGGTGAAAGGAATATACTTACACAGAGGGTGCAGGTAAGAATTGAATATGAAGGTATGGTATCTGTAAAGCATTTATATTTTTTGTTTATCCTTGTTTTTTGTAGGGCAGGCAGGGTGGGGAAGTTTATGTCTGGGATTGAATTTGTGCTTAAGCCTCCTGGGTCCAGGGCTGGTGCTTTGTCCACTGTATCACCTAGCTAACACGTGATGACATCTTTAAAATAAATTTAAGGGGTAAGAGCAATGCACTGGAAGAAAGAGAAAGGGAGAGGTGGACTAAGGAAAAGTAGTTCACATAAAAGAAACAAAAAAAAAACCTTTTGGAGTTGAAGGGAAGATGGGGAAAGAGTGGGGGAGTGAGTGAGCCTTACTCTCATCAGAATTGCCTCAGAGAAGGAATAACATGCACACTCAAGTGGGTATAATAATACATTTTGCCCTGAGGGAAAATGGGAGGGAAAGGGGATGGGGGTGGGTAGAGAGGCAAAGGAAGGGAGGGAAAATTGGTGGGGAGAACAATAAAAAGCAAAACATTTTCAAGGAGGGATAGGGTGAAGGAGGCTAGAAAATACAGTAAATATTACAGGGAGGGAATAGAATGGAGGGTAATACAGTTAGCAATAGTAACTCTGAAAGAAATGATGAGCAGTTTGATATCAGAATGATGTATGAAAAATGTAAACCATCAACAGAGGAAGAAATGATCTGAATACAGATTGAAGTATAATATCATTTGTTAACTCCTCTTTGTAGAGAATTTTGTCTATTTTCTTTCACAATCTGACTAATGTAAAGATGTTTTGCATAACTGCACATGAATAACATATTGAATTGCTTGATATCATAGGGATGGTTGAGGAGGTAGGGAGGAAGAAAATTTAGAACACAAAGTTAAAAAACATCAATGTGAAAAAGTTGTGGGTTTTAAAATTTTTTTTTTACATATACCTTGGGGAAAATTATAAATAAATAAATGAGTTGCAAGAGGAAATAGAGAGCACAACTATTCAATTGGGGATCTGAACTCTCAGAATTAAATAAATCTAACCACAAAATAAATAAGAAAGAAGTTAAAGAGGTGAATAGAATGTTAGAAAAGTTAGATATGATAGATGTTTGAAGAAAATTGCTTACATGAACTAAAAAAGAAAAAGAGGAAATCAATTAATTGGGCATGCAAGTAAAAAAGCTATAAAAAGATCAAATTAAAAATTCCCATTTAAATACAAAATTAGAAAACCTGAAAATCAAAGTAGAAATTAATATAATTGAAAGCAAGAAAACTATAGAATTAATCAATAAAACTAAGAGCTGGTTTTATGAATAAACCAATAAAATAAATAAATATTTGGTTAATTTGATTTTAAAAAGAGAAGAAGAAAACCAAATTACTAGTATCAAAAATGAAAGGGGTGAATTCACCACCAATGAAGTGGAAATTAAAGCAATAATTAGCAGCTATTTTCCCCAACTGTATGCCAATAAATTTGACAATCTAAATGAAATGGATAAATATTTACTAAAATACAAATTGCCCAGGTTAACTAAAGGAGAAATAAAATCCTTAAATAAGCACATATTAGAAAAAGAAAATTGCCCTGATTTACTAGAAGCAGAAGGTAAAATAGTAATTGAAAGAATCCACTGATCACCTCCTGAAGGGGTTCCCAAAAGGAAAACTTCCAGGAATATTATAGCCAAATTCCAGAGATCCCAGGTCAAGGAGAAAATATTACAAGCAGATAGAAAAAAGAAATTCAAATACTGTGGAGCCACAGACAGGATGACACAAGATTTAGAAGCTTCTACATTAAAGGACCAGAGGGCATGGAATATGATATTCCCGAGGGCAAAAGAACTGGGACTACAACTTAAAATCACTTACCCAGCAAAACTTAATTTAATCTTTCAGGGGAAAAATGGGACTTCGATGAAAAAGAGGACTTTCAGCCATTTGTGATGAAAAGACCTTAATTGAATAGAAAATTTGGCTTTCAACTATAAGACCTTAGAGAAACATAAAAAGGTAAACAGGAAAAAAATCACAAATGACATTAAATGGTTAAACTGTTTACATTCTTTCATGAGAAGATAATACTTCCAACTCATAAGAACTTTCTCAGTATTAGGACACTGGAAAGGAATGTAATTAGACAGAGAACACAGGAGTGAATAGAATATGAAGGGATAATACATGTAAAGCATTTATCCTTGTTTTTGTAGGGCAGGCAGGGTGGGGTGGCTTATGTCTGGGGCTGAATTTGAGCTTGAGGCTTCCTGGGTCCAGGGCTGGTGCTTTGTCCACTATGTCCCCTAGCTGATCCATGATGACATCTTCAAAATAAAGTTAAAGTGTAAGAGGAATGCACTCAAGGAAAGGGAAAGGTAGAAGTGGAAAGGTGTGATATAACTCACATAAAAGAAACAAGAAAAAGCTTATGGAGTTGAGGGGAAGATGGGGAAGGAGTGGGGGAATGAGTGAGCCTCACTTTCATCAGAATTGGCTCAAAAGGGGAATAAACACATGGGCATAGTAATATATTTTGCCCTGAGAAAAAGCGGGAGTGGAAGGGGAAAAGTGTGGGAGTGGTGAAGGAAGGGAGGGCAGATTAGGGGAGGGGGCAGTATAAAGCAAAACACTTTTGAGGAGGGATAGGTTAAAAGAAGATAGAAAATAGAGTAAATATCAGGGGGAAGGAATAGGATGAAGGGTAATAGAGTTAGCAGTAGTAACTATGAAAGAAATGGTAAGCAGGATGTTATCAGAAGGATGTATGAAAAATGCAAACCATAAACAGAGGAAGAACGGATGATATTTGCATACAGACTGAAGTATAATTTTATTTGTCAGTTCCTCTTTCTAAAGTTATTCTATTTTTTTCACAACTTGAATAATGTGAAGATGCTTGTCATCTTGACTTAATCTGAATTGCTTGATTCCATAGGGAGGATTGAGGAGAGAGGGAGGAAGAAAATTTAGAACATGAAGTTTTTTAAAAAAAATCAATGTGAAGAAAAAAGGAGCATTTGGATTTCAGAGAAACCTGGAAGGACTTACATGAATTGATGCTGAGTGAGATGAGCAAAACCAGGAGAATATTGTACATAGTATGAACAACACTGCATGTTGATCAACTGTGATAGACTTGACTCTTCTCAGCAACACAATGGTCCAAGATAGTTTCAAAAAACTCATGATGGAAAATGCTCTCCAAATCCAGAAAAAAAGAATTGTGGAATCTAGATGCAGATTGCACCATACTATTTCTATTTTTTGTTTTCCTTTTATGATATTTTTCCCTTTTGCTTATTTCATAATAAGACTAATGGAGAAATATGTGTATAGTGATTGTGCATTAAAAAAAAAAAACAAGAGACTCTGCTAGTAGTGATTGATCACAAAGGTATTTCTATGGTGTTTTTTTTAATGTATTATGTGTTCTGACAAGAATCTATCAATGTCCTTACTCCTTATAATGTCTTCATCATTCTGAAGCATCTTAAGCTTGATGAGACCTGTATTTTGTTGGTATTGGACAGGGTTGTAAGGGCCTAAAATTCTGGCTATGATGTCTAAGGTGGTCACCTTAAATTAGAGGTTTTAGCAAGAGTTTAGACTTTTAAGTATTTATTAAAACATATTAGAAGTTAGTAAAGAGAGAGAGAGAGATTGAGAACAGATTCCCTGTAGCATGGAAAATTCTACCTTAGATCTATTTGGTATAGCCAGAGAGAAAAAATCCTCCCTTTCCTAGCAGCCCACATGAAGATCTGCCCCCAAGCTGATGTCTGAACGAAAAAGAGGGATCCTCCTTTTTTTCTCCCCAACTGCTTCCACACACCATTCCTGCATGAGAAACAGACTACTTCAGCGAGCAAACCTCCACTTCCTAGTTCCTGTCTTCCTCCCCCAAAGAGGAGGTCCTTCAAGCTAATTGGTTGAGAGTGGTCTCCTGCTGATGTCAGTAGTTCACAGCCTCTGATAACAACAGGTCACTCAGGGCCAGCCAGGTGTGGTCTCCATCCAATCACCCTTAAGTAGGTACTCAGTCAGTTTCTCAGTTTCACCAAATTCAAACAATTCTAAATCAACCTTCAGGTGGAACCCATGGGTGTCAGCCAAATCCCATTATTTTATCACAGGGTTTTTATTGAAATATCTGCCAAAACTCATAATATTACCTAATATATGCTGGAATCATACCTTAATACTGGTGGTGTACAGCGTGTTGTAATGATTTTTCTGATTAAATTTTACTTTATGGTGCTGATAAGTTCATTAACACATTCAAACAAATCTTTTGGATAACATTATTTTCCAAGTATCTTGGGTATCAAGATATTTGTAACTATTACTTTAATTAATTAGTCCAGTGTGACCTTAGTATTTGAGCTCAGAGATTGTAGTCTCTATCTTTCTTTAGCATGTGTTAAGATTTTGATACTTAATGAGTTGAAATGATATTTACTATAATCCATGAAAGATTTCATGAAATGAAAGAGTTGTTAATGTGTTTTTGTTGGAGCCATATAAGCTGATGCCATCCATGTACAAGAAGTGATTAATAAGAAGCTTTGGTCTGATTCTTTCTTTTAATTAGGAAGCCATGTGTAATTCTATTTAGGAGAGACAATGATGTATTGAAGGCTGACAGAGGAATAATGGACTTAAATGATCTCCCTGGAAAATATCATTTTATATATTGATTGTTCTTAACATTGCTGTTAATGTAATTTAAACAGAGAAAAGGTTTCCTTATGGAAACCAAATATTCTAGCATTATATTTAGATTGTATACTCACATATATAAAACATATGGGTGTATGGGTATATGTCAATGTGGGCTTGGGGGGAGAGAGAGAGAGAGAGGGAGAGAGAGAGAGAGAGAGAGAGAAAGTCTCATAAACTATGTACCACAAAGTTTGATTCCCATTTAACCAAATGGCAATTACAGAAAGAACAAGTATAGACAACATATAGCATTCTCACTATGTGTGTATAAATGTATGTATATGTATATATATGTGCGTATGTAAAATACACACAGCTACATATAGTCATGTATACATATGCATCCATAAGCCTAAATGTGTTTTCATGAAGTAATGAATAATGACATTTGTGATATTCAAAATAAAGTGAAGTAGTAGGATAAATGTCATGATATTTTGGGAAAGATTGTTCTATAAATATATAAATAATGTTACATTGTTTTTTATACTCCAGGAAATTTTTGGCTAACATTTTGGGTCCTTATCCAATAGGTGCTTTATTTTTAAAGTTTTGTTTTTACATATATAAGCTGATAAGCACAAAGTAAGCCTGTATTTTATCTCTATTTGGTTGGATCTCTGTGATGTCTTCCAATTAAGCAAAATGGTATCAAGGTTGAGTTTAAGAAAAAGCTGGTCATGTGCCTATCTAGCAGTTCGTGTTTTATTGTGAAGTCTTTGAGTTAATAATTATGGGATCTTATCCTGCCCTGCTGGTTTCTCCTGTTGCCAAAAAGATAGTTTCACTCATTTTCTGGCTGTAATTAGCTTCTTTCTCATTTAACCATTTTTCCATTTCCTTTGTGTTGGATTACTCACAATCATGTAGATAACCAAAATTTTCAACATTTTCCTTCTTCTGGGCCTCTCTCTCATATTGGATGATTTCAATTCTTTGTATTATTTTTTTTCTTAATTGATTTCAGACTGTTGAAGAGCCCACTGTCCTCCTTTGACTCCTTATAGTTACTTAAGCTAATGACCTGCATACAAAAATTTCCTTATCAAAGTAATCTAGAATATTTCATGTACTTTTGTTTTCTGGTTGTGTTTTTCTTGTTGTTGTTGTTGTTGTTGTTGCCTGTAATTATTTTTGTAATTATTTTATTACTATTAAAAAAAAACACCTAAGGATTTCAGCAATTGAAAATCCCCCACCCCCACAAAAAACAAACAAACAACAACAACAAAAAAAAACAAGAACAGTTAATCCCAATACTATACAAAATATTTGGGAAAAAATAGGTGAAGGAGTTCTACAAAATTTCTTTCATGACAAACATTGTGTTGATACCTAAAGCAGACAGCCAGAACAGAGAAAGAATATTACAAATTAATTTCCCTAATGAATACTTATGTAAATATTTCAAATAAAATACTAGCAAGAAGATTACAGCAAGTGATCACCAGGATAATACACTATGACCAGTTGGAATTTATATCAGGGATGCAAGGCGGGTTAAACATTAGGAAAACTGTCAACAAAATCAACATCAATAACAAAATGAACTAAAATCATGATTATCTCAAGAGATGCAGAGAAAGCTTTTGACAAAATACAACACTCATTCCTATTAAAAACACAAGAGAGTATAGGAATAGGTGGAGCTTTCCTTAAAATACTAAGTAGTATTTCCCTAAAACCATCAGCAAACATTATATGTTATTGGGATAAGTTAGAGGCATTGCCAATAAGATCAGGGGTGAAACAGGGATGTCTATTATGACCTCTATTATTTAATATTGTACTAGAAATATTAGCTTAAGCAATAAGAGAAAAAAAGGAATTAAAGGAATTAGAATAGGCAAGGAGGAAGCAAAATTTTCACTCTTTGCAGATGATATGATGGTATACATAGAGAATCCTAAAGAATTAACTAAAAAACAACTTGAAGCAATGAACAAGTTTAGCAAAGTTGCAGGATATAAATTCAATCCACAAAAATCATCAGCATATTTCTACAGGAACAAAAAACCTCAGGAGCAAGAAATAGAAAGAGAAATTCCATTTAAAGTAACAGTAGACAATATAAAGTACTTGGGAGTCTATCTGCCAAAACAAACCCAGAAACTCTATGAACACAATTACAAAACACTTTTGACACAAATAAAATCAGATCTATGTAATTGGAAAAATATTACTGGACATGGATAGGCCGAGCTAATATAATAAAAATGAGAATTCTATGTAAATTAATTTAATTATTCAGACTACCTAAAAATTATTTTATAGAGTTAGGAAAAATAATAACAAAATTCAACTGTAAAAACAAAAGGTCAAGAAAATCAAGGGAACTAATGAAAAAGAAGCTTAGGAAGCTGGATATAGATTGGTACCAAATCTATAAAGTGGCAATCATCAAAACTATTTGGTAATGGCTAAGAAATAGAGTGCTGGATAAATGGAATAGGTTAGGCACAGAAGACACAATAGTAAATGACTTTAGTAATGTACTGTTTGTCAAACCCAAAGAATCCAGCTTCTGAGATAGGAACTCAGTATTTGACAAAATCTGCTGGGAAAACTAGAATATAGTATGGCAGAAACTAGGCCTAGACGAACATCTTACACCTTATACTAAAATAAGGTAAAAGTGGGTACAAGATTTCGATATAAAAGATGACACCATAGGTAAATTAGTAGAAGAAGGAGTAGTTTACCTCTCAGATCTATGGAGAGGAAAACAATTTATGTCCAAACAAGAGATAGAGAATATTATGAAATGCAAGATGTATGACTTTGATTACATTAAATTTTTTTTGTTTTTAGATTTTTATTTTCCAAATTACATGTAAAAGCAAATGTTGACATCAAATTTTTTTAAATCTTTGTGTTCTAACGTCCCTTCCTCCCTCCCTTCCACCCTCACCCCAAAAACTCAATTCAACATAAATTATACATGAGTAGTCATGGAAAACAATTCTACATTATCTAGGTTATGAGAGAAAACAGATAAAAACAAAACTTCAGATTAAAGTATTGTGAAAAAATGTGTTTCAGTCTGTTTTCAGATACGATCAGTTCTTTCTCTGTAGATAGACTGTAATTTTTATAAGTTCTTCAGAGTTATATAGGATCATTGCCTTGCTGAAAATAACCACATGCTTCCCAGCAGATCATCTTACACTAATGGTGTTATTTTGTATACAGGACATTTCTCTCTGCTTCAGCTCATGTGGGTCTTTCCAGGTTTTTCTGATAGTGTCCTGTTCATCATAATTTTTTTATAGTGCCTTGAACTTGACAGAGAATTTTCTTCACAATAGCCCAGCAGAATAGGTACCATTCATTTTGACATTGTATTCAATCATCATAACACTTTCTCTCTATCCCATTCCCTTCCAATGATATTTACTCTATTGTCTATCTTATTTTGCCCTAATCCTCCTCAAAAGCGTTTTGCTACTGACTGCCTCCTCCTCTGTTCTACCCTCCCTTTATTCATCTTTCTCTCCTTATCCTCTTCCCCTCCTACCTTCCTGTAGGGTGGAATAGATTACTCTTCCCAATTGGCTGTGTGTGTTATTCCCTCCTTGAGCCCACTCTGATGAGGTTAAGGCCTTTGAGCTAATTCTGTTTTCTAAATTTTTCTTCCTCCCTCCCTCCTCAACTCTCCCTATGAAATCAAGGAATTCAATAGATATCATACATGTGGTGTTATGCAGAACATCTCCATCTTCCTTGAAAATGTTTTCCTTTTTACACCTCCCTCCCCAAAACTTCCCTTCTCTCCTTACCCTCTTCTCCCCACCCCACCCCCATTTCCTTCTCCTCCTATTTTTCCTCAGGGCAAAAATACATTACTCTAACTGCTTGAGTGTGTATGTTATTCTGTCTTTGAGTCAATTATGATGATAGTGAGGTTCACACACTCCCCTTCTCCTTCCCCCTGTTCCCCTCCCCTTCATAGGCTTTTTTCTTGTTTCCTTCTTGTGAGCTACCTATCCCTATTCCACCTCTCTCCTACCCCCTCCCACAGTCTATTCCTCCCACACTTCACCCCTATTTTAAAAATGTCATCATAGGTTAGCTAGGTGGCACAGTAGACAATGCACCAGCCCTGGGCCCAGGAGGCCCAGAACCCAAATCCTGCCCCAGACACCAGAACACCCACCTTGTGGCTCCACAAAGAACAAGGATACACAAAATATAAATGCTTTACAAATACGATCCCTTCATATGCACTTCAGATCTGTGTCCTCTGTGTATTTCTTACTGAAAAAGTTCTTATTAGTTGAAAGTATTATTTTCTCATGTATGACTATAAGCAGTTTAACTTTTTATTGTCCCTCGTGATTTCTTTCCCCTGTTTACCTTTTTATGATTGTCCAGGGTCTTGTATTTGAAAGTCAAATTTTCTATTCAGTTCAGGTCTTTTCATCACAAATTCCTGAAAGTCTCTGGGTAAGTGATTTTTGGCTGTAGTCAAAGTTCATTTGCCCTCTGGAATATCATATACCATGCCCTCTGGTCCTTTAATGTAGAAGCTGCTAGATCTTGCTTTATCCTTATTGGAACTCCACAGTATTTAAATTCCTTTTTCTAGCTGCTTGTAATATTTTCTTCTTGAATTGGGAGTTCTGGAATTTGGCTATACTATTCCTGGAGGTTTTCCTTTTGGGATCTCTTTTAGGAGCTGATTGGTGGATTCTTTCAATTTCTGTTTTAGCTTCTGCTTCTAGAATATCAGGGCAATTTTCCCTGACAATCTCTTGGAGGATGGTGTCTAAGCTCTTGTTTTGGTAATGGTATTCAGGTAGTCCAGTGATTTTCAAAGTATATCTCATGGATTTACTTTCCAGGTAATCTATTTTTCCAAGGAGATATTTCACATTCATTCAACTGAATTTGCTTTACCGTGGCTTGGTTTCTCATAAGGTCACTAGCTTCCATTTGTTCAATCCTAATTCTTAGGCAATTATTTTCATCAGACAATTTTATTTTACCTGCTTTTCTATTTGGCTTTTCACACTGTTGACTTGTTTCTCATGACTTTCCTTCATTGCTCTAATTTCTCTTTGCATTCTTTCCTCCCTCTCTCTACATCTTCCTTCTGTCTCTTCTACTTTCTCTTCAAAGTCCCTTTTGAGAGCTTCCATGGCCTGAGACCAGTCCATATTTTTCTTAGAAGTTGTGGATGTGGGGGCCCTGTGGTTGATTTCTTCATCTAATGCTGCCCCTTGATCTTCTTTGTTGCTGAATCTTTCTATAATTCTCAACTTTCTTTGCTTGCTCATCTTTTGCTTGACTTAAAACTCTCCACTGGGGGGCCCTGTTTTTTGGTTCCACTACTGTTCCGAGCTTCAGAGGGTTGCAGGTGTTTTGGTTTGAGGGAGAGCAGGTTTTATTCCCACCTGGCCTGTTCTCTGGTCCAAAGATAACCTCAAGCCTACTTACTAAACAGCCAACCAGCAAAGCTTTCAGTGGTGTGGTTCTTACCTTTGACGAGCCTGTGCCTCTCCCCCACCTGGACCTCCTGCTGCTCAGGATATCTTCCTGGTTCCCTGCTGGGGTGGGACAGCCGAATTCCTCACTAGGTCCTGCTGATACACCTATAATTCTACCCGCCCCCTGCCCAGGCCAGCTGTTCAGCCATCTCACCCTACTGCAGACTCAATTCCAGAAGACGCTGGTTCTGTAGCTGATTCAGAAGCTATGGGGTAAATTCCTCTGGTGTGGCATGCCTGGGGTCTTTGTTGGCAAGATTGTGGGGTTGGACTCCTTTATCTCTAGCTGGAAAATAATCTTAGCCCATATTTTTGTGGGTGTTTCTGCTTTTATTGATGTTTTGGTGGTAATTGTATCAGGAGCTCTGTGTGTTTAATGTCTTTCCTCCACCATCTTGGCTTCTCCCCTAGATTTCAGCATTCTTAAGGGAGGGTACAAGGGAGGGAGCAAGAGAAATTGAAACACGAAGTTTGGAAAAATGGATGTGCATCATTGTTTTTACATGTAATTGGGGAAAATAACAATAACAATATACTTGCAAAAAAGAGAGCTGCTATAAATATTTTTGTACATGTGGGTCTTTTTTCATTTTTCTATGATCTCTTCAGGATACACAACTTGTAGTGCTATTACTGTGTCAAAGGATATGCACAGCCCTATAGCCCTTTGAGCATAGTTCCAAATTACTTTCCAGAATAATCATTCTGACAATCCACTGACAATGCATTACTGTTCCAATTTTTTCATATTTTTGCCAACATTTTTTATTTCATCTTTTGTCATATTATCCAATCTGATAGGTTTGAGCTGGTACCTCAGAGTCGTGAATTTTGCATTTTTTTCACCAATAGTGATTTGGAGCATTTTCTTTTCATATGGCATTAGGTAGCTTTGATGTCTTCACCTGAGACATTCCTGTCTGGTGTGGCATGCCTGGGGTCTCTGTCGGTGTGATTGTGGGGTTGGCCTTTATTTGTAGCCCAGCACGGCCCCCTTTAATCTATCTATAGCTGGAAAATAATCTCAGCTCATATTTTTGTCGGTTTTTCTGCTACATGGGTTCTTTTATTGCTGTTTTGAGGGTAATTGTATCAGGAGCTCTGTGCATTTAATGTCTTTCCTCCACCATCTTGGCTCTGCCACTGATTACATTAAATTAAAAATTTTTTATACTAATAGAAGCAATGCATCCAAAATAAGAAGGGAGGCAAAAAGCTGGGGAACAATTTTTACAGTCAGTATTTCTGATAAAGACCTCATTTCTAAAATATAACAGGAACAAAATCAAATTTATGAGAATGTAAGTCATTCGCCAAATGAGAAATGGTTAAAGGATATGAACAGGCAGTTTTTGTTTTTTTTTTTTTTTTTGCAGGGCAATGTGGGTTAAGTGACTTGCCCAGGGTCACACAGCTAGTAAGTGTCAAGTGTCTGAGGCCGGATTTGAACTCAGGTCCTACTGAATCCAGGGCCACTGCTTTATTCAGTGCGCCACCAAGCTGCCCCCTCTTTTTTTTTTTTGATAAAAGTATTCTATTATTTTCCACTTACATGTAGAGATAGTATTCAACAATTGTTTTTATAAGATTTCCAGTTTCAAATTTTTCTTCCTCCCTCTTTCCTCCCCAAGACAGCAAGCAGTCTGATATAGGTTATATATGACAATCACATTAAACATATTTCTGCATTAGTCATGTTGTGAAAGAAGAATCAGAGCAAAAAGGAAAAACCTCCTAAAATAAAAACAACATCAAAAACAATAGAAATAGTACGGTTCAATCTGCATCTAGCTTCCACAATTGTATTTTTCTGGATTTGGAGAAGATTTTTCCATTGAGTCCTTTAGAACTATCATAGACCATTGTATTGCTGAGAAGAATCAAGTCTATCACAGTTGATATACACATAATGTTGATGATACTATGTACAGTGTTCTCCTGGTTCTGCTCATCTCACTCAACATCAGTTCATGCAAGTCGTTCCAGGTTTCTCTGAAATCCTCCTGCTCATAGTTTCTTACAGCACAATAGTATACCATTACATTGATATACGACAATTTTTCATACATTCCCCACTTTATGGGCTTCCCTCTCAATTTCCAATTCCTTTCCACCACAAAAAGGGTAGCTATAAGTATTTTTATACACGTGGGTCCTTTTCCCTTTTTTATGATCTCTTTGTGAAAAAGAACTAGTAGTGGTATTGCTGTATCAATTTGTATGCACAGCTTTATAGCCCTTTGGGCATAATTCCAAATTGCTCTCCACAATGGTTGGATCAATTCACAGCTCCACCAACAATGCATTAGTGTTCCAATTTTTCCACAGCTTCTCCAACATTTATTATTTTCCTTTTTTGTCATATTAGCCAGTCTGATATGTGTCAGGTTGTACCTCAGAGATGTTTTAATTTGCATTTCTCTAATCAATAGTGATTTAGAGCATTTTTTCATATGACAATAGATAGCTTTGGTTTCTTCATCAGAAAACTGTCTGTTCACATCCTTTGACCCATTCTCAATTGGGGAATGACTCAGTTTCTTATAAATTTGATTTAGTTCCTTATATATTTTAGAAATGGGGCCTTTGTCAGAAACACTGTCTATAAAAATATTTTCCCAGATTTCTGCCTCCCTTCTAATTTTGGATTCATGGCTTCTTTTTTAAAAAAACCTTTTTAATTTACTGTAATCAAAATCATCCATTTTGCATTTCATGATATTCTCTATCTCTTGATTGGTCATAAACTGCTCTCCTTTCCATAAATCTGAGAGTTAAACCATTCTTTCTTCTCCTAATTTACCTATGCTATCACCTTTTATGTCCAAATCATGTACCCATTTTGACCTGCATGCTGTGTAAGAGTTTAGTATGTTGTGTAAGATTTTAGTCTATGCCTAATTCCTGCCATACTACCCTCTGGTTTTCCCAGCATTTTTTGTCAAATATTGAGTTCCTATCCCAGAAACTGGAGTCTTTGGGTTTATCAAACAATAGATTACTAAAGTCATTTACTGCTCTGTCTCCTATGCCTAACCTATTCCATTGATCCACGACTCTATTTCATAGCTAGTACCAAATTGTTTTGATGACTGCCACTTTATAGTAAAGCTTCAGATTTGGTACAGCTAGCCCACCCTCCTGTGCATTTTTTTTTCATTAGTTCCCTTGATTTGCTTGATTTTTTGTTTTTCCAGATGAATTTTTAAATTATTTTTTCTAACTTTACAAAATGTTTTTTAGGTAGTCTGATTGGTATGGCATTGAATAAGTAAATCAATTTAGGTAGAATTGTCATTTGGCTTATCCATGAGTAATTGATATTCTTCAAATTATTTAGGTCTGATTTGATTTGTGTGAAAAGTGTTTTGTAATTATGTTCATAGAATTCCTGGGTTTGCCTTGGCAAGTAGACTCCCAAGTATTTTATATTATCTACTGTTATTTTAAATGGAATTTCTCTTTCTATATTTGTTGGTCATGTATAAAAATGCTGATGATTTATGTGGATTTAATTTATATCCTGCTATTTTGCTAAAGTTGTTAATTGTTTCAAGCAGTTTTTTTAGTTGATTCTTTAGGATTCTCTATGTATACCATCATATCATCTGCAAAGAGTGATAGTTTGGTTTCCTCCTTGTCTATTCTAATACCTTTAATTCCTTTTTCTTCTCTGATTGCTAAAGCTAACATTTCTAGTACAATATTAAATAATAGAGGTAATAATGGACATCCCTGTTTCACCCCGATCTTATTGGCAATGCCTCTAATTTATCTCCATTACATATATTGTTCACTGATGGTTTTAGGTAGATACTGCTTATTATTTTAAGGAAACTCCACCTATTCCTATGCTCTCTTGTTTTTTTATTGGGAATGGGTGCTGTATTTTGTCAAAAGTTTTCTTTGCACCTATTGAGATAATCACATGATTTTGGTTAGGTTTTTTTTTTATTGATGTGGTTGATTATCTTGATAGTTTTCCTAATGTTGAACCAGTCCTACATTCCTGGTATAAATCCCACCTGGTCATAGTGTATTATCTTGGTGATCACTTGCTGTAATCTCCTTGTAATCTTCTTTAAGATTTTTGCATCAATTAAAACAACTGAGGTATCACCTGACACCTACCAGATTGGCTAAAATGACAAAAAAGGAAAATAATAAATGTTGGAGAAGCTGTGGAACAATTGGAACACTAATGCATTGTTGGCGGAGCTGTGAACTGATCCAACCATTCTGGAGAGAAATTTGGAATTATGCCCAAAGGGCGATAAAGCTGTGCATACACTTTGACCCAGCAATACCACTTTTGGGTCTTTTGCCCAAAGAAATCATGGAAAGGGGAAAGGGACCCACATATACAAAAATATTTATAGCTGCTCTTTATGTGGTGGCAAGGAATTGGAAGATGAGGGGATGCCCATCATTTGGGGAATGGCTAGACAAGTTGTGGTATATGAATGTAATGGAATACTATTGTGCTGTAAGAAAGATGAGCAGGAGGAGTTCAGAGAAACCTGGAGGGTCTTGCATGGGCTGAAGATGAGTGAGATGAGCAGAACCAGAAGAACATTGTACACAGTACCATCAACATTGAGTGTTGATCTACTGTGATGGGCTATATTCTTCTCACTAGTGCAATGGTACAGAAGAATTCCAGGGAACTCATGATAGAAGAGGATCTCCAAATCCAGTAAAAAAAAAAAAAGAACTGCAGAAGATTTTTGCATTAATATTCATTAGAGAAATTGGTCTATAATTTTCTTTCTCTGTTTTTGCTCTGTTTGGTTTAGGTATCAACACCATATTTGGGTCATAAAAGGAATTTAGTAGAACTCCTTCTTCACCTATTTCCCCAAATATTTTGTATAATATTGGAATTAATTGTTCTTTAAATGTTTGTTAGAATTCACATGTAAACACATCTGTCCCAGGAAATTTTTTCTTAGGAATTCATTAATGGCTTGTTCAATTTATTTTTCTAATATGGGCTTATTTAAAGATTTTATTTCTTCTTCATGTAACCTGGGCAATTTGTATTTTTGTAAATATTTTTTTCAATTTTGTTTAGATTGTAACATTTATTGGCATGCAGTTGGGAAAAAAAAAGATTTTCTAAATATTGCTTTAATTTCTATTTCAGTTTTGGTGAAATCACCCCTTTCATTTTTGATAGTGATAATTTGGTTTTCTTCTTTTTTTAATCAAATTAACCAAAGGTTTACCTATTTTATTGTTTTTTTCATAAAAGTAGCTCTTGGTTTTATTGATTAATTCTATAGTTTTCTTGCTTTCAATTTTATTAATAGCCAGCTTTTCTAATAATGGCCTCATTTCTAAACTTTATAGACAATTGAATCAAATATATAAGAATAAAAGTCATTCCCCAATTGAGAAATTGTGATAGGATGTGAATAGTAAGTTTTCAGATGCATAAATTAAAGACATGTACAGCCATATGGAAAAAAATGTTCTAAATCACTACTAATTAGAGAAATTCAAATTTAAACTACTTAGAAATATCAATTCACACCTATCCAATTGGCTAATATGTTGAAAAAGGAAAATGATGTGAAGTGATCCACTTTTCTAGAGAGCAATTCAGAGTTATGCCCAGAGGGTTGTAAAACTATGTATACCCTTTAACCCAGCAATTACTACCAAGTCTATATCCCAAAGTGAATATAAAAAAAGGAAAATGACTGAAATGTACAAAAATATTTATAGGTACTCTTTTTGTGGTGACAAATAATTGGAAACTGAAGGGAATGGCTAAACAAATTGTGGCATATGAAGGAACACTATTGTGATCTAAGAAATGTTGAGCAGGTGAATTTCAGAAAAATCTGGATAAATTTATATGAATTGATATTGAGTGACATTTAATGAAGTGAGCAGAACATTGACATAGTATCAACAACATTTTGTGATAACCAACTGTGATAAATTTAACTCTTCTCAGCAATACATTGATCCAAGGAATGCCAAAAGACTCATAATGGAAAATGCTCTCCACATTCAGATAAGAACTATGGAATCTGAGTACAGATTGAAGCATACAATTTTCACTTTTGTTGTTGTTTTTTATTTATTCTTTCTTACATTTTTCCCCTTTTGTTTTGATTCTTCTCTTACAACATGACTAATGTGGAAATATATCTAAAACTATTGCAATATATTATCTGTATCAGATTGCTTGCTGTTTTTAAGAGTGTGGAGGGAATGAAGAAAAGGAGAAAAATTTGGAACTCAAAATCTTAAAAAAAAATTTTCAAAACTATCTTTACATGTAATTGGAAAAAATATAATACTATTTTAAAAGGTTATTAGAACATCAGACCCCTTCATGAAAAAAAATGAGTAACATAGACAATGATTAACTACATGGAGATTTTTGACATTTAAGCCCACATCCTCTGTGATATTTAGTAAATCATTTACCTCCTTTTCTATTTAGTTTTCTTACCTTCAAATGTGAGAGTTCTACTAGATGGTTTCTGAGTTTTTTTCTAGGTCTAAATCTTTGATCCTATGATCTTTTCAGTATTATCAACAGAAATATAATGAGATTCTTTACTCAGATGAATCCTGGTGTTTTTGAAAAAAAAATGTAGTAATAATAAAAGCACCAACTAATCAAAAATTGCATTCTTCATGCCTTATGGGGCCTGCAGAATTATCATCTCAATAATAGCATAACAAATATATTCCTTTCTCATATTCTTTGCCACAGTAGTTGATCAATGTAAATTTATCTTCAATTTTCATGTTAATGTTTTAAGTGTAAAGATTCCTGATATTACTTCAAATAAGAATTATCCCAGGCTTATGAAGAATATTATTGATTTGGTAATGAGAATGCATTGTTTTGAAGTGTTTTAGGAGTGCCAAAAATAAAATATAAGGATAGCATAAAACTCTAAATTTATTTTTTCAAATAAATTTTGATAGAATGCCTGGATAAAATAAAGAATTTATTTCACTAGGGCAATTAATAATAAAGGTATTGTTGCCTATAAATATCAAAGTTAAATTATATTATTTTGTTTAATGCAAAATATTTTCTATAAATTTTATTGGTAAATAAAATTATGCTATATGGTTATTTTGTTTGTAAAATGAATTTGATCCATAATTAACTTAATCATTGAGTATTTCTTCTTAAACATCTTTTTCTGAAGTTTCTGACATTTATTTAATACCTCTATTCCTATAATATATAGATTTTTAGTGAAAATTTTACATTTTATGTGGAGTGTGATGTCATGTATATTTTAAAAATGAGAATAAAAGATAAAAAATATGGCTCTTGGACATGAGGGAAAATAAGTAAAATGCGTATGTTCTTTTCCTAAAGACACTAGTGATTGATACAGAGCTTTTCATGAGAAGTGGTGAGAATTTCTTAAACTTTCTGGTGTGGAGAACAGAAATTATCCCCTATACATTTCGCTTGCTAGTGAAATTATTTGACCTTGAAAGTTGTAAGCTGTGATAGAGGCAGCTGGGCCAGGTCCTAGAGAGTCTACTATAAGCAAGCAGAATCCAACAATATGAGGTATAGAAGAGATACAATTGAGATGGAAAGACACACCCTGAATTGAAATGATGGGCTGGAACAGTCTGTTATGCTTCAGGTAAAGTAAAAAGGGCAAGAGTTGCAATCATGATTTCAGATAAAGCAAAAGCAAAAATAGAGCTAATTTAAAGAGATAATCAGGGAAACTACACTTTAGTAAATAGTACCACAGACAATGAACAGCATCATCTTTTTTTTTTTTATGAGATATTTTATTTTTTCCGTTACATGTAAAGATAGTTCTCAACTTTTGTTTATACATGCTTTACAATTTCAGATTTTTCTCCCTCCCTCTCCTCCCTCCCCCCTCCCCTAGACAGCAGGTAATCTGATATAGGTTATATCTATATATCTCTATACATATACATATATATATATATATATATACACATAATAACATTAATCCTATTTCTGCATTAATCCTGTTACAAGAGAAAGAATCAGAGCAGTGACAGCATCATCTTTTACAGAAAATTTGTCTAATAAAGGCCTCATTCCTCAAATATATATGGAACTGAGTCAAATTTATAAGATAATAAGAGCCATTCTGCAGTTCATAAATTGTCAAATGATATGAATTAACATGTTTCAGAAGAAGTCAAAGCTGTCTCTATTCACTAAAAAAATATCTTCTAAATAAGTATTGATTAGAGAAGAGCAAATTAAAATAATTTGGAGTCTACACCTCACACTTATCAGAGATGACAAATGCTGGAGGAGATGAGGGAACAGAAGTATATAAATGAATGTTTATTAGAATAATGAACTGGTCCAAGCATTCTCAAGAATATTTGGGGGCTATGCCTAAATGGATAGAAAACTATGCATACCCTTTGATCTAACAAGGCCACCACTATATCTATATGCTACAGAGACTAAAGAAAAAGGAAAACAACCCATATGTGTGAAATTTTTTGTGGTGGCAAAGACCTGGAAATTGAAGGGATGTTCATCAATTAGGGAACAGCTAAATAAGTTGTGGCATATGATTATAGCGGGGTAATACTGTTTTATAGAGATTATTATCAAAATGATGAGGCAGGTAGTTTCAGAACAAAATAGCAAGACAAATTCAGACAAAGTGAAGTGAGAAGAACTGGCTGATCATTGTGCATGGTAATAGCAGTGTTATAATGATACTCAATTGTGAACGACTTGATTATTCTGATGAACACAGTGATCCAAGATAGTTTCAAAGGACTTGTGATGAAAAAATTTGGTCTACTTCTAGAGAAAGAACTGTGTAACTCTGAGTCAATGGTGCAATATGATTTTCCTACTTTATTATTCTTGCTTTCAAAATATGGCTAATAAGGAAATATTTTTGCATTATTTCATACATATAACTTATGTACTTTTTGCCTTCTGAACGGGTGGAGTAGGGATGGGAGAAAGGGAAATAATCTGGAACTCAAAATTTAGAAAAAAAAAGCTAAAAATAAATAATTAAAAGCGGTGGGAAAATTAGGTTTATGATAGAGGATAATGACTAGAGAACAAGTTCTACTTTTAATTTTGGGTGGTATGGTTTTAATAAAAGAACATGTTAAAAAAGGAAAAGTGGGGCAGCTAGGTGGTGCATTGGATAGAGCACTGGCCCTGGGGTCAGGAGGACCTGAGTTCAACTCCAACCTCAGACACTTAACACTTACTAGCTGTGTGACCCTGGGCAAGTCACTTAACCCCAACTGCCTCACTAAAAAAAAAAAAGGAAAAAGAACGTGTAGTCATGGATGAATTTTGATGTGGATGCAGATATCATTATATAATCACCATCACCACCACCACCACTACCATCATGATCAAAGCTAGTCATTCTGTAGCACCTTAAGTTATGCAAAGGACTTTATAAGTCATATATAATTTTTATTCTCACTAGAAACTTGAGAAGTAGATACTATTATCATCCCTATTTTATAGATGGAAACTGAAGCAGATCAAAGGTTAGTGATGTTCCATGCCACACAACTAGCAAGTGAGGCTGAATTTCAACTCAGTTCTTCCTGTCTCCAGGTCTAGTGGGTCAAGTAGCCATAATTACATTTTATTTTTCCCCAAACATTTCCATTTTACAAGACTGTCTATTACTTTCAAGAGCTCTCCCATATTTTCAGTCATCCAGATTTTTACAAACTAAGTGTAATATTCAACTCCCAATCAGTTGTCAAAATTTGTAGATCTCTTACTTCTGTCTCGTTTACTCACATAAGCACCAGTCTGATTCAGGCACTTGTTACTTCTCACATGGACTACTGAAGTAGCCTCTTAATTGATCTCCCTTCCTCAAATCTCTCCTGTCTCTAATCTGTCTTCCAAATAGCTACTTAAAGTGATTTGCATAAAAGTTCTTGCCTGAACACATCTGCTTCCTACTCAATTAATTCCTGTGCTTCCCCATTGACTCTAGGTTAAAATATTTTATCTTCATGTAATTTTAAAAATTACTTTTTGCAAGTTTATATATATATATATATATATGTACAATTGTTTATGTATATAATTTATAGTTTTATATACACATATTGGTTGTGTGCACTCAGAAAACTTTTTACCAATCAAGGTTTGGAATAAAATATTTGAATATTTATTCATTAGACTAAAAGGAGTGGTGGTGTTCCAGTTCAAAGTTGCAAAAACTTGTCAATTGCTTCATGCAGCCCACAATACTAGTGAGAACTACCTGAAAAGATTAAAATAGATATTCTAAATATTTATGAAAATTAATAAAAATTTAATAAGACATAAATATTACATTTTTAAAATGAGTCAACATGCAGCCCAAAGTGATTGCTATATTTGTATTAATACTTCCCTCATTTCTATTTGAGTTTGGCACTACTGCTGTAATGTAACTTCTGGATCAACAACACCCCCTGATGTAAAGAAGATGTGAAAAGAAATTTGTTGAAATGACAGTGCTTTCAATATGAATCAACAATATAGGATGATAGCAAAAAATATAATAATAATACAACATTAGCTACATTAAGAAAGAAAGGTATAGTTTGCAGGACTATATAGATTTATTCTGTTTTTTTTTCTTTTTTTCTTTTTTTTTAGTGAGGCATTTGGGGTTAAGTAACTTGTCCAGGGTCATACAGCTAGTAAGTGTTAATTATCTGAGGCTAGATTTGAACTCAGGTACTCCTGACTCCAGGGCTGGTGCTCTATCCACTGCGCCACCTAGCTGCCCCTAGATTTATTCTTCAAAAGCATTTATTAAACTTTTATTAGAATATCAAACACTATATTAGGTCCTATAAATAGGACAAAAAAACAAAGCTGTTGCATTCTAATGAGCCTTGCTCAGTCCACATGTGAAGTATTGTTCTCAGTCCTTGCCATCTATTGATACACTGAAGAGTGATCAATGAAATATTAACAACATGGTGAAAAGCTTCATTGGCTTCCCATATAATGACCAATTGAAGAAACTGAAGTAATTTGACTTAGTTGAGGCATTATTATTCTAATCAAGTCTGAAAATGTCTGTCATGTAAAAGAAGATTAACAATATTTTGCTTGACCTCAGAAAAATAGAACTAGGAGCAAAAGATGCCAGTTTAAAAAAAAAAAGTTTTATTAAAGGTGTGTGGAAATTTATTTTGATTTGGGGACCCTACCTTTGGGCTGAAATAGAAAGCCTTAGGCCCTCAGGTTTTTCTTTCACTTCAACTGAGCCAAAAAGCCCTGTGGGCTGTACAAGATGCCAGGTCAGACAGCTGGGGGGAGGGAGCCCCAGCTCCCTCCTCCCTGAGTGGATCTATCCAAGAGATCCCAGGCTCTTCCAGGCTGGGTTCTGGCCTAGCCTGTGCTGAGGTCCCAGGCACACAGCAGGGGGCACAGGCACCTGGAGCCCTGCGTGTGGTACGCACAGGAGGCTCGAGCAACCCCCACCTCCTAGCCGCAGCTAGGGTGGCCAGCGGATTAGCTTGCTGTGTGGGGGGGGTGCAAAAAACCCAGAGGTTTGAGTGGAGAGAAGTAAGATATATAGAAACCTGGGAGTTTGACAGCAAGGGGGACTGACAAGTTTAGAAGAACAGAAAGGGGCTGACAAGATTAGAGGGGCCGCAAAGGTGGCAGAGGGCAGACTAATGGAGCAGTAAGACAGAACAGGAGGCAGCGGAGAGCACAGAAGCAGTCCGCACAGAGTACAGGTTGGAGAAAGTGAAGATTAAGAGAAGAGAAAGACACTGGAGCACTGGAACGTAAGGAGAGGCCAGTGAGAGAGGAACACAGGGGTTCAGCAGAGGATCGACAAAGTGAAAGGGGCTTGGAGTTAGTGAAAGGAGCTTAGCAGTGAAAGTGGAACATACCCTTATTGTATTAAAAAAGTTCAATCACAGCAGGTGGAAAGAGACACCACAATGCAGTCAGGGTGTACATTGTATTTCCCTGAATTCTTAATTTTAGAAAAGTGTCTCATAAATAAACTTTACTTTGATTATTTAGTTAAGAGGCTTCTTAATCTTTTGCTTATCAATTTGGGAGCAGTGTGGAGAAATTTTAAATGGCCCATACTAAGTTAATAGTAGTCAGATAGCCAGTTAGTCAAAAGTCCCAGATTAAGTACCCCAGTCAGATTAGGCCCCCCAAATTAGGCTAGTCATACAAAATATTTCTACAGGTGTTTTGGGAGGGAGGGTTCTTTTTTTTTCCTTTTTTTTTCTTTTGTAAGCAACCATTTCCTAAAAAAACTAGAACTATTCAAAATTAGGATGGGCTATCTCGATAGTTGATTCCTTTTCATCCAAGGAAAAACTGAATGTAGGGGCTCATTCTTCAATATAGATCTTAAATGGCCTCTAAATAGCCTGCTAAATCAATTATCATGTGATTTCATGAAAGGATATATATCTAACATTACAAATGGATGGTTAGATTGGATTAAAACAAGAATAAATACAAAATTAGCATATCACCTCAGTTTTTCATACGGCAATTCCCAACTACATTTAGTTTGCTTCCATGTTTGTCATTAACTAGCTTCAACTTTCAAGTTTCAACTTCCAAAAATCAAGGCTGCTTTATTCAGAATGTCTTTTTTCCCTTTTCTTAAACTAATAATTTTCAAATGAAATGATGTTATCTTACTTAAATTTACTGCCTACATTCACTTGCTGAAATTTAGAAAATTGCTGAGAAGCAATCTAGGAATATTTTTCAACTCTCCTAGATAATGGCAGAAATATATGCATTAACATGTCATACATAATGAATATTGCTCATACAAAAATGCCTATATTAATGGGAATGAAAAACTATAGCTGAGCAACTATAAATCTTTTGTTTTTAATTTGAATTTGTGTGAGCATATATGTGTACATCATGAAAACCTATATTACTTGTTCTTTCTCATTTGGTACTTTATTTACTTCAAAAAAAAAGTGGGGGCTCACTGCCTAGGAAATGGAAAATAAAGAATTGGAAATACTAATTCTCTTGATTATAGTAGCCTTGAGCAAATCAGTTGATGGTGTTTTGTTTACTCATTTGTGAAATTAAGACACTAATAACTGTCCTTAAGGGCAATTTCAGAATATATTTAATAATTATGCATCATTTTGAAAATAGGATGCCTTATGTAAATTTCAGCTACTGATTAATTTGATGTAGACATTGCATGTATCTTTGAGAGCTATAATACTTTCAATAATTACTTAGGTTTTGTTTTGGTGTTTTTGCTTTATCAAGTCTATTGATTCCCATTAGTTGGAACCATAGAAAAAAAAGTCTTTTTTTTTTAATTTATTTACTTTTTATAAGGCATTGCAGATTTGGAAGTAATCAGTACCTTAAGGGCTTGTATTTTGGAAAAGTTAATTTTGTTTTTTTTTTCTTTTTTAATACCCTAATTTCTGCAATAGAGTCAATGTTCTTACACAATTTCATAATAAAATAATTCCTTTATAAAGTACTATTCTCACTTATTTAGAAACAAAAAGACTTTCCAATTACAGAAACCACAAGGAAAAAATGTTTCACAATTAACAGATGAATGAAGTTTTATATATTTTTATCTCTCCTCCCTTGGCAAAATATCAGGTACAAGCTAAAATTGAATTGGTGTAATAAAGACATATTTAAATTTTGTTTGTTTCTTTTGTAAGTAGAGAGCCATTTGTCTATGAGTTGAATGAATTTTACTTTTCAAGAAAAAAGTGTTTTAGTAGTAGTACAAAAGAATTAAAAGGTATTTAGTTTGAAGGATTAAGGAATCAGAGCATAGATAGTAGAATAAAGCAAGACATTCACCTGAGTTATTCCAAATTCCCCTTAAAACAAATTTAAAATAACACCTCAAAAAGGATTCTGGAGAGGCAGAACCATGAAAAAGGTGTGGTAAAACAATTTTCCAGCCCAGCCTAGGAAGTATGTATGAAAGGTGAATCTCACCATGATGTTAGTCAGACCTGCAGCCCAGTATAGATCTAGCAGCATAGGCCTCATTGGGGCACCAGCTAAAGGCCTTGAAGATAGAAACAACAGTGGCAGCCATAGTTTTGGGAGCTTTTAACACACAGATGGTAATGAGGTCAGGAAAACATTACAGGGGACCCTTTGCTGGGATTGGGTGCATGACAATGTTCCATTGACCATATATAGTTCTGTTTCAGTCACAAGGCAAAGAGGAATACTAGCTCACTAGTGCCTGTGACCACAGGGGTGTAGGGCTCCTGGATCAAGGGAAGAGAAGGGTGCTTACAGTAGTAACTCACAGACCAGAACACAGACACATACAGCAGTCATCATAATTATCCTAGGATCACACTACCAAACTCTTGTTTTGTGTCTGGGGCAATTGGGGTTAAGTGACTTGCCTAGGGTCACATGGCTTCTAAGTGTTAAGTGTCTGAAGCCGGATTTGAACTCAGGTCCTCCTGACTCCAGGGCCAGTGCTCTATCCACTGAGCCACCTAGCTGCCCCCACACTACCAAACTCTTAAACAGTAGCGCAAAAAAACCCCAAAACAAAAAAACAAAACAAAACAAAACAAAAAAAAACTATAGCAAAGGAAAATGCTTCCTCCAGCCCAGGAGCATGGCCCAACTTTAATATAAAGTGAAAAGTCAATAAATAGTCTGGGAAATGAGCAATCATCATCATCAACAGCACCACCACCAACAACAACAGATGAACAAACAACAATGAGATCTCAAAATGAAAACTCCCAGGAATAGTAAAGCCAAATTCCAGAGTTCCCAAGTCAAGTAGAAATTATTGCAAACATTCAGAAATAAATAATTCAAATATCAAAGAGCCACAGTCAGGATAACATTATATTTAACAGCATTTATATTAAAGAATTAGAGGGCTTGGAATATGATATCCTGAATGGCAAAGGAGTTAGAGTTACAACCAAGAATCATTTGGAACTCATATATATATATATATATATATATATATATATATATAAAGTTTGGCAATTTGGTTTCAAGGGTCACGTTTCAGGAAATGATGAGATGAGGAATGAGGGTACATTTAGGTCAATTACCCTTGATAAATATGAAAGAAGAATGAAGGATATAAGAATTTCAAAGTCCCTGGAGGGGAGCAAGGTGATTCAGTGGATAAAGTGATGGCCTGGATCTGAGTTCAAATCCAGTCTCAGACAACAGCTCTGTGACACTAGGTAAGTCACTTAACTTATATTTCCCTTAAACCACTGCAAAAGTAAATAACAAGCCACCCCAGTATTTATGCCAAGAATACCCCCATGGACAGTATGGTTCATGGTGTCATGAAGAGTCAGACACAACTGAACTACTTAACAACAAAATAACAGTTGCTGGAGGTTGGTGGTTTGCTTGTTTGGAGAAGGGAACTAGCTACACTGTACATCAGCTTTTCCCTTAAGGAATACTTATGAATGGGACTTTACCTTAGTCAAAATCTTTATTGAACCTATTAAGGAAGGAGTTACTTTGAATCTGCACTGGAAATGAAATAGAACAGTAGGTATTTGTCTGAGGTCTCAGAAAGATTTATAGAGACAGTTTCTTGTTTTTGTTTTTGTTTTTAACCAAACCTCCATCCCCACAACACCACTGCTTAACTCATTCTTCACCCAAGAGAATCCATAAACATCCCAGATTCATCTTTCTGATCTTCACTTTTGGGGAATTTAATAATACTTTTTCAATAAAAATCTCTTTGGCTTTCTAGCAAAGTCCCTGGTAATTTGGAAAGATAGCTTCCTTTATGTTCTCTCTCTACTTTACCACAATCTACCTTATCCAGCCCTTGAGCAAATGAAAATACACATAGAACAATTATACATTTGCATATAGCTAAATTTTTATCTTAGTATTCTCATAGTACAGATTTGTAGAGATATCAAGTATACAGAGAAGTAAAATATGCAATTTAAAAAAATAGAGTTAAAACTTGGGACATTTTCTACCTGGGAAGAAAAGGAAATGGGTAGAGAGGCAGAAGCATAACTACCAACATTGTAAGAAAAGACAAACTTGATCACTTCAGTATTGACCGTGCTTCCTGTATACGTCACTCATTGTGGCAATAGAAATGGCTAAATGATAGTATCAGTGATACTGATGAAAAAGAAAATATTTTTTTCAGTTTTTCTGGGAGTGGGGAACATGTGTACAGTATACCACAGGTGAACGTTTTACTTCCCATGACTTATGGTTTTCTAGCTCCCCCATCCTTCTGAAATAAAGTTAAGAGAGCTTCTACCTCTTTGGCTATAGACTCATGGTTGTTAGGGCAAAATATAGAAAATGGTAGAATCATCTCCATGAGTGGACATTGTTTTCACAGGTCTACCACATTCCTTGAGGTCAGAAATTTTTAGGTCCCTTGCAAAAGTAGCAATGGCATCTGACTTCTAGAATGATACATAATAGAAAATAAGCATGAGCAATTTAACAAAATAGAATCATTACATTTGTCTTACATAACCAATTTGGTACTCCTTTCACATCTAGTATACAATTAATAATGCACTAGCTGAAATCCATGATAAAAAAGAGCCTAGACATATTTTTTCAAGAAATTAAGGAAAACTGCCCTGACATTCTAGAACCAGAGAGTAAAATAGAAATTGAGAGAATCCACCAATCACCTCCTGCAAGAGATCCCAAAATGAAAGCCCCTCAGGAATAATATATCCAATTTCCAGAGCTCCCAGGTCAAGAAGAAAATACTGCAAGCACCCAGAAAGGACCATGGAGCCAGAGTAGAATCACACAAGATTTATCAGCTTTTACTTTAAAGGATCAGAGGTCTTAGTATATAATAGTCCAGAGGCAAATGGGTTAGAATTACAAACAAGAATCATCTAGCCAGCAAAACTGAGTATAATCCTTTGAGAGAAAAAAAAAAGGGTATTCGAAGAAAATATAGGACAATCATGTTACACATATTTCCAAATTAGTCATGTTGCAAAAGAAAAATGGGAACAAAGGGAAAAAGCCACAAGAAAGAAAGACAAAACAGAACAAAAAGAAGTGAAAAAATATGCCTCCATTGGCATTTAGACTCCAGAGTTCTTCTCTGGATGTGGATAGTAAGTCTTTTTGAGTTGTCCTTGGATCATTGTATTGCTGAGAAGAACTAAGTCCATCACAGCTGATCATCACACAATGTTGCTATGTTCTTCTGGATCTACTCACTTCATTTGGCATCAATTCATGCAAGTGTTTACAGGTTTCCATGTACCTACTCATTATTTCTTACAGCACAGTAGTATTCTATTACAATCATATACTACAACTTTAGCCATTCATCAATTGATGGGCACCCCGTCAATTTCCATCTCTTTGCCATCACATAAAGAGCTGCTTTAAATATGTTTGCCCATGTTGGTTCTTTCACCTTTTTGATGATCTGCTTTGTATATAGAACTAGTAGTGGTATTGATAGGTGAAATGGTATACACAATCTTATATCTATTTGGGCATAGTTGCAATTTGTTACACAAAATTGTTGGATCAATTCACAATTCCAGTCACAATTCATTTATGTTCTAATTTTCCCACATCTTTTTCAACATTTATAATTTTCCTTTTCTGTCATATTAGCCAATTAGATATGTGTGAGGTGGTATCTCAGAGTTGTTTTAATTTGCATTTCTGTGATAAATAATGATTGAGAATATTTTTTCATAAGACTATACAGAACTATAATTTCTTCATCTGAAAACTGTCTGTCCATATCCTTTGACCATTTATCAATTGGGTAATGACGAGTATTCTTGTAAATTTGTTTTACTTCTCTATATATTTGAGAAATTAGGTTGTTATCAAAAACACTGGCTATAAAAATATTTTCCAGGTTTCTGCTTTCTTTCTAATGTTGGTTGAATTGGTTTTGTCTGTGCACAAGCATTCAATTTAATGTAATCAAAATGATCCATTTTTCATTTCATATTGTTCTCTATCTTTTATTTGGTCACAAATTCTTCCACTCCCTAAATCTGGCCTCAACCACAAGACAGTCACCAACCCCACACACCCCAAAAAAAAGATAAACAAAAAATAAATACAGATATCATCCCTTCATAATCAATTCCCACCTGTGCCTTTTGCCTAAATTTATTCCTATCATCTGCCTAATACTCACAAATCTATTATGATTTAGACATATCATCTTCCCATGTAGGAATGTAAACTGTTTAACCTTTTAACATCTCTCATGATTTCTTTTTCCTCTTTACTTTTTTATGCTTCTCTAGGGTCTTGCATTTGAAAGTCAAATTTTCTGTTCAGTTCAGGTTTTTTCAAATACCTGAAAGTCCTCTTTTTCACTGAAATTCCATTTTCCCCCTGAAAGACTATACACAGTTTTGCCAGGTAGATCATTTTTGGTTGTAATCCCAATTCTTTTGCCCTCTGGAATATCACATCCCATGCCCTCTGATTGTTAATGTATAAGGAACTAGATCCTGTACTATCCTGACTGTGGATCCACAGCATTTAACTTTAAATATTTTCTCTTTCAACTGGGATCTCTGGAATTTGGCTATAATATTCCTGGGTTTTTCATTTTGAGATCTCTTTCAGGAGGTGATTGGTGGATTCTTTCAATTTTTATTTTACCTTCTTCTTCTAGAATATTAGGGCAATTTTCCCTGACAATATCCTTGAAAATGATGTCTAAGCTCTTATCTTGATCATGGTTTTCAGGCAGTCCAATAATTTTCAAATTATCTGTCCTGCATCAATTTTCCAGGTAAGCAGTTTTTCTAAGAATATATTTCACAATTCCCTCTATTTATTTTTATTCATTTGGATTTGCTTTATTGTGTCTTGGTTTCTCATAAAGTTGCTAGCTTCCATTTGTTCAATGCTAATTCTTAGACAATTATGTTTCTTCAGAGAGATTTTGTATCTCCTTTTCCATTTGGTTTTTCAAGCTGTTGACTTTTTTCTCATAACTTTCCCACATCACTCTCATTTCTATTTCTATTTTTTACTCTATCTCTATCTCTATGCTAGTGCTGTAGTTGATTCAGAAGCTCTGGGGTAAATTCCTCAGGTATGGTATGCCTGGGGTCTTTGGGGGCCAGGTCGAGGGGTTGGACTTTTTTCATAGCCCAGCATGGTCCCCTTTATCTATAGCTGGAAAATAATCTTAGCCCATATTTGTGTGGGGTTTTTTTCTGCTCCAGGGGCTCTTTTATTGCTGTTATTGGAGTAATTGTATTAGGAGCTCTGTGCATTTAATGTCTTTCCTCCACCATCGTGGCTCCTCCCCTAGATTTCTAGCATTCCTAAGGGAGAGTACAAGGGAGGGAGCAAGAGAAATTGAAACACAAAGTTTGGAAAAATGGATGTTGAACATTGTTTTTACATGTATTGGGGAAAATAACATTAACAATATACTTGCAAAAAAGATAGAGAGCTGCTATAAATATTTTTGTACATGTGGGTCCTTTTTCATTTTTTCATGATCTCTTCAGGATACACAACTTATAGTGCTATTACTGGGTCAAAGGATATGCACAGCCCCATAACCCTTTGAGCACAGTTCCAAATTACTTTACAGAATGATTAGATTAGTCCACAAGTCCACTGACAATGCATTAGTTTTCCAATAGTGTTTTGGACCATTTTTTTTTTAATATGGCAATAAGTAGCTTTGAATTCTTCACCTGAAAACTTCCTGTTCATATCCTTTGTCCATTTTTCACTTGGGAAATGACACGTATTCTTATCAATTTCATTCTTCTCCTCTCCAGAGAACTGAGAAGTAAACTATTACTTTTTTCCTGATTTGCCTATGGTATCACCCTTTACATCTAAATCATGAATGCATTTAAACCTTATTTTGGTATAGGGTGCAAGATGTTGGTTTATGCCTAGTTTCTTCCATAATGTCTTCTAATTTTCCCAGTTTTTTTTTCAAATAGTGAATTCTTATCCCAGAATCTGGAGTCTTTGGGTTTAACAAACAGATTACTATAATCATTTACTATTTTGTCTTCTGTCCTTAACCTATTCCATTGATCTGCCCCTCTATTTCTTAGCCAGTACCAAATAGTTGTGATGACTGCAGCTTTATATTATAGCTGCAGTATGGCTAGCCCTCCTTCCCATGATATTTTTTTTTCATTAGTTTCCTTGACATTCTTGATTGTCCTGGCAGGTTACTTTTATTATTATTTATTCTACCACTGTTACATACTTTTTAGATAATCTGATTGGCATGGCTCTTTGACTATTTGGGTAGAATTGTCATTTTTATTATATTACCTCAGCTTATCCATGAGCAATTGATATTTTCCCAATTATTTAGATCTGATGTTATTTGTTTGAAAAGAGTTTTCTATTTGTGTTCATATAATTCCTGGGTTTATCTTGTCAGGTAGACTACCAAATATTTATATTGTCTACAGATATTTCAACTGGAATTTCCCTTTCAATCTCTTGCTGCTGGGCTTTGATGATTACCTATGGAAATGCTAATTTTTTATGAGAATTTATTTTATATTCTGCACCTTTCCTGAAGTTCTTAATTGTTTCAAGTAGTTTATTTTTTTAGTTGATTCTCTAGGGTTCTCTAAGTATACTATCATATCATCTACAAAGAATGATAGTTTTGTTTTTTCCTTGACTTTATAATTCTTTCAATTACTTTTTCTTCTGTTATTGCTAAAGCTAACATTTCTCATACAATATTACAGAGGTGATAATGGACATCCTTGTTTTACCCCTCATCTTATTGGGAATGCCTCTAACTTATCCCCATTACATATAATATTTGCTCTAGGCTTTAGGTAAATACTAATTATCATTTTGAGGAAAGCTCCCTTTATTCCTATCCTCTCTACTATTTTTAATAGGAATAAGTACTGTATTTTGACAAAAGCTTCTTCTGTATCTATTGAGATAATCATTTGATTTTATTTAGTTTTGTTATTGATGTGGTTGATTACATTGATAATTTTGCTAATGTTGGACCAACCCTGTAGTACTTTATATATCCCATCTGGTGAGAATGTATTATCCTGGTGATTAATTACTATAATCTCCTTGCAAGTAATTAATTTAAAACTTTTGCATCAATATTCATTAGGAAAATTGGCCTTAGAAATTTCTTTCTTTGTTTATGTATCAACACCATAACTGCATCATAAAAAGAATTTGGTCAAACTCCACATATTTTTCTAAATAATTTATACATTATTGTAATTAATTGTTCTTTAAATATTTGGTATAATTCATTTGTAAAACCATCTGGCCCTGTAGATCTTTTCTTAGGGTTTTCACTGATGACTTGTTCAATTTCTTTTTCTAAAAGAGACATTTAAAGATTTTATTTCCTCTTCTGTTAATCTGACCAATTTATATTTTTATAAATTCATCCATTTCATTTAGATTGTCAAACTTATTGGCATAGAGTTGGGAAAAAAAGCTACTAATTATTGCTTTAATTTCCACTTCATTTGTGGTGAATTCACCCCTTTCATTTTTGGTACTGGTAATTTCATTTTCTTCATTATTTGTTTTTCTTTAATTGAATTAATGAAAGGTTTATCTATTTTATAGATTTTTATAAAATGTGCTGCTAATTTTATTTATTAATTCTATAATGTTCCTACTATCAATTTTGTTAATCTCTCAATTAATTTTCAAAATTTCTAATTTAGTAATTAACTGGGGATTTTTCATTTGTTCTTTTTATAGCTTTTTTAGTTTCATGTCCAATTCATTGATCTCCTCTTTCTCTATTTTATTCATGTAAGCATTTAGAGATATAAAGTTTCCCCTAAGATCTGCTTTGGCTACATTCCTTAAGTTTTGGTATGTTGTCTCATTGTTATTCTTGTTGATGAAGTTGATTATTTCTATGATTTGTTGTTTGACCCACTCATGCTTTATGTTGAGATTATTTAATTTCCAATTAATTTTTAGTTTATCTTTTCTCGGCAGTTTATTATATGTATTTTTATTGCATCATGATCTGAAAAGAATGAATTTACTATTTCTGCCTTTCTACATTTGATTGTGAGTTTTTTGTGCCCTAATACATGGTCATATATAACTTTTCTAAATTCTATTAACCTCCTTAACTTTCCTCTTATTTATTTTGTGGTTAGATTTATCTTGTTGTGAGAGGGGGAGATTAGTGTCTATTTTCTCTTGCAACTCATTTAATTTCTCCTCTTAGAATCTGGATGCTATACCACTTGGTTCATATATGTTTAGTATTGATATGACTTCACTGTCTATGGTACCAAGATGTAGTTTCTTTCCTTATCTCTTTTTTTTTTTTTTTTTTGCTGGGAAATGGGGGTTAAGTGACCTGCCCAGGGTCACTCAGCTTGTAAGTGTCAAGTGTCTGAGGCCAGATTTGAACTCAGGTCCTCCTGAATCCAGGGCCGGTGCTTTATCCACTGTACCACCTAGCTGCCCCCCTCCTTATCTCTTTTAATTGGATCTATTTTTGCCTTTACTCTGTCTGAGATAAGGATTGCTGCCCCAACTTTTTTTTTTACTTCAACTAAAGAATAATACCTTCTGCTCCAACCTTTTACCTTTACTACCTAATCTCTCTGTTTCAAATGTGTTTTTTTTGTAAAAAAAAACAAAAACAAAAACATATGGAAGGTTTCTTGTTTTTAATTCACTCTGCTATTCAATTCTCTTTTATGAGAGAGTTAATCCCATTCATATTCAGTTATAATTACTAATAGTGTATTTCCCTCCATCCTATTTTCCCCTTTGTTTATACTTTTCTTTTTCCTTTCACCCTGTTCTTCCTCATCAGTATTTTCTCCCTCAATTTGTCTTAGCTTTTATTAGCTCCTTCTGATTGCATTCCCCTTTACTCTCTTGCTTCTGCCCTGCTTTCTAACAGTACCTCCTCTCCTTTTTCACTTTACCTTTCTACTTCCCTATAGGGTAAGCTAAATTTCTTTATTGAAATGAATGTGTATGTTATTTACTTTTTGAACAAAATCTGGTAACAATAAGGTTGAAAAAATGCTCATCCCTTCCTTCTTTCCCTCTATTATATTATGTTTTTATACATCTTTATGTGATGTAATTTATTCCATCTCTACCTCCCATTTTCTCTTCTACTTATATACTCCTTTTTTCCATCCCATAATTTATTTTTACATTATCATATAACAGTAAAATTTTCCCTATACTCTTGCCGTATTCTCCTTCTGTATGCCTAAATAGAAATATAGTTCTTAAGAATTAGAAGTATTATCTTCCTGTGTAGGAATGTAAACAGTGTAACCTTTATTGAATAACATTTTTTTCTTCTGTTTACCTTTTTATACTTTTCTGGAATCTTGAAGATTGTATTTGAAGACTGAATGTGCTGTTGAGTTCTTGTCTTTTCATCAGAAAAGCTTGAATATCCCCTATTTCATTGAATGTCCATATTGTCCCATGAACAATAATGTTCAATTTTGCTGGGTAGTTGATTTTTGTTTGTAATCCAAGCTGCTTTGCTTCAGGCATATTCTAAGTGCTTTATCCTTTAATGTTGAAACTTCTAGGTCATGTGTAATCCTGTCTGTTGCTCCATGATATTTAAATTGTTTCTTTCTGGCTGCTTATGATATTTTCTTTTTTACCTGATAATTCTGGAATTTGGCTACAATATTCTTTGGAGTTTTCATTTTTAGGAGGTGATTGGTGGATTCTTTCTTTTTTTTTCTATCTGAATAGAATTTTATTTTTCAAAATATATGAAAAAACAAATTTTGACATCTTTTTTTTGGTGAAGCAATTGGGATTAAGTGACTTTCCTAGGGTCACACAGTTAGTAAGTGTTAAATGTCTGAGGCCAGATTTGAACTCAGGTCATCCTGACTCCAGGGCCAGTACTCTATCCACTGGGCCACCTAGCTGCTCTGATGTAATTTTTTTTTAAACTTTATGTTCCAACTTCTCTTCCTCCTTCCCTTCCCACCCCCTCCCACAAGAATTAAATCAATTCAAAATAAGTTATACATGAGTATTAATGGAAACTATTCCCACATTAGCTAGATTGTGAGAGACAGTAAAAAAAAACAAAACTTCAGATTAAGCAATTGTCAAAAACAAAAAAAAAAGAAAAATTGTTTCCTTATGTTTTCAGATAATATCAGTTCTTTCTCTGTAGATGGATTGTAATTTTCATAAGTCCTTCAGGGTTATATTGGATCATTGCCTTGCTGAAAATAACCACATGCTTCCCAGAAGATCATCTTACACTATTGCTGTTATTTTTTATACAGTACATTTAATTCTGCTTTAGTTCATGTAGGTCTTTCCAGGTTTTTCTGATAGTGTCCTGTTCATCATAACCTGTATATAGTACCTTAAACTTGACAAAGAATTTTCTTCATATTAGCCCAGCAAAGTAGGTAGCCTACATTTTGCCATTATAATCAATCATCATAACTATTTCCCTCCTTCCTATTCCCTTCCTATGATATTTACTCTATTTTCTATCTTCTTTTAACCTATTCATCCTCAAAAGTGTTTTACTTCTGACTGTCCCATTCCCTGCTCTACACTCCCTTTTTTCACCCTTTCCTCCTTATCCTCTTCCCCTTCTACTTTCTTGTAGGGTTAACTAGATTATCCTCCCAATTGGCTGTGAATGTTATTCCCTCCTTGAGCCCATTCTGATGAGGTTAAGGTCTTTGAGCTAATTCTGAGTTCTAAATTTTTCTTCCTCCTTCCCTCTGTAATCCTCCCTATGAAATAAAGAAATTCAATATGTCATACATTTGCCATTAGTCAGAACATCTTCACCTTCCTCTAAAGTGTTTTGCTTTTTATTGCTCCCTCCCCCAATCTGCCCTTCCCTTCTTCCACTCTTCCCCAGTCTCTTATCTCCTTGCCCTCCCACTTTTCCTCAGGGCAAAAACATATTACTATACCTACTTGAGCAAGTATGTCATTCCCTCTTTGAGCCTATTCTGATGATAGTAAGGTTCACTCACTCCCCCACTCCTTCCCCCTCTTCCCATCCCCTCTGTAAGCTTTTTTCTTACTTGCTTCATGTGAACTAACTCTCCCCAGATTATCTCTCCCCTTCCTCTTCCCCCTGTATATCCCCCCAACACCTTAACTGTGTTTTAAAGATGTCATCATGGATTAGCTAGGTGGCACAATGTATAAAGCACCAGCCCTGGACCCAGGCGGCCTGAAGCCCAAATCCAGTCCCAGACACAAGACAAGCCACTCTGTTTGCCTCACAAAGAACAAAATATGAATGTTTTACAGATATCATCCCTTCATATTCAGTTCAGATCTCTATCTTCTGTGAATTCCTTACTGACAAATTCGTATGAATTTGAAGTATTATCTTCCCATGTAGGAATGTAAACAGTTTGATCTTCTAATATCCCTCATGAAGTCTTTTTCTTGTTTACCTTTTTATGATTCTCCAGGGTCTTGTATTTGAAAGTCAAATTTTCTTTTCAGTTCAGGTCTTTTAATCACAAATGCCTAAACGTCATCTTTTTCATTGAAGTCCCACTTTTTCCTATGTAAGTGTATACACAATTTTGCTGGGTACATGATTCTTGGCTATAGTCCCAGTTCCTTTGCCATCTGGAATATCATATTCCATGCCCTCTGGTCCTTTAATGTAGCTGCAGCTAGATCCTGTTTTAGCCTTATTGGTGCTCCACAGTATTTGAATTCCTTTTTTCTAGCTGCTTGCACTATTTTCCCCTTGATCTGCGAGCTCTGGAATTTGGCTATGATATTCCTGGAAGTTTTCCTTTTGGCATGTCTTTCAGGAGGTGATTGGTGGATTCTTTGTATTTTGATTTCTGCTTCTAGAATATCAGGGCAATTTTCCCTGACAGTCTCTTGGAGGATGGTTTCTAAGCTCTTATTTTGTTCATGGTTTTCAGGTAGTCCAGTAATTTACAAATTATCTCTCCTGGATCTGTTTTCAAGGTCAGCTGTTTTTCCAAGGAGATATTTCATAACACCTTCTATTTTTTTATTCAGTTGGACTTGCTTTACTGTGTCTTGATTTCTTATAAGGTCACTAGTACCCATTTGTTCAATCCTGATTCTTAGGCAATTATTTTCTTGAGAGAGTGTTTCTATTTCTTTTCCCATTTGGCTTTTCAAACTGTTGTCTTTTTTCTCATGATTTTCCTTCATTGCTCTCATTTCTCTTTCCATTCCTTTCGCCATCTTTCTAAATCTTCCTTCTATCTTTCCTACTTTCTCTCTTCAAAGTCCATTTTGAGTGCTTCTATGGCCAGAGACCAATTCATATTTTTCTTGGAAGCTATGAATGATGGAGTTTTGACCCTGTTATTATCTTCTTCTTCTGAGGGTGTATTGTGGTCTTCCTTTCCCCCAAAGAAGTTTTTGATGGTCTCCAGCTTTCTATGCTTATTCATCTTGGCTGGCTATTTCTTGGCTTTTAAGTCCTTATTAAAGTGTAATGCTGCTTCTAGGACACAGTGTTTGAGCTACAGCATGGCCCAGGGGGTTAGTGGGCTTCTACTCAGCCTGCCTGGCCCGTGAATAACTACGGCTGCTTTCTCTTTGACCTGGAAACAAAAGTCTGATTGAACTCTGATTCCCTATGGTTGGAAGCTTGGTATGCTTGTGCCCCTCCCCCTGGGCCACCACCACTTGATTCAGCCCTCTGGTCCAGAACCAGGGTGCTTTGCTCCAGCAGAGACTGCCTCCACTTCACCCTGGCCTATCACAGAACTCCCTCACTAGTCTGTGACCAGAGCCTCAGAATCTACTGGAGCTGAAGACTCTGATGGGCACTGGAAGCACTGTCTGTTCCTGGCTGTGTCCGGGCTGTGTGTTGAGCTGTTCAGCCTGATGGATTGGTTATCGCAATTGCCCTCTTTTGCTGAAAAATAGTCTCACTCTATTCTTATGTGCATTAGGCTGCTCTGTTTTTTGTTTTGTTTTGTTTTGTTTATTTGTGAGTTTTTTTACTGCATTATTTGGGATTGAGTAGACAGGTTTGTCTGGAGCTTGTGGGAGTCACAGCCTCTCCTCCACCATCTTGGCTCCATCCTGGTGGATTCTTTCAATGATGATTTTATCCTCTGATTCTACAATTTCAGGGCAGTTCTCCTTGATAATTTCCTGCAATATTGTGTCTATACTCTTTTTTTTTTTTGATCATGGCTTTCAGGTTGCCCAATAATTGTTAACTTATTTCTGCTGGAAGCAGCTAGGTGACACCGTAGATAAAGCACTGGCCCTGGATTCAGGAGCACCTGAGTTCAAATCCAGCCTCCAACAATTGAAACTTATTGGCTGAGTGACCCTGGAAAAGTCACTTAACCCTCATTGACCTACCAAAAAAAATCTCCTTGATCTATTTTTCAGGTCAGTTGTCTTTCTGATGAGGTATTTAACATTTTCTTCTATTTTTTTCATTCTTTTAATTCTGTTTGACTGATTCTTAGTGTCTCATGGGAATCATTAGCTTCCACTTGCCCAATTGTAATTATGGCATTACTTCCTTCAGTAACTTTTTGCAACTCTTTTTCCATTTGGCCAATTTTATTTTTGAAGGAATTGATTTCTTCAGTGTATTTGTTTCCCATTTAACCAGTTATATTTTTTAAGGAATTGTTTTCTTCAGTCAATTTTTGTGTTCCCTTTTCCAGGCTGTTGACTTTTTTCATAATTTTCTCGGGTAACTTTCATTTTTCTCATTTCTTTTCTCATTTTTCTTCTACTTCTCTCATTTGATTTTTAAAATCCTTTTTGAGCTCTTTCAAGAAGTCTTTTTGTTCTTGATACCAAATCATCTCTGTCCCTGTGGTTTCACAGGTAAGCATTTTGATAATGTTGTCCTAATCTGAGTTTGTGTTTTGGTCTTCCTTGTAGTCATAGAAGCTCTCTATAAAAAAAGGTCCTTTTAAGTTTCTTACTCATATGTTAGGTTATTTTGTCACTTTAAAGTTGACCACTGTCCTTTAAAAGTGCTAGATGGCATTGGTGATCATGAAGGATTTACCAGCTTGAAATAAGCCCATTTCTAATTTGTCTGTTGTTTGGGATCATTAAAGGTCTCAAGAATATGGAAACATAGTATAGTTAATGTGTAACTTTGAGTCTACAATAGAAGATCAGATCAATGTGCACAGTTGCCAATGCAAAACTGAAAAGAAAACGTTACTAATGAAATCATAATAATGCTTGATATTGTGAAAGTTAAATGTGAGAGTGTTAAGGATTAATTTAAAATTAGATTGGTATATAGCAATACTGGTTAAACAATATCCTAACCATTATGACCATACAATTTATACTGGTTTTTTGTTTGTTTATTTTGAAGGTATTGAAACCATCCTTGACACATTTGACTTAGGGCATAAAACCTCATGGTTATTAACATAAATTCTTGTTTTCCTGCAGAAACAACAGCCACAAATGAGTCCAGGTATGATATAGTCCTTACCTAAAGAAACAAAGTGAACAATTCATTCAGGGGTATATCATTGAGCTGAATTAATTTAGGTGGTTTTAATAAATATATTTGTTGAATATACATTTCCTAGTATAACTAACTAAATCTATTTTTGTTAAATGTTGCATTTTTTCTAACTTTTTTTTTAAGTGAGGCAATTGGAGTTAAGTGACCTGCCCAGGGTCACACAGCTAGTAAGTGTTAAGTGTCTGAGGCCGGATTTGAACTCAGGTACTCCTGACTCCAGGGCCGGTGCTCTATCCACTGCGCCACCTAGCTGCCCCATTTTTTCTAACTTTTAAAATTTTATAATCTCTTGTTTCTTTCTTTTCTAGTGTCAAATACCAGGTGACTCTCCAGTCAGTGTGATGTTGCTTTTCCTAAGAATAAAATGAATAGATGAGGCAACATCCCATATTTTCAAGCTAAAAGCAGAAAGGAAAAGAAAGAAAGAAAAGTATAGAAAAGGAAAAGAAAAGAAAAATAAAATTGGAAAAGAATCTGGAAAATTAAATTAAACATGCTAAAAAATTCCAGACTTCTTTAATAATCTATTGAAACCAAACACAATAAAATAAATTCAGGAGATAGAAGGAGGTATATAACAAAATGAGAAATTTAGCCTGAGTAAAACTTTAATAATTTGAGAATAAAATAACTAAGAAGCATGAGGGAATCTCTGAAGAAAGATGTTAAAAGAACCTACAGAAAATGGCAGAGGAGAGGATGTGAATCCCAGAAGCTCCTGACAAATCTGTCCACTCCCAAATAATGCCAGAAAAACAAAACAAAAGAAAGACAAAAACAAAACAAAAAATAGCTGCCTAACTCACATAAGAACAGAATTAGACTTTTCCTGGTAAAGATGGCAATTGGGATTACCTGATGACATGGCTGAGAGAGGAGCTCAGCATACAGCCCAGACATGGCCAGGAACAGACCTTTCCTCCAGCACCTCATAGTCTTCTGCATCAGCAGCTGCTTCTGAGACTTGCCTTGCAGACTGGTGAGGGGGTTTGACAGTTGGCCAGGGTGACGTGGCTTCAGTCTCTGCTAGAGTTGGGGCAAAATGCCCAAGTTCTAAACCAGTGGGATGAATCAAATAGTGGTGGTCCAGTGGAAGAGGGGCACAGGCACACCAAGCTTCAAAAAATAACCAGATTTCAATCAGACATCTGCTTATTGGTTGAGATGAATAAGCAATGAAAGTAGCAGACAATAGACAGCTTCTTTTGGGGAGTGGTAGATCAGAATATACCCTCAGAAGAAGATAATAACAAAGTCAAAGCTTCAACATCAAAAGATTCCAAGAAAAATATGAATTGGTCTCAGGCCATGGAAGCAGTCAAAAGGGACATTTAAGAGAAAGTACGAGTCAACAGATTGAAAAACCAAATGGGAAAGGAGATATAAAAGCTCTCTGAAGAAAATAATTGCCTAAGAACTGGGATTGAACTAATGGAAGCTAGTGACTTTATGAGAAACCAAGACACTGTAAAGCAAATCTAATTGAATAAAAAAAAAATGTGGGCAATATGAAATATTTCCTTGGAAAAACAGCTGACCTGGAAAATAGATCCAGGAGAGATCATTTGAAAATCATTGGACTACCTGATAACCATGATCAAGAAAAGAGCTTAGACATAATCTTCCAAGAAATTATCAGGGAAAAATGCCCTTTTTTCTAGAATCAGAAGATAAAATAGAAATTGAAAGAATCCATAAATTACTTCCAGAAAGAGGTCCCAAAAGGGAAACTTCCAGGAATATTATAGCCAAATTCCAGAGATCCCAGGTCAAGGAGAAAATATTGCAAGCAGCTAGAAAAAAGAAATTCAAATTCGGTGGAGCCACAGTCAGTATAACACAAGATCTAGCAGCATTTACATTAAAGTACCAGAGGGCATTGAATATGATATTCTGGAAGCCAAAGGAAGTGGGACTACAACCTAAAATCACCTACCCAGAAAAACTGAGTATAATGTTTTAGGGGGAAAAATGGGACTTCAATGAAAAAAGGACTTTCAGGCATTTGTGATGAAAAGACCTAAACTGAGTAGAAAATTTGACTTTCAAAGAGAAGAACCTAGAGAAACATAAAAAGGTAAACAGGAAAAAGAAATCATGAGGGACATTAAAAGGTTAAACAGTTTACATTCTTATGTGAGAAGATAATTCTTCCAACTCATAAGAACTTTCTCAATATTAGGACAGCTGAAAGGAATATACTTATAGGACACAGGTGTGAATGGAATATAAAGGGATGACATCTGCAAGGCATTTATCCTTGTTTTGGGGGGCAGGCACAGTGGGGTGGCTTACATTTGGGGATGGATTTGGGCTCAGGGCTCCTGGATCCAGGGCTTGTGCTTTGTCTACTGTGTCACCTATCGAACCCATGATGTCATCTTTAAAATAAAGTCAATGTGTAAGAGGAATGCACTGGAAGAAAGTGAAAGGGAGAGGTATAAGGGCGTAAAGTAGCTCACATAAAAGAAAGAAGAAAAAGCTTATGGAGTGGATGAGAAAATGGGGAAGGAGCAAGGGAGTGAGTGAGCCTTACTTTCATCAAAATTGGCTCAAAGAGGGAATAACATAAACAGTCAAGTAGGGATAGTAATATATTTTGCCCTGATGGAAACTAGGAGGGGAAGGGGAAAAGGTGGGTTGGTGAAGGAAGGGAGGTCAGATTGGGAGAGGGGGCAGTAGAAATCAATACATTTTTGAGGAAGTATAGGGTGAAAGAAGATAGAAAATACAGAAAATATCAAGGGGAGGGAGTAGGATGAAGGGTAATAGAGTTAACAGTAGTAACTGTGAAAGAAATGAGGAGCAGGATGCCATCCAAAGGAAGAATGAAAAATGTAAACCATCAGCAGAGGAAGAACTGATGTTATTTGAATACAGATTGAAGTATAATTTTATTTATCAGTTCCTCTTTATAAAGTTATTCTGTCTATTTTCTTTCACAACTTGACTGATGTAAAGAAGCTTGGTATAACTGCACATGTATGACTTAATCTGAATTGCTTGATTCTATAGGGAGGGCTAAAGAGGGAGGGAGGAAGAAAATTTAGAATACAAAGGTGTTTTTTGTTTTTTTTTATAAATCAATGTGAAGTAATGATGAGCAGGTGGATTTCAGAGAAACCTGAAAGGACTTACAGGAACTGATACTGAGTAAGATGATCAGAACCAGGAGATTGTACACAATATCAACAATATTGTGTGTTGATCAACTGGAATAGACTATACTCTTCTCAGCAATACAATAATCTAAGATAGTTCCAAAGGAATCATGATCAAAAATGCTTTCCAAATCAAAAAAAAAAAGAGAGAGAGAGAGAGAGAACTGTGGAATCTTGATGCAGGTTGAACCATACTATTTCTACTTTTTTTAGTTTTCCTTTTTGGAGGTTTTCCTTTTGCTCTGATTCTTCTTGCACAGCATGACTAATGCAGAAATATGTTTAATGTGATTGTACATATATAACCTATATCAGATTGCTTGCTATCTTGGGGATGGGGGAGGGAGGGAAAAATTTTTAAATCTTATAAAAACAAATGTTGAATACTATATCTACATGTAACTAGATAATAATAAAATACTTTAATGACATAAAAAGAAAGATGTTTGAAAAAACATAACTTCCTTGTCATTTATATAGGCACAAGAATTCCAAAACAATGAGAATGAAAGTTGAATCATTAAATCAAATCAACAAATACAGAAATCCTTCATACCAATTATGTTGGAACAGGTACTTTAAGGAAGGTCATTGAAACCTTTTCCGCTTGGAAAAACTGGAAAGCATGAGGGCTAGAAAGCAAGATCATCTATAATTTTTAGCTCAAATGCCTCACAGTAGTAAATAAATTTCTAGCAAGTAATGTAAATAATTTTCTCTAAGAAGTAAGTTTATTCCCACATCTCAAAAGAAAACATCATATATGTATTAGTAAAGGATTAGAGTATCAGGGAACCCTCTAAATATAGGTCAATAGCTTATATGACACAGAAAACCCACTAGTACCATTATATATATATATATATATATATATATTTACATATACACACATTTATATGTATGTGCATACATATACATGCATATCTTTATACAATACACATACACATATACATACATTTGTGTATATATTTGTGTATATATATATTCATACATAGAGAGACAGATGGACAGAGGGACAGACACATGCATGGAAAAACTAAAAGGATAGGGAGAAAAGTCTCAGGGCATAAAAAAAATATCAATTGACAAATTATTGAACAAGCTATCCAAAAGCACTGCAACATTTATATAGCTTTTTTGATTGTCACAAAGCCTTTCATTCACTAGCACACTCATCACTTGTTCAGAGATCTCAGACTTATGATATACCCAGTTATAGATTGCAGTCATACCTCGACACTCGTCAGGTTTGAAACTCAGCCAATTCAGTATTTGATGCATTTTGATGAGAAACAATATGCTTCAGCATTTGGTGCTTGCTCAGCACTCATTGCACTTGCTAAAACTTGTATGTATAAAGATGTTATTCCTTATCCTGTCTCTGTGGATGAAACAAAGACCAAAGCATTAGTCTCACAGTAGCTTACACTCAGTACAGAAACCCACATATTTAACCATGTAATTTCTTTTTCTTATTTCAAGATTATTTTTGTTGTTGTTCTTACTAGTTATTATGAGTTGAAAGAAGGTTAGCGATACCACTCATCAGAAAAGAAAATTAGTGAGAACAATGATAGAACAGAAAAAAAAAGATAATAGCTAAATATGAGTGTGGTAGCACATATTTGATATCACTGCCAATTATAAAGTGCCTACAACAATCATTTCTCCAGTGGTGGAAAATAAGGAAACTATTAAAGGGGCCAGTGTTGCTAGAGGTATTGAAGGCTGTGACTAAGCAAAGATCACAGACAATGGACCAAGTGGAGAAATTGTTGTACATTTGGATTAATGAAAAACAGTTAGCAGGTAACAGTACTTCTGAGGCAATAATTTGTGAGAAATCAAAATAATTGTATGACACTATTTTAAGACAATTCTGGAAGAAGTGGTAAGAACAGCAAGGCATTTAAAGTCAGCCATGGTTCGTTTGATAAATTTAAAAAGATTAGGGCAGCCAGGTGGCATAGTGGATAAAGCACTGGCCCTGGATTCATGAGGACCTGAGTTCAAATCCTGTCTCAGACACTTGACAATTACTAGCTGTGTGACCCTGAGTAGATCACTTAACCCACATTGCCCCGAAAAAAAATAATAATATGTATGCATGCATGCATGCACACACATACATACACACAAACACGCATATATTCACATGCATATATGTGTATATATACACATCTATACATGCATACATATATGTGTGTGTATACACACACACACACACACACATGACCTCTTAGTACCTTTTATAACTTTAGGCTTTTCTAACACTTGAGTCTGTATTATTGTGCTGAATTTGAAAAGTTCAGTTCATTTCTGCTTCCTCAATTGGGGAAGTAACTGTCTGAAACAATAAAAAGTCACAAATTGTTGTTTTCCCAAGTATTCCTTTAAGTATATAACATTTTATCCTGCTTGTCATTCTAATAACAGACCAAGCATAAAGGAAGTCATACACCTGAATGTTAAATGAAGTACTCTATACCTATGTACTTTATTTTTCACAGTTGTGGGACTACCTATGAAACAAATATTTCATGAAATAAGATAAGGTCTGTAATCCTATGATATCCATGGTACTATGGAGTTATCTGGTAAAAACTCTGGGGAGCAGCTAGGTGGCACAGTGGATAGAGCACCGGCCCTGGAGTCAGGAGGACCTGAGTTCAAATCTGGCCTCAGACACTTGACACTTACTAGCTGTGTGACTCTGGGCAAGTCACTTAACCCCCATTGCCTCACTAAAAAAAAAAAAAAAATTAAAAAAAAAAAACTCTGTGTGCACCAAGTGTCACAGGAATGATTGAGGGTACCTAGGGTATTGAACATGTTTTACACAAGCATACAACCTCACTCTCTCCTCCTCCAGATCATTGGTTAATTATAGATACAGTTCAAGGATCTGTTCTTTGGATCAAATGATGGGAAGAACTGAACAATACAATGATCGATGACAGTAGCAAAGGACTCATGATGAAAAATACTATCCACCTTCAGAGAAGGAACTGATGGACTTTGAATGCAGATTGAATTATAAGTTTTCTTTATTTTATTGCTTTATGGCAACATAGTTAATAACAAAATATATTTTGCATGACCTCATATGTATAGAATCCTTTGTCTTCTCAATAGGTGGAAGCAAGACAATAATATGAAACTGAAAATATTTTTTTTCTGAGAAAGAGAAAAGGAATATTTAGCATTTATAGTGTCTCCTTATGTTATAACAGTGCAAAAGTATCAATGTGCTAATTAAAAAACCATAAAGTATATGTATTCCATCAGGAAAATCCTAGAGAGAGGGGCAAGAAAATTTGTCATTGATCTTCCTCTTATAACTGACATTCACATAGTCTTTTAAGTGTTGTAATGCACTCACTTTCAGACATCATCTTATTTGATCCTTATAATAAGCATATGAAGTAGGTACTACAGGAATTATTAATTCCAATACATTGTGAGCTCCTAGGCAGCAGGGGCTATCTTTTGCCATTCTTTTTATTCCCATTGCTTAGCACATTGTAGGAGCTCAATAAATGTTTATTGACTATCTCCTGGAGATCCTGGCTTATACTTATTTAATAAGAGGAAATAAAACATATATTGCACATTGCACCTACACTTGGGAAGGCCTATATTCACTTTCTGCATCTGTTGGTAAAATGTAAATAAACATGTACAAGCAAGATTTATACAGCTTAAATAGAAAACAATTAACAGAGGGAAAGCATTAAAATTAAGAAGGTTTGAGGAAGAGTTCTTGTAGAAGGTAGAGCCTTAGCTGGGTCTTAAAGGAAGTCAATGATGCCATAAAGAAGAAGTAAAGAGGAAGAACATTTCATGCTTGATGCAAATGCCTAAATTTTGGAGATAGAGTATGTTTTTCAATGTAGCCTGCCAGTTCTTTCCACTTAGTCACCTCCCAGTAGGTTCTTTCACCACTTATTATAACCTGCCTACCTACTTTGACATATTGAAGTTATTTCTAGCTTAGTCTTTTTTTTTCTTTTTCTAGAGTCTCTTTCCCCTTTCTCTCTTTTTCACCAATAGCATAGTGAATAAAAAGTCCCAAGAGGCTCGTAAAACTCTTAACATTAATGATAAAAGGGATTTTTGTCTTAATTTGTAAAGTGCTTTCCACAATCCATCCTGATAAGGAAGGAAATCATTAGATACCATCTCCTTGAACAAATTAGACAAATACAGTCAAAAGAGGGAAAAATGACTTTCATTGTTTAATAAGTGCTATAACCATAAAAAGTCCTAGTGTAGTGGAAAGAAATATGGTTTCAAAGTCAGAAAACCTGGGTTTATTTCCTACTTCTTCTACATATTAAATAGATGATCTTGGATGGATCGAAATTCCCCCTCCCTGGGTATATTTTCCCATCCATATATTTGGAGGATCAGAGTGGACCAGATAATCTCTAAAATCCATCAGAGGCCCAAATAGAAAGATCATAGAAGCAGAGGCTATTTTTGTCCTTGTATCCTCAGCATGTAACACAAAGATTACCATACAGGAAGATAATAAATGATTATGGGTTGAAGGAATGAATGGCCAGAAGGTACTTGATGGATTATCTAGAACAAACCTTCTTTCTTTAGCCCTTATACAGAAGTCTCTCACGCTAGGGAGAGAACCACATCTGCTTTAATTATCACAGTATAAATCATATGAGATCGTCAGACCCCTTAAAAAAACAAAAACAAAAACAAAATCCTGTTCACAGTTGGGCTATCAGCCATTATTACTTACTCACTACTACTGAAGCTAGTTTAACCAGAATAAAAGAGAGAGAGAGAGAAAAGAGAGAGAGAGAGAGAGAGAGAGAGAGAGAGAGAGAGAGAGAGAGAGAGAGAGAGAGAGAGAATAAGGCATTTTTGAAGGGATCAGTTGCATTATGACAATTGAACTTGGTTATTAGCACATCATTTCTCCACTGTTGATTGTAACCCCTTCATTGTTGAGCATTATTTTACATGCTTAACATTCTCAATTTTTCCTTAGTTAGAATGGAAAACATTTCATTAAAATTATCATAAAACTGACAACGAATATCAGTTGTAAATAATTTCTCAGTGTGAGCCAATGGAATATGAACTTTCTAGTCTATTACAAAGTTGAATAGAGGGCATGGGGGAGTCTTACTGAATTAAGGAGTTAAATTTCCCCTCCTTCCCTTGTGACTTAAGCTATTATCCATAAGAAAGGAACAAAATGAAACAAATACTGAAACTTTAGACTGTAGGGTCTTCATTTCTTGATTCAAATATAACTGCAATTAGAATAACTAGAGATAAATGAAGGACCTAGTGATATTGCTGAGTCAATGAATTTTAGCATTTCAGAGTTGGGGAGGGCCTCATGCTGGTATATGATTAAAAAGAAACAAAAAGATAAAACAATAAAACACATTATTATCTATCCAAAACTCCTAAGAGAAAACAAAGAAATATAATGACAAACTTGTGAAACTGTTTCAACCATTCACCATCCAGACTTTTCATGAGTCAATTCAAAAAACTTTTTTTTTAAGTTTTCATCCACAGTGTACAAAGCAATGTACAGAGCAACAAAGTAGCAAGGAACTATAATCCTACTGTATAAACATCCAATATAATTTCTGTTTAAAAATTATTGTGTCTACTATATACCAGATTTTATGTTTAGTGATTTTCCCAGGTCTATACAGCTATAAATGTTTGAGAACACATTTGTGCACAGGTTTTCCTAACTCCAGATCCAGCACTCTATCCACTGAACCACCTAAGTTTATTTTGCATCTGTATACCACAATCCATGCAACCAAACAGAATCATTAGATCATAGGATAATAAATTCACTGAGAATGAAACCTAGATGTCATTTAGTCCAAGTACCTTGTTTTAAGGATGAGCAGTGGGTATGAAATTTATTCCAATTTTTGCTAATAAAATAGACTTACTATGGATATTCATATATCACGATTTTCTTTCTATTCTTCATTTCTTCAAGTTATAAACTCAGTAAAAGGATCACTGGATCAAAGTGTAAAAACAGTTTCATTTTGTCTCATAAGTTTCCGATTGTCTTATGCAAGAATTATAACTATAAAATGTTTAAATCAGAAGAAAATGCCCAACACATCAGACAAGATCCTTTCAAGAATTTGTTTCAAGTCAGGAAAAATGAAAAGGATGAGAAAATATATCAACAGGGTTGAACTTTAGATATTTGGGAAATCTTTTCCCTAACATTATTGACTGGAGCTCTGAACCACTATGATTATTATTAGATGCTAGTGACTAGACTTCATTTCCATTTAATAACAACATCAATAAGATTTCCCAAAGATATATTTACTTCAAAAATAGAATAATAACAACAGTACAGACATTTCTCCTACTCCAAATCCCCCTTAAAACAGTATTTACATAGCATTGGTTACATGTCCCCTTCCATATATAGTATGACTGCTAGATGAGTCTTTGTCTCAACTTCTTGGGCTGGACTGAGAGTTGCTCAAGGGTCATTCCAAAGTCTTAGAAGATCAAGTATACTAGTATCAAAAATCAAAGATCTTTGGGGCAGCTTAGTGGCGCACTGGTTAGAGCACCGGCCCTGGAGTCAGGAGGAACTGAGTTCAAATCTGGCCTCAAACACTTGACACTTACTAGCTGTGTGACCCTGGGAAAGTCACTTAACCCCAATTGCCTTACCCCCCTCCCCCCCAAAAAATCACAGATCTTCTATACCAAGCTAATTTCAAAACCCATATACTTGGGATGAATTGTGGTTCACTATCTTGACTTCATAGGGTCAAATGCTGGCCTTGCTAGGAAGAGCCCAAGGACTATCACCTTACATCATTTACTGTTATTAGGTGACATCAGCAAAAGAGTTATAATGAGAGACAGAGCAGTTGATGAGAATGACAATGCTGTTACCTAAGGCCCTTTTAAAGGTGCCTCCAGTCATGGTTTTACAGTGTTGGACAAAAAGACTACTCTCAATCAGTTTGTTAGCAAATATTAACTATTTACAAAATGTCTACATGTTTCAAAGTCTCTGTACAATATACATCAGTTACTCATCATCACAACTCTCCTGCAATCATGGTCTCCATCATTTCAAATATAGAAGATTTATGTCTGTTAACAATCTGATGTACTTTACCCATATGCCAGTCTCCATTACACTACAATCTATGACCAAGAGTTACAAAGGGTGGCAGCTAGGTGGCTGTGTGACCCTGGGCAAGTCACTTAAGCCCAATTGCCTCAACAACAACAACAAAAAAAAAGAGTTACAAAGGACTCCAGAGGTCATCTAGTCTAAATCCTTTATTTTACAGAAAAGTGAGGCCTATAAATATTAAGTCACTTGCCCAAGATCACACAGTATTGAGTGGACTCTCCATATATAGTGTTATATCTTGACTTTACCACCAAGGAGCCAAGAGGCAACTTGTCATGGAATGATAGAAGGAGAACTAGCCTAAGTTCAAGTACCATCTCTGATACATTTTAATCTGAATGAGCCTGGGCAAGGAACTGCAAACTTTTTCTAGAGTAGATAACTTTTTAGAATTAGAAATTTCAGATTGGGTTTATAGAGGAAGTTTCCTTAACCAGGAGTTTGCTATACGAATGAAATCACAGGTCCGTTATTTATCATGAATAAATTTATATATACATACATATTTATATAGTGTATCTTACAATGAATTCATTGTAGGGTATAATAGAGTGACCAGAATTGTATTGGGAGTCAAAAAGATGCCAATCCAAATTCTGACAGAGATAATGTATCCATGAATAAGATATTTTAACTAATACCTCTGATGTTTCCTGAAAATTTATATATTAAATTAAAGACTGGTAACTTATGGGAGGTGTTCCTCACATCAGAAAAAATTTACACATCCTTCCTAAATCTCATGCCTTATTGTTCATGTTTTCTTAAGTTTACAAATTGATCTTGGCTCATTTAAATAAAATAATATGGATATATTCTTGGGTTTCTATTACTTGTTGCACTGTATATTTGCTGAAATCCTTTTGCAGTTCTCTCATAATTCTTGGCAATTCAAAAGAAGGCATTGTCCCAAGTTGGCACTTACTTTAATTTGCACATGGGGTAATTTGTTTTTCTCTTGTTGGTCCTCAAAGGCTTTCATTTGGTTTTCCCATATGGCAAGAATAGGTACAAATTTAGCGAGCATCTGCAAGACAATATTTAATACTCTGAACATTCCTAGGAAATTATACTCAAGCTGACATATGATTTCACAGCTGACATGGTTAAAATATGTAATGTTATTCTGCCCAGAAAAAATAGGAATTTATTGTCAGTTATCACTGAGCATTAACAATGTTTTCCAATGATCATGGATTTGCCTTAAATGTAGCTGTATATTCAGTCATTGGTTCACACATGTTTGATTGGTCTGGATATCTGCTATTTCATTTGACTCATAGACATCAGAATTTAGAGAATTGGAATGATATCTAAGGGCAGCTAGGTGGTGCAGTGGATAGAGCACTGGCCCTGGAGTCAGGAGGACCTGAGTTCAGATCCGGCCTCAGACACTTAACATTTACTAGCTGTGTGACCCTGGGCAAGTCACTTAACCCCAATTGCCTCACCAAAAAAAAAAAGTGATATCTATCTTAGAAACATGTTAAAATTATAAATACAGTAATGTGTTGCTTACATGCTTCCTCAAGTGGTTCCCATTGGACAGACAACCTTAAAAGTAAATTTAAAGTGATTCATTTTTCTTTTTCTTTTTTTCTTTTCTTTTCTTTTCTTTTCCTTCTTTCTTTCTTCCTTCCTTCCTTCCTTTCTTCCTTCCTTCCTTTCTTTCTTTCTTTCTTTCTTTCTTTCTTTCTTTCTTTCTTTCTTTCTTTCTTTCTTTCTTTCTTTCTTTCTTTGGGGCATTGGGGGTTAAGTGACTTGCCTAGGGTCACACAGCTAATAATTGTCAAGTGTCTGAATCCAGATTTGAACTCAGGTCCTCCTGAATCCAGAGCTGGCGCTTTATCCACTGTGCCACCTAGCTCCCCTGTGACTAGTCTTTCAAGACAAAAATGTCAGAAATTTTATCCAACTAATAAGGTGATATTCCCTGGGTAATATGAATAATTATATGCATCATACAATAAAAATAACTGGTGATTAATAAATCTATTTATTGTATTGCACTGTTTTGTTTTGTAATGCATTATTATGTATCATATTTTATTGTATTGTGTAATTGAATTGCATTTCACTATTCTATATTGTACTGAATTATATAGTGCTATGTCTTATCATTTTATTTATTTTACAGTCTTACATTTTTTTATTTCAAAAAGTAAACTACATTACTTAGTAAATAGAAACCATCTGCCATTAACTCCCTCTTCTCCCCTTATCTACATTCCATAATTGACTCAAATTATATAGCACTGTCCTTATTTTCTCCACTCTTTGTTATTGATGAAAACCATTTCTTTTCCAAGGCCAACAATTTTACAAGTATCCTTTATCCTTTCCTTTCCTGCCATCCTAAGGATATTGGGTGTTCAAGGCAGATTTATATCTGACATTAGGATTTATGAGCTCTTTATTTAGGGTTGCTTTCTGCCATCAGTGTTCCCTTGCCATCCAGCTATAGCATGTAGAGTGGCAACACTCCAGTAAAACCATATCAAAAAGGGATAGCTGGGTGGCACAGCAGATAAAACACTGGCCCTGGATTCAGGAGGACCTGAGTTCAAATCCGGCCTCAGAAACTAGACACTTACAAGCTATGTGACCCTGTGCAAGTCACTTAACCCTCACTGCCCTGAAAAAACATATCAAAAGATAGGCTAACCCAGATTCAGGGTAACTGAAAGGCCTCAAAGCAGTCAGTAAGTTAGAGGGGTGTCTACTCCATGTATGGGACAACTTCCCCTGACAGAACGGGTAGACAAAAACAATTTGTTCCAACAGCCACAAAGGTGGTTGAAGTTAGTGCTATGGAGGGCTTAGGGCTTGGATAGACAATGAAGGGTCCAAGGTAATCGACTGAATTGCACACCAACTCAAGTCAACCTGACTTTTGTCTTGCCACTGAACTTCAATCAATTTGAAAAAAAACAGTGAGGGTTATGATTTTGTTCACTTCTGCCTCACTTAAACTCAATTAACCACAAGTCAAAATATATCACCCACAACATTTTAGTGTTTTACATTTTACTATTTCATTATTTTATTATTTTACTCATTTCTCAAATTCTTGTGGTGATAAGCAAGTGATGAAGCATTAAGTGCAGATATACTGGAAACTGGAGTCACAACCCAGCACAGAGGCAACCTAGTGTTTAGTATTGTCTTTTCAATTACCAAAGACACACTGAGATTTGGAAGCCCCTTGGATGTCTGAGCAGCTTTTCTTAAAGATTACACTGCTCACCCTCCTACCATGAGAAAGGGACTAGAAAAGGTGCTCTTGAATTCTGCTTCATATAACTCACCCTGAACTATTTACTTCAGTAGTCAAGGATACTACCTTGTGATAAAAACACAGAAAAATTTACAAAAACTTTGGTGAGGATGATTCTATTTCCCATTGGTACAGGGTTCTTTATTCAGTAAGGGGGCAAATGAAATTCAGTTTTACACTCATAGCAACAATACAGTGTGCTTCAGTAAGGACCCAAACACTACTTTTGGACCAAAGAACTGTGGCACATCTTAACTTCTCAGCACTGATGGAGCCACATTGATAAATGATAATAACATGATCCTGCAGAGGACTGAAGGCTTCTACAGTGTTCTCAACAGACAGTTAACAGACAGTGGTGAAGCCATTGAAGTCAATTCCATCTTAGCTGAATTTCCAACTGAAGGTTTGCATGCCATTAAGCTCCTCTTCTGTGACAATGTTCCTAGTACTGATTCTATTCCAGCACAAATTTGAAAGGTAGGGGAACCACTGACCCTATAAAAGCTGACTGAAATCTTCCAGTTTATGTGGGAAAAGTAGGTTATTGCCTAGGAGATTAGGGATGTCTCCATTGTTTATCTCTATAAGGGCAAGAGCCAGAAAAGGCTGAGGAATGGTCAATATGGTGTTTGCTGTCCAAGAACTAAAGGAGAAATCCCAGGAGTGGAACAAATATCTGTACATGATATTCATGAATCTTACTGATACTCTCAGTTATGAAGGTTTGTAGAATTATGACAAAATTTGGTTGTGTGGAGAAGTACAACAGGATTTTATGACAGTTCCATAATGATATAATGGCTCTGGAAAATGAAGGAGGCTTTTGTGCTGTCTGAGTCACCAGTAGAATGAAGCAGGGCTTTATGATTGTTCCCATGATTTTTATCATGACGTTTTCAGTGATACTGTTGGGGCAGCTAGGTGGTGCAGTGGATAAAGCACTGGCCCTGGATTCAGGAGGACCTGAGTTCAAATCCGGCCTCAGACACTTGACACTTACTAACTGTGTGACCCTGGGCAAGTCACTTAACCGTCATTGCCCCCCCCCCAAAAGGTATACTGTCAGACACCTTCATTTAGGACAAAAATGTTTATCTATCAATATCAATATCATTATCTATAAATATCAATATCCATTATCGTACTGATGGTAAATTATTTAACTTGAAAAGCATACAAACCATAACTAACAAGGAGGGAGAGTTAGTTCATGCCTTTTTCTTTGCAAATGATTGTGCACTCAGTGTAGGCTCTGAGGCTGAGATGCAACAAAATATGGATTGATTCTAATACTAATTATGTCCTGACAATTAACTCTAAGAAAACAGAGGTTTTGCATCAACAAACATTATACCATCCATTGGTCACAGCAAAGGGAGAAATATTGAATGCTTTGGATATGTGCACTTACATTGACAATGTACTTTTTAGGGATGTAGACATAGATAATGAGGCTGATACATGTATTGCCCAGGGTCACAGAACTATTAAATGTCAAGTACATGAGGTCATATTTGAACTCAGGTTCTCCTGAATCCAGGGCTAGTGCTTTCTCCACTGCATCACCTAGCTGCCCCTATTGTTTTTTCTTGAGCTGAATTCTCAAGTATCCAAACACATTGTTTGGCCACGTTGTTTGAATGTCAAATGCATGTTTGCCTAAAAGGCTATTTTATACAGAAATCATACAAGGCAAGTACTCACATGGAAGTCAGAAGAATTGATATAAGGATACTCTAAAGATTTTTCTGAAGAACTTTGGTATGGATTATAAAATATGGGAGACACCCAAGAGTGGCTATAATGGCATATCTGAATCAAAGAAAGCGCTGTGCTCTATGAGCAAAGCAGAATTGCAGTAGCTCCAAAGAAATGCGTGAAATGCAGAAATTTACAGACATGTCCACCCCAAAGGTTCATATGGACTATTTGTTTCTGACCTGTGAAAGAGCCTTCCAAGCTCATATTGGTATTATCAGCCACATTTAGACACACTTTACATTGAACCTTACATAGTGATCTCATTTCAGTCTTCTATGAATACAAAAGACAATAAAAACCAATCCTTTGTTTGCTTCTGTTTATTTCTTTTTCTCTGTCAGTCTGTCTCTTCTCCCATCTTCAGCCTCTCTTTATCTATTAGCTCATTCTTTACTACCTACAAATAAGACTGGGTTTCTCTCTTTTGTAAAAACAAATAAAATCACCAAACCATCTCACTAAATGTTACTATTCCTCTCTACTAAACTATCTTTCAAAATCGCTCCTCTCTTTCCTATATTTATTTCCTGTGGGGCAATGAGAGTTAAGTGTCTTGCCTGCCCAGGATCACACAGCTAGTAAGTGTCTATTCTTTGGGGCCAGATTTGAACTCAGGTCCTCCTGAATCCAGGACCAGTGCTTTATGCACTGTGCCACCTACTTGCCCCAAAATGTCTAATTAGCAGTTCTTCAAAATATTCTATGTTCTGATGAGGCTTACACAACAGTCTCCCTGCAGATCCTCCTGGCCCCTTGCAAGGCAATGAGGGTGATATGACTTGTCCAGGGTTGCACAACAGATAAGTGTCAAGTGCTTGAGGTCGGATTTGATCTCAGGTCATCCTGAATTCAGTGCTGGTTCTCTATCCATTTTGCCACCTTGCTGCCCCCTAGATTAATTCTAAAAAAACACACAATTTGTTATATTCTTGGTGTTGCCATTTCCTTTCCTTTATTTATTCTAGATTTCTTTGTGATCTGGCTTATTACTTCATAGCTTCACTGAAACCATTCTCTCTAAAAACAACATGTCAACAGACAGTTATCATGAGATAGTGCTGTCCCAAGTTCAAATTCAGCTTCATGTATACTTACTAAGTCACATAATTTCTCTCTGCCTCAGTTTCCCCAAGTATGATATGAAGATACTAATAATACATACTAATATTTTGTTTATTATTGAGCATCAATATTGAGGTTTGTTATTGAGGATCAAGTGAGATAATATTTTTAAAGAATTTAGCACACAGTAAATGCTTAATAAGTACTTGTTCCCTTCTTTCCCAGGAAGTACTTATTAAGTGTTGTGTGTTAGGCATGTACTAACTAATGAAGATAAAATTATAAGCAAAAAGGCAGTTATTCTCTACCCTCAGAAAGATTATATTTTAAAAATAGAAGATAACACACAAAAGATAGGTCAAAAGGAGGTGGAAGTATCTCCATGGAATCATTGTCTTGAAATAGAAAAAGTCAGAAACAGTAAAAGCATGGTAAAGAAGGTTTGATACCCTAGGCCTCTCCCCAAAATAATGGCCTCAGAAGGTGCTCCCCAAAGAGAGAAAGGAAGTGGAAATGCATGGGCTTACTTTGTAGTGAGAAGGCTGTAGGAAAGATTGGCTACTATAGGATGAGGAGGCCCCAGGTGCTAAGGGAAGTTCTAGAGTAAAATGTAATCTGAGGTATAGTGGCAAAGTCTATAAAGTTAGAAACAGAACCAGGAAATGATTGAAGGTTGTCCACCTAGTGCTTCTCCCCAAAATGAAGGCCCTAGTGGCTTTTTCTAATGCAATCTTAATCTTCATCATTCTTGACCTCTCTGTAACATCTGACATTTTTAAAAAACTCTCTCCCTCTATATATTGTCTTCTTTCTGTGTTTGTATGATACTCTTCTCTGTATTGCTTTATTTTCTCCACTATCTGACACACCCCTCTTTCCCAATGTTTTTTTTTAATTTATTATCATCAGTTTTATGCACCCTACCTATCCCTGAAATCCATGCCTCTACCCTTGCTTTTCTTCTTCTCTAAATCTATACTCTTAGTGAACGCATAAACTCAAAAACATTTATTTTCTCTACACTGATCTTGCTTTCTGCCTTTGGTCTCTCCTTAGCTTCAGTTCTACATCAGCTATCATATGCTTGACATTTTAAACTGGATGTTGCACAGTAATTTCAAATTCAACATGTCCAAAACAAAACACATCATCTTTTCTTCTCAACTTACCCCTCTTTAATGCTCTCTTGGGCTGTCAAGGATACTACTATCAGTCTAGTCATCTAGTCTTAAAAACTTAATATTTTTCTCAACTCTTTATTTTTACTCACCCTTCATGTCCAATCATTTGGCAAATGCTTTCATTCATATCTTGACAATATCTATCACACTGGGACATTTCTTTTCACTCATACTATTACTGCCTAGTCTAGACATCATTGCCTCCAATATGGATCATTGCAATAGACTCCTAATAAATCTTCCAATCTAATTTATCTCCCCACTCTAATAATTCTCCATACATTATTACAATAGTAGTTTTCCTAAAGTGCATTTTGATCCTGTCACTTCCCTAATCAATAAGTTCCAGTGAATCAAATATAAAGTTCTTCTTTTGAATTCAAGGATTTTCATAACCTTACCCCAAATTATCATTACAATATTAGTACATATTTCTTTTTGTCCACATTATGTGTTCAGCAATAATGTCTTATTGCTATTTTTCAGACATAACAATCCATTTCCTGTTTATGTGCTTTGCATTGTCATTAAAAGCCTAAATTCTTTCAAAGATTAGCTAAAATGGTATCTTCTATATTAAGATGTCCTATTTGTCCCCACCCTTTTTATGCTAGTGTTTTCCTCCCAAAATTGATTTTATCTCTTTTGCATATGTCTATATATGCATGTTATCTTTATTTTTTTTAAATTATAGATTTCTTCAGGTGAAGAACTGTTACACTTATACCTAGAACAGTCCTGGAATATAGTAGGCTCATGTTGTTTTGTCAATTAATTGAGATACTGTTTGAATCATAACTTTACCACTTTGCAACTTGCTTCCTATATGATCCTAATTTCCTCATATTTAAACTGATGGGCTAGAATGATGTCTAAAATCTCTTTTCTCCAAAATTATATGATTTGTAAAGATAATATATGATGAAATCTCAATTATTTAATTTTAAATAAGTGTTTCATAGCTTAATACCCAAATATTCTTCTATTATTTCAAAATATCAGAATTAATCTGTGCAATTTATCACATTTTAATTGAAACAGGATGCTAACATAGATTTTATTACTTATATTTAATAGCTACATGCACAGCTAAAATAACCTAAAATTAATTGCAATGTCACTTAGATCAATGTTGAATTTAAAATTCAGAATTCTCATCTTGTAGGCAGTTAGGTGACAGAGGAAATAGAGTATTGTACTTGGAATTAGTAAGACATGAGTTCAAAAATCATGGAAAGTCATTTAATTTTTGTCTGCTTTAGTTTCATTATCTACAGAATGGGGATAGTCATACTACCTAATTTAGTGAGTTATTGTGATGATCAATGGAGATAACATATGTAAAGCATTTGATAAAAATTTGTGTTAAATGTATGATAACTATTTCTGGTATTTTATTTTAAATTTCCTGTACTTTTTTTTTCCTAGGGGATATATGAGCCATTTACAAGAATTAAGTTCTGATATCTTACTATCATATGACTTAGAAGTAGTCACTATGGTTCATGGATATTTTCTCTGTCTCAATTTTATATGAAACCTACATGCTGTTAAAAAATTCTCAATGTTCACTTTCAATAGAGGACTGGGCTTCATATCTGTATGAGACTGTTTTGATTTACCTAAATGTTTGAGATTTGCCTCCAAATAGAAGTACCATCCCTATCTGAAATATTTTGGCAATAAATAACACTTTATAAGTGCCCAAGGGATAAGGTTTATCTGCATTTCTCATATCAGGTATTTTCAAAGTTTGACAAGCACTACGGACTGTATTTATGTAAGGAACTATAATGTGTCTATTCCTCAATAAGGGTTTCATTTTCCTTTGAGGAAAAGAGAAAAAGAAAAAGGAAGGTGGGAGGGAAGAAGAATGGAAGCAAGAAAGGAAGGAGAGAGTGAGGAAGAGGAGAAAAAAGAAGAAAGGAGAGAGGGAGCAAGGAAGGAAGGAAAGAGGAAGAAAGAAAAAAGAGAGAACTTTGTGTGAATAAATGGATATTTTTAGTAAATATTTCTTTAAAATAACAAAAAAAAACTACATATTTTTATTGGGTTTTTTTTGGATAATGATTTAGACAATGACCTAAGGAAATATCTCTGACTTTTCCATGTCCTAATAATGGTGCACTGGATAATCATTTAAATGTCACCCTCCCCCATAGTATTACAACACAACTAGTCCATCAAAGGTCTAAGTTGAAGGATAATTAGAATTCCTCCCACATCTTTCTCTTTGAGGTACCCTGAACAGAATTTCACTTTTTCAATAAGATGTTTTGTCATTCTACTATTTTCCCCTTTACTTTCATAGTTATCTGAATAACTTCAAAATCACATGGCAAATATGATAGCTGTAATTTGTGGGAGTAGATCAAGTTCAAGCTGTATTCTCTCTTTCTCTTTTGTATCAGACTACACATACAGTGTAAAGTAACCTTTAAAAATACCAAGGTACCTTGCATAACTCCCAAAAAGCCCTTTTTTCATTCTCTGCAAGCCTTCAAGAGACTTTGGTCTATAACACCACCCTCTTATCCGCAACAATGCCAGTTTCAGGTTTACTGAAGCTGCATATTTTTCCTTGATAAAAGTATTGATTACCATCTAATGCATGTTAATCTCTGTGTTTCTATTTTTGCTCGTAATGTACTCCCTCTAAAGTATGGCATAGGGTGTCCATCTGTAATGCATTACCCTTTTCAAAGCAAGTCTGAGGCATTTCCTTATTGTATAAACTAGTTATCTAGAAAATTGCCATTATTTCAGAAAAGTGCAATTTTTTGAAATTATGTAGGGATTATGTGCTCTTAAGGGTACTTTGAAAATGACAGGTTTTCCAAAGAAAGTCTTAAAAGCATTTATGGGAGTCCAAAAAAAAAAGTGCTTTCAGTAAGAGGAAAAACACTTTGATTCTGTTAAATAGATCACCAAAATTACTCTCCATATAGCTTCTCTCTGGTAATCCATGTCTTTTCTGGTTCTTTTCATTTCCATTCCCATAATTGTCTTTCCTAAGGTTATTATATGTAGTGAAATTTTGATTATATTAATGGATGAGTTCATGCAAATAGTAAAAAAGAAAGTAATAAAGAACACATACATATACAAAAAAGTGAAGCTAACTGAAAATCTGACCACACTACCAAGTTTCTAATATGTATCTGGCTTTATAATTTGCTTTCCTGATTAAATCATTGAGGCAATGCAATCTCCATAAACATCTCCAAAGAAATACAAAGCTTACAGTTGTTATTCAAATTTTCAAGTCCTTGATTATTCCTCTTTGTAAATGTGAATGAGCTTCAATTGTCAAGGCAATTTGTTTCAGTGGCCAAAATATAATTCTGGTGACAAAAATTGAATTCATCTAGGAATACAGGTCTTTTAATCGCAAGACAATCAAAATATATTTAAAGACTCATGTGTCAAATGTGTGTTCATATGAGGGAGCAATTGGTTGGCTCCCTTCTGTCAGTCTTCCAGGTAGAATTGTGAATTATCTTTGGAACAGTGTATCAATATGATATCATCTAAATGACTTGGTGCATTTTCCGACAAAAGTCACAACTTGCTGATTAATGAAATTCACAAAATAAACCTCTAAATAATTGCAAGGAACCTAAAGTTCTGGATTTGATCACTACTGTCTGCATATGTGATCTATCTTCCAACAGTTTAGCTCTGGCTACAGAGAGGAAATGAAGATTAAACTATTTATTATATTGAAGAACATATTTCTGGATCCAGTGGGCTAAATTGAAAATTAACCCATCATGAAGAGAGATCTTTGTGCAAGTTGTTTTCATCATTGCACCATGCTTAAAAATGGAGAAGTCTGCCACTACAAATGCTTAAACTGAAATGGCTAATGTAGTTAGTGATGAGGATTTGAAAGCTTCATTTCATTTAATGCAATATCTTGAAATGAGTGCCTGCCATAAAGTGATGAGCACTGACTACTTTGAAATTACTACTAAAGTTGTCTGAAGGAAGATCAAACATATTTGGTGCCAGAAACTCTCTATGCCATCCTGCTCAGGTAATCACTACATTTTTTCAAGTATACTGAGTCTATCATAAATATTTAATCCATTCCTAGCAAACCTACATACTATTCAGAACTTTTTTTCCAGAGAAAATCTCTTCCACTCTGCTCTGTTCTTTTTTTTCCCTGAGGCAATTGGTGTTAAGTGACTTGCCCAGGGTCACACAGCTAGTAAGTGTTAAGTGTCTGAGGCCGGATTTGAACTCAGGTCCTCCTGACTCCAGGGCCAGTGCTCTATCCACTGCGCCACCTAGCTGCCCTTATGTTTTGTTTTGTGCACAATTAATATTGTTCTGATTGTTTAGATCTGCTTTTATTTGTGTGAAAAGTGTTTTGTATTTCTGGTAATTAAGTTCCCTGGTTTATCTTGGCACATAGACTCCCAAGTATTTTATATACTCTAAAGTTATTTTACATAGTATTTCTCTTTCTATCTGTTGTTGCTGGACTTTGTTGGTAATATATAGAAATGCTGATGATTTATTTGGGTTTATTTTTTATCCTGCAACTTTTATAAAGTTGTTAATAATTTCAAGTTGCTTTTTAGTAGGTTCTCAAAGATTTTCTAAGTATAATATTGGATTAATTGCAAAAAGTAATAGTTTCATTTCCTCTTTACTTATTATAATTCATTTAAATTAGTTTTCTTCTATTGTTATAACTTACATTTCTAGTACAATATTAAATAATAGAGGTGATAATGGGCATCCCTGCTTCACCTCTGATTGTATTGGAAAGGCTTATAGCTTATCCCCATTACAGATAATACTTGCAGATGGTAGATAAATATTACTTATGATTTTCTGGTAAACTCCTTTTATTCCAATGATCTTTAGTGTTTTTAATGGGACTGGGTGCTATATTTTGTCAAAGACCTTTTTTGTGTATATTCAGAAACAACTATTGTTCTAGCTCTTATCACTACTAGATTGGACTCTTAATTTCTCCTCTGTCAACTCTACCTTTTTCAATATATTTTCAAACCAGCTGCCAAAATAACTTTGATAAAATTCAACTCTGATCGTATATATCCCCTAATCAAGAAAATTCAATGTCTGTCTGTTAACTCTGGGATCAAATACTATTTCATCTTTTTTCATATTATTTAAAATTAATTTTTGTGTTTATAATCTGCATAATTATTAGTACAAAATGTACACATATACTTTAAAATAGTAAATATGCACACATATAGGGGAATTCTAATTTTTATAATTATAAGAGTGAGCATTTTTTTAAGACATTATCAGTAATGAAATGGTAAAATTTTTAATGGCCCCATTTAAAGAGTTGTCCTTAGTTATTACATGCCACCTTTTTTTTTTTTTTTTTAGTGAGGCAATTGGGGTTAAGTGACTTGCCCAGGGTCACACAGCTAGTAAGTGTGTGTTAAGTGTCTGAGGCCGAATTTGAACTCAGGTACTCCTGACTCCAGGGCCGGTGCTCTATCCACTGCGCCACCTAGCTGCCCCATACATGCCACCTTTTAAGGGACTTTCCACTCCAGGGCCCCAGAATTTGAGCCCTGCACTATTTATTTTATTTTTTGATCAAAGTCATGGAGTAATTTGCATACTATAGAAATTCAATAAATATTAACTGAATGAATCAATGATTTAATAAACTAACCCAATAAACCAGATGTTTCATATATAACTTTTTATAACATTTCTACCTACATTTATACAGTGTATATGTATATATGTATGTCCTCATATATTACAAAATTTTATCTTAACTTAAAAGTTAATGAAACATACCGTAATCTGTGAATTACAATGTGTCCTTTTGAATAGAATGCAAATTATCAATTATGTAATATTTAGTGTATTCTGGGAGTGCTCTATACTGAAATATGGGTATATTCTCAACTCTTTTCCATGGTCTTAACATTATAAATATTAAAATAATAATATAAATTATAAGACTTGCATATTTTGTCTAGGGAATTTTAGTAGTAAAATTTTAATTGATTTTAGAAGGGGTCATAATGTTTGTATCACTAAGTGGTAGAACATTTCAGTTATAATCATCTTTACTAAGAAATGAACTCAAACAATAATATGATTCTGATTGTTTAGTTGCAATATAATTGTGAAGAAATTTATGGTCTTTATTTTAGTTCCTAAAAAGGTACATAAATAAAATATATGGATACTGGAATGAATTCATGCACTTTAATATCTTTTTCTCTCCAAATCACTTTTCACTTAAACTTCAAATTTATAGATGATGCAGATTATTGAAATTTTAGCTTTTAAGTTAAAGTAAAAGTTTAAATACAAAATCTAGTTTTCTCTTTTTAACCAGTTACTGAGGAAGCTTTTTTATTACTATCATACATAAAAAGAGCTTCTCTTTAACATACATCAAACAAATGCTTTCTCAAACACTTCTACATGATAAACCCAAAGATCCAAGCTTTTGGAACAAAAACTAATTATTTGACAAAACCTTCCTGGAAAACTGGAAAACAGTATGGCAGAAACTAGGTATAGACTGAAATCTCACACCATATACTAAAATAAGGTCAAAATGCATAAATGATTTACACAAAAACATGCTACCATAAGCACATGGAATCATTTATCTGTCAGATTTATGGTCAGGGGAAGAATTTAGGAACAAAGAAAATATAGAGAGCAAAATAAAATGTAAAATAGATCAACTTTTTAATTTTATATAATCAAAATGATCTTTGTGCAAACAAAGCTAGTCTAACCAAGATTGCAAGGAAAGCAGAAAAATGGGAAATAATTTTTAAAACAAATATCTCTGATAAAGGCATCATTTCTCAAAAACATAGAGAACCGAATCAAATTTATAAACAATATGTGTCATTCCATAATTGATAAATGGTCAAAGGACATGAACAGGATTTCACATAACAAAATCAAAACTATCTGTAATTATATTTTAAAAATGCTCTAGATCACCACTGATCAGAGAAATGCAAATTATAACACCTCTGGGCTATCTCCTCACACCTATCAGAGTGGCAAATATAACAGAATGAAAAATATTTGATGTTGGAGGGGAAGTAGGAAAGCTGGAATGCTACTTAACTATTGGTGTAGTTGTGAAATGATCCAAACATTCTGGAGAGCAATTTGGAACTATGTCCAAAGAGCTATAGAACTGTGCATACCCTTTGATTCAGCAATACCACTGTTAGGTTTATATACCAAAGACATCCCACAAAAGAGAAAAAGGTCTATCTATACAAAAAATATTTATAGCAGCTTTTTTTGTGATGTCTAAGAATTGGAATACCCATCAATTGGAGATTGCTAAACAAGCTGCAATGGTGATGGAAGATTATTGTGCTATGAGAAATGACAAGCATGATGATTCCAGATGGGCCTGGAAAGACTTGTATCAACTAATATACAGTGAAGTGTGCAGTATCAAGGGACATTGTGCACAGAGACAGTAATATTTCTTGATAAAGAATTGTGAATAACTAAACTGTGCTCAGCAATACAATGATCTAAGACTAATGATGAAACATAGTATCCAACTCCAAATAAAGAAATGATATTGATTGAATACAAATTTAAGCATTCTATTTTTCACTTTCATTTTTTCCTTTATTCAAGTTTTCTTACACACAATGATTAATATGGTAATGTTTTATATGATTGCACATGTGTAAATCCAGGGAGGGGTGAAGGGAGGGAGAAAAGGAGGGAAAAAATTTGGACCTCAAAACTATAAATAAAAATGTTTACTATTTTAAAAAATAATGGTGTCTGAGTAAAAGGAAGTAAATAAATGCAAGAACTGGTTCAGAGATAGAAAAAGAAAGATCTGCTTAATTGTGAATATGTAGATTGAAAGAGAATATGGAATCAAATATGACACTGAGATTGTATTAAAGATCACAATGTGGGAGGTTAGCAGAATAGCAGAAAAATTATTATTCCATTTATTCTATATCAAGTCAGAAAGTATTTATTAATAGTCTAATTTGGGCCCAGCTTAGTGCTAAACACTGGACACACAAGAAAGGCAAAAAGAGCTCAAACACTAAAAGAGTTTGCAATCAAATGGGGGGTATACAAATAACAATGTACAAAAATATTCAATAAATTAGAACAAATCAATGACTATTAAGAAGGACATAAAGGCTTCTTATAGAATTTGTGATTTTCTCAAAGATTTGAAGGAAACCAGGAAACAGAGCTTAAGAGATAGAGAAGTATAGACATGGAAGATAGTCAGTGAAAATATTGAGTTGAAAAATTGATTGTCTTTTTGAGGGATAGCAAAGAGGTCAGTGTCTTTAAATTTGAAGGATTTTTATTTGATACTGGAAGTAATAGAGTAGCCATTAAATTCTATTGAGTAGGGAGGAGAGACATCCTCAAACCTATACTTTAGGAAAATCACTTTGATAACTGTAGGAAGAATGACCTGGAATGGGAAAAAATTTGAGACACGGAGATCAAACAAAAAGTCATTGTACTAGAACAAGCATGAAATGATAATGTCCTGAAATAATGTGGCAGTGCTGAATGGAGGGAAGAGACAATATGCAAAATATATTGATAAGATAATACAGAAAGAACTTAGCACCATATTAGATTTCAAGGAGAGGGGATTGAAAGAAAGTGAAGAGTTACACATTTTTCCTAGGCTGCAAGCCTGGGTGACTGGGAGGATAGTGGTACCCTCAACAGTACTGATACTAAGAAGAACAGAGAGTTTTGGAGGAAAGATAGATTTCAAATCTTGACATGTCAATTTTAAGATTTCTATGGAATATTTAAATAAAGATGTCCATTATACATCTAGAGTATCAAAAGGTGAGGTTGGGAGAGAGATTAAACCTAGATAAAGATATCTGATAATCATTTGCATAGAGATGATAATTTAATCCATAGAGTTTATGAAGTGTTCAAGGAAAATTGGATAGATCAACAATAAAATAGGATGTTTATAACTTCAGGCCTTATCTGTTGCTGTGGTCTGGTTCACGTCTACTACAAGGTTTGTCTTCCCGAGTCTGATCCATCCTCCTCTCAGCTATCAAAGTGATTTTCCTCATATGTAGGTCTAACAATATGCCCCCTCCCCCACACTTACTGAATTCTGGTATATAGTATACAATGTAGAACATACAAGAGATATTATCTCTGAAGTAGGACAGCCAGATTTGGAACCCAGAAATAAGTGAGTGGAAAAAATGAAGAATATAAGAAAAAAATCAATTTTTCTCTAAAATAATTTTATTATTTTCCATCTAATTGTAGAGATAGTTTTCAACATTTGTTTTTACAAGATTTCTAGTTTCAAATTTTTCTACCTCCCTCCCCTTCATACCCCCTCCCCAAGACAGCAAGTAATCTAATATAGGTTATATATGTACTATCACATTAAGCATATTTCTGCATTAGTCATCCCATGAAAGAAGAATCAGAACAAAGAGGAAAAACCTCAAAAAAGAAAAACAACAAGAACAAAAACAATAGAAATAGTAGGGTTCAATATGCACCTAGTTTTCACAGGGTTTTTGCGGTTGTTACTATTGTTCCTGTTTGGTTTTGTTGTTGTTGTTGTTGTTTTTTGTTTTCTTCCTCGATTTGGAGAGCATTTTCCATCATGAGTCCCCTGCAACTATCCTGGACCATTTAATTGCTGAGAAGAATGAAGCCTATCACAGTTGATCAGCACACAATGTTGTTGATACTATGTACAATGTTCTCCTGGTTCTGCTCATGTCACTCAGCATCAGTTTATGTAAGTCCTTCCAGGTTTCTCTAAAATCCTCCTGCTCATTGTTCCTTACAGCACAATAGTATTCCATTACATTCATATACCACAATTTGTTTAGCCTTTCCACAATTCATGGACATTCCCTCAATTTCCAATTCTTTGCCACCAGAAAAAGAGCTGCTATAAATAATTTTGTACATATTTGTCATTGTCCCTTTTTAATGATCTCTTTGGGGAAAATACCTAAGAGTGGTATTGCTGGGTTAAAGGGTATGTACAGATTTATAGCCATTTGGGCATAAATCCAAATTGCTCTCCAGAATGGTTGGATCAGTTCACAGCTCCACCAACAATGCATTAGTGTTCCAAATTTTCCACAGCTTCTTCAACATTTATTATTTTCCTTTTTTGTCATATTCACCAGACTGATAGGTGTCAGTTGGTACCTCAGAGTACCACTCAGAGGTGTTTTAATTTGCATTTCTCTAATCAATAGTGATTTAGAGCATTTTTTTCATATGGCAATAGATAGATTTGATTTCTTCATCAGAAAACTGTCTGTTCACATTCTTTCACCATTTCTCAATTGGGGAATGACTCAGTTTCTTTTTTTTTTTTTTTAGTGAGGCAATTGGGGTTAAGTGACTTGCCCAGTGTCACACAGCTAGTAAGTGTTAAGTGTCTGAGGCCGGATTTGAACTCAGGTTCTCCTGACTCCAGGGCCGGTGCTCTCTCCACTGTGCCATCTAGCTGCCCCGACTCAGTTTCTTATAAATTTGATTTACTTCCTGATATATTTTAGAAATGAGGACTTTATAAGAAATATTGGCTATAAAAATTGTTTCCCAGCTTTCTGTCTCCCTTCTAATTTTGGATGCATTGCTTCTGTTTCTACAAAAACTTTTTTAATGTAATGTAATAACAAATAATCCATTTTGCATTTCATAATAATATCTATCTCTTGTTTGTTCATAAACTGTTCTCCTTTCCAAAGTTCTGAGAGGTAAACTATTCCTTCTTCTCCTAATTTACCTATCATATCACCTTTTATGTCTAAATTATGTACCCATTTTGACCTTGTTTTAGTATAAGGTGTAAGATGTTGAAATATGCCTAGTTTCTGCCATATTATCTTCCAGTTTTCCCAGCATTTTTTGTCAAATACTGAGTTCCTATGCCAGAAACTGGAGTCTTTGGGCTTATCAAACTGTACATTACTAAAGTTATTTACTTCTATGTCTCCTGTGCCTAGCCTATTGTGTTGACCAACCACTCTATTTCTTAGCCAGTACCAAATAGTTTTTATGACTGCTACTTTATAGTAAAGCTCCAGATTTGGTACAGCTAGCCACCTTCCTGTGCATTTTTCCCATTAGTTCCCTGGTTATTCTTGACCTTTTGTTTTTCTTTTTTTAAGTATTTTATTATTTTTCCAGTTACATATAAGGATAATTTTCAACATTTGTTTTCACAGGATTTTTAGTTCCAAATTTTTTTCTCCCCACCTGCTTTCCTACATCCCTCCTCCCAAAGATGGAAAACAGTCTGATATATGTTGTATATGTACAATCACATTAGACATATTTCTACATTAATCATCTTGTGAAAGAAGAATTAGAGCACAAGGTAAAAACCTCAAAAAGAAGGAAAAATAACAGTCCAAAAGTAGGAATAGTATGGTTCAATCTGCATTCATAATTCACAATTCTTTTTTTTCTGGATGTTGAGAATGTTTTCTATCATGAGTTCTTTGAAACTGTTTTGTCTCATTGCACCGTTGAGAAGAGCCAAGTCTATCACCATTGTTCATCACATAATGTTGCTGTTACTGTGTACAATGTTCTCCTGGTTCTGTTCACTTACCTCGAAATCAGTTCATGTAAGTCTTGCAGGTTTTTCTGAAATCATCCTGTTTGCATTTTTATTGTACAATCATATAGCACAGCTTAGTTAGCCATTCCCTGATTGATGGGTATTCCTTTGATTTCCATTTCTTAGCCACCATAAAAAGAGTTGCTATAAATATTTTTGTACAAATAGGTCCTTTTCTCTTTTATGGGATGTGTTTGGTATCACAGCGCCAATGCTGAGTCAAAGGGTATGCAATGTTTTATAAGCCCTTCCAAATTGCTCCCCAGAATAGTTGCATCAGTTCACAACTCCACCAACAGTGGATTAGCATCCCAATTTTCTGAACATTACCTCCAATAAACAATGTTTTCCATTTTTGTCACATTAGCCACTCTGATAATTGTAAGGTGATATCTCAGAGTTGTTTCAATTTTCATTTCTCTGATCAATATTGATTTAGAATATTTTTCATGTGACTATAGATAGTTTTGATCTATTTGTCTAAAAATTGCCTGTTCATATCATTTGACCATTTATTAATTGGGAAATGACTTGTATTCTTATAAATTTGACTCAGTTCTGGATTCATTTGACAAATGAGGCCTTTCTCTGAGATATTTATTGCAAAAGAAATTTTCACAGTTTTCTGCTTTCCTCATAATTCTGTTTGCATTGGTTTTGTTTGTGCCCATTTAAAATTTTTATAATCAAAATTATCTATTTTACATTTTTAATGTTCCCTATCTCTTCTTTGGTCTTTCTTTCCCCTGTCCATAAATTTGAGAGATAAACTATTCCACATTCTCTTATCCTTCTAATGGAATAACCCTTCATGTGTAAATCATGTACCTATTTTGACCTTATTTTGGTATATGGTGCAAGAAAGTGGTCTATAGATAATTTGTGGCATACTCTTTTCCAGTTTTCTCAGTAGGTTTTTTCAAGTAATGAATTTTGTTCCCGAAGCTTGGATCTTTGGGCTTAACATATATTAGATTACTATAGTTGTTTACTATGATGTAATTCATACAAATTCTATTCCACAAATCTACCACTCTATTTTTTAGCCAGTATCAGATTGTTGTGATAATTGCCACTTTATAATACAGTTTGAGACCTCATACTGCTAGTTCACCTTCTTTGGCATTTTTTATTGATTCCCTCAATATTCTTGAACTTTTGTTCTTCCAGATAAATATTTAAGTATTTTTTCTAGCTCTATAATAGATATATATTTTTGTTTGTTTGTTTGTTTGTTTGTTTGTTGTTGTTGTTTTGATGAGGCAATTGAGGTTAAGTGTCTTACTAGCTGTCACACAGCTAGTAAGTGTCAAATGTCTGAGGCTGGATTTGAACTCAGGTGCTCCTGACTCCACAGCCAGTGCTCTATACACTGTACCACCTAGCTGCCCCTCTACAATAAATTTTTGATAGTTTGGCACTACATAAATAAATTTATTTCGGTAGGATCAATATTTTTATTTCATTGGCTTGGCCTACTCATGAGCAATTAATATTTTTCCAATTATTTAGATCTGAATTTATTTGTATAAGAAGTGTTTTATAGTTGTGTTTATATATTTCCTGGGGGTTTTTTTGGCAGGTAGACTTTCAAGTATTTTACAATATCTACAGTTATTTTAAATGAAATTTCTCTTTCTATCTATTGCTGCTAGATTTTGTTGGTAATAATCATACATTTTGTTTAAAATTCTTGCTTTATTAACAGTGTTCATGTTATCCTATAACTTTTTGAACTCTTTCTCATTCATACCCATTTATTCAATTCTATTCAGACCACAAAAATTGGATCACCTCTGTTTCCCCTTCCATTACATATACTGGCTGAAGCATTATTGAAGAAATGTTATATATACTTGCTGAGGCACTATTTAAGAGACACTCTAAGAAGTATCTGAAGTTGGGCTTCTCTTTTTTATCTTTCATTTAACCTTTTTTCTAGAAGCTGCTATCCTTACATATTATATTATATTATATTATATTATATTATATTATATTATATTATATTATATTATATTATATTATATTATATTATATTATATTATATTATATTATATTATATTATATTATATTATATTATATTATATTATATTATATTATATTATATTATATTATATTATATTATATTATATTATATTATATTATATTATATTATATTATATTATATTATATTATATTATATTATATTATATTATATTATATTATATTATATTATATTATATTATGTCACTTAATTCTTGACCACATCTTCCTTCTCAATCACCTGCTTTCTTCTATCCCAGTACTAGGACTGGATTAAAGGCATAAGCTTCTACCCAAAATACGTGGTACATTCAGGCAGGACACTCAAAATTAGAAACATCAATATGTAATTTGAGTCACTGCTATGAAGATAATGTTATGCATAGTATACAGAACTTGGAGTCAGAAAGACCTAGATTTGTATCCTGCCTCATATATTTATAATATGCAAAACTCTGTACAACACTTTAGGCCTCAGTTTCTTCATTCCTAACCAGGCAGAAGAGACAGACATCTAAAAATAAAATAAAAGACAAAAATTTTAAAAGAATAATTTAAATTGTTAAATAAAATGAGAATATTTCTAAAGATATAGAAAAACTTAACTAGTTAGTTTTCATGTAAAATAAAATCAAATTCCCTAAATCAAGTTTTTCCCTCTCTCAAAATAATACAACAAATTATTATAAATGTCAGCAAAATTATATAACAAATTAAATGCATAAATATTTACAAAATATTAAAATGTTCATATATGGAGAAAAATAGACAATTTTAATAATTCAGTCTTTAAAAAGAAGCATCAGAGTGAGCCATAAACAAACTGCTGAAGAAATAAAAAATATGGAAAGAAGAGTTGTTTTAATCAAGTTCCTCTATAAGATAAATATAGTCTTTATACCTTAACTTGGAAATAGATAAGCCAGAAAAAAATAAAATAATAGGCCATTATTTTAATGAATATCATACAAAAATATTGAGTCCAATTTAAACAGAGATACTTCCCTTAATATATTAAAATGAATGTATGTTATGAAGAAATTTTATTAATAGAAATAATGTAGAATGTTGTCAATATTGGGAAATTATAATTATTTTAAACCAAATTAAATAAGATAATTAGATGAACAAAATTGAGATAAATGTCATTGCCAAGATCTAATATACTTTGATGCTAAACCACTACAGATCATAGATGGATTATATCTATATCTATATCTGTATCTATATCTATATCTATATCTATATCTATATCTATATCTATATCTATATCTATATCTATATCTATATCTATATCTATATCTATATCTATATCTATATCTATATCTATATCTATATCTATCTATCTATCTATCTATCTATCTATCTATCTATCTATCTATCTATCTATCTATCTATCTATATGTATTTTATTATTTTCCAGTTACATATAAGGACAGTTTTTAACATTTGTCTTCACAGGACATTTAGTTTCAAATTTTTCTCCCACCCTCCCTTTCCTCCCTGCTCCCCAAGAGAGAAAGCAGTCTGATATGGGTGATATTTGTACAATCACATTAAACATATTTCTACATTAGTCATCTTGTGAAAGAAGAATCAGAGCACCAGGGAAAAAGCTCAAAAAAGAAGGGGAAAAAAAAAACAGTCCAAAAGTAGAAACAGTATGATTAAATTTATATTCATAATTCATAGTTCTTTTATCTGGATGTTGAGAACATTTTCTATCATAAGATCATTGAAACTGTTTTGAATCATTGCACTGCTGAGAAGAGCCAAGTCTATCATCACTGTTCATCACACAATGTTGTTGTTACTGTGTACAATGTTCTCCTGCTTCTGCTCATCTCACTCAGCATCAGTTAATGTAAGTCTTTCTTCCAGGTTTCTCTGAAATCTGTCTGCTCAATGTTTCTTAAAGCACAATAGTATTCCATTACATTCATACACCACAACTTGTTTAGCCATTCCCCCATTGATAGGCAGCCCCTCAATTTCCAATTCCTTGCCACCAGAAAAAGAGCAGCTATAAATATTTTTGTATATGTGGGTCCTTTTCCCTTTTTTATGATATCTTTGGGAAAAAGAACCAATAGTGGTATTGATAGGTCAAAGGATATGCACAGCTTTATAGCTCTTTGGGCATAATTCCAAATTGCTCTTCAGAGTGGTTGGATCAGTTCACAGCTCCACCAACTATGCATTAGTGTTCCAATTTTCCCACAGCCTCCCCAACATTTATTATTTTCGTTTTTTGTTATATTAGCCAATCTGATAGGTGTCATCTGGTAACTTAGAGTTGTTTTAATTTGCATTTCTTTAATCAATAATGATTTAGAGCATTTTTTCCATATGGCAATCAATAGCTTCATCAGAAAACTACGTGTTCATATCCGTTGACCATTTCTCAAATGGGCAATGACTTGGATTCTTATAAATTTGATTTTGTTCCTGAAATATTTTAGAAATGAGGCCTTTATCAGAACTTTGGCTGTAAAAATTGTTCTGCCTCCCTTCTAATTTTGGCTGCATTGCTTTTTTTTTTGTACAAAAACCTTTTAATTTAATTTAATCAAAGTCTTCCATCTTGCATTTCATAATATTCTCTATATCTTGATGGGCATTTGAAATATATATATATATATATATATATATATATATATATATATATAGTATATATTTTATATATATATTTAACATAGTAACAAGGTAAAATGGGAACCCAAAGTATAAATTAAAATGTTTATTACATAAAAAATAAAAATAAAAACAAGACATTATCATGGGGAAAAACTAGTAACCTTTGTTTTAAAAAATACATAAATGGGGGGCAGCTAGGTGGCGCAGTGGATAGAGTACTGGCCCTGGAGTCAGGAGGACCTGAGTTCAAATCTGGCCTCAGACACTTAACACTTACTAACTGTGTGACCCTGGGCAAGTCACTTAACCCCAACTGCCTCACTAATATATATATATATAAGTGTATAATCCTTTTAAATGGGAAAAATAAAAGAAAAAGAAAACCCTTATATTATACATGCATAGTCAAATAAAACAAATGATCACATTGACCATATCTGAAAACTAATCACTTACTGAAATTTGACTTACCCTTTAGCAGAAAGTAGGTGGTAAATTATATCTTCTTGTTCTGGACTCATGATTTGACATTTCCTTGATTGGAGTTCTATATTCTAACATTAAATAGATTATTTTACAGACTATACAAACTTACTTTACTTCTTTATAACTTCACTAAATTATTTCAAAATTCTTCTATAAGAATAAACATCAAGATTCTCAAGGGAAATAATAGAAAAAATATTTTTTAAATAGGAAGAAAGGGGTCCTAAAAATACCAAACCTCAAATTATACCATAAAGCATTCTTTATTCTATTTCTTTCCCTCTCTTTTTTATTTCCTAGTAATCCCATATATGACTTGTTTTATATACATACATACATATACACACACACACATATATATACATACATACATGCATATGTTTTCTTGTTATATACATCATTAGATTGTGAACTATGAAGGTAGGGACTATTTTTGCCTTTTTTAGAAGAAATTTTAAAAATCAAATAGAAATACCTAGAACTTAGCACAGTCCTTGACCTCTAATTGGTACTTATTAATTTTTTGTTGACTTACAATTAATCTCAAAGTGGCATTTTCCATATCATTACAATACAACTGGTCCATTATTTGACTACATAAATACATGTGTATTTTGCATTCAAATATATGCGTTTATTCTTTCAATAATATAAAATATGACCATATTAAATAGAATATAACTTAGCAACTTCCACCTGATATTTTTTCCCAATGTACTATGTCCAACTTTTAAAATAGTTATGAAGAACAGGATAACATTTGCATAGCTTAAATATAATTTTCACACAGCTACATATCTGTTGTCATGATAATATTCTAAACTGAAACTATATTATTACATATTACAAGTTATTATGTTTCACATATTTCCCTGCACACTTCTTTGTATATTCACTCATAGCACTGCACTACATTTTTATACCAAAATAATATTTCTAGGAGGAACACAAACTCAACAAAGAGTGGAATAGAGTGGAAGGATAATATTCGGCAAAGGGATTTCCTGGGTCTCAGTTTTCATGTAGGACTAGAAGGAACCCAAAGAAGATAAAAGGTAGAAATAAGGAGGCAAGGAAATTATCCATAAGGGACAGCCAGGGAAGATGTAGAGAGTCTTGAGATGGAATGTCTTGCTTGATGAATAGCAAGGAGGCCATTGTCACTGGAATAAAGATTATGTAAGAGTGATGTGAGGTAGAAAGAAAACTGAAAAGCTCTGTGTGTGTTTTTGTGTGTGTATGAGAGACAGAGAGACAGAGAGATAGAGAGAGATTGATTATGAAGAGCTTTGAATGACAAAGGATACTGTATTTGATTCTGGAGGTGATAAAAAGTCACTGGTATTTACCTAATACGGTTTATGAAGTAAAAAAGTCTCAAAAGTCCGAATCCTTGAGTAGATCAAACAATTTTGCTATGATCATTCCTTCTGTGTATTGAGTGCCTAATTTATTCCAGTGATACACCGCTCTATTTCTTAGTCAGTACAAGATTGCTTTCATAATTGCTGCTTTGTAATTCAGTTTGAGATCTGGGACTGCTATGATTCCATCATATTTTTTTTCACATTAATTCCCTTGATTCTTGACTTTCTGTTTTTCCATATGAGGTTTTTTCTCCCAAAATTCTTTAGAATATTTTTGGCAGTTATATTGGTATGGCACAGAAAAGTATATTAATTTAGGTCTCATTGTAATTTTTATTATATTGGCTCTGCCTACCCATGAACAATTATATTTATTTTCAATTGTTCAGATCAGACATAATTTGTGCGAAAAGTATCTTGTGTGGCAGCTAGATGGTGCAGTGAATAGAGCACCAGACCTGGATTCAGGAGTACCTGAGTTCAAATCTGGCCTCAGACACTTGACATTTACTACCTGTGTGACCTTGGGCAAGTCACTTCACCCCAATTGTCTCACCAAACAAAAAAAAATAAAAAAGAAATGTATTTTGTAATTGTATTCATATAGTTGGTGAATTTATCATTGTCAGATAAACTCCCAAGTATGTTATATTGTCAACATTCATTTTAAATAGAATTTATTTTTCTATCTCTGGCTACTGGCTTGCTTGGTAATATATAGGAATGCAAATAATTTATTGTGGATTTATTTGTATCCTGCAACATTGCTAAAGATGCTTATTATTTCAACTAGATTTTAGGGTGAATCAAGGATTTTCCAAATATACTATCATATCATCTGTAAAGAGTGATAACTATTTTAAACAAAGCTCCATTTGTTCCCATGCTTTTTTTAGAATTTTTAATAGGAATGAGTCTAGTACTTTGTCAAAAGTATTTTTGCATCAATGAAGATAATTATAGGATTTTTGTTGATTTTTTATATAGCCAATCAGGTCAAAAGTTTTTCTTTTATTTATTTTTTTTAATTAATAAAGTACTTTATTTTTTTCCTGTTACATGTAAAGATAGTTCTCAACGTTTGTTTATACAAGCTTTCCAATTTCAGATTTTTTTCCCTCCTTCCCCTCCCCACCTCCACTTGACAGCAGGTAATCTGATATAGGTTTATATATGTATACACACACACACACACACACACACATATATATACACACATATAAACATATATATACACATATATACATACATACACATAATAACATTAAACATATTTCTGCATTAGTCATGTTATAAGAGAAAAATCAAAGCAATGACAAAAAAACCTCAAAATAGAAAAACATCAGCACCAAAAACAAAAGATACAGTATGGTTCATTCAGCATCTATACTCCACAGTTCTTTTTTTAAAATTTTTTCCCTGGATTTGGAGCTTCTCTTCTATTATGAGTTCCCTGGAACTCTTCTGTACCATTCCATTGGTGAGAAGAATAAAGTCCATCACAGTAGATCAACACTCAATGTTGATGATACTGTTTACAATGTTCTTCTGGTTCTGCTCATCTCAGTCATCCTCAGCCCACACAAGACCCTCCAGGTTTCTCGGAACTCCTCCTGCTCATCAATTTCTTAAAGCACATCTTACTGGGAAGGCCTCTAATTTAGCTCCATTGCATATAATACTTGCTGATGGTTTAGGTAGATCCTCTTTCTTATTTTAAGGAAAGTTCCATCTATTCCTAAACTCTCTAGTGTTTTTATTAGGAATGGGTGCTATATTTTGTCAAGAGTTTTCTCTGCATCTATTGCATATGATTTTGGTTGGTTTTCTTATTGATGTGGTTGATTATGTTAATAGTTTTCCTAATGTTGAACCACCCTGCATTCCTGGTATAAATCCCACCTGGTCATAGTATATTATCCTGGTAATCATTTGCTGTAATCTCCTTGCTAATATCTTATTTAAGATTTTAGCATCAATATTCATTAGGGAAATTGGTCTATAATTTTCTTTCTCTGTTTTTGCTTTGCCTGGTTTTGGTATCACCACCGTATTTGTGTCATAAAATAAATTTGGTAGAACTCCTTCTATTTTTCCAAATAATTTGTATAATATTGGAATTAATTGTTCTTTATATGTTTGGTAAAATTCACCTGTAAACCCATCTGGCCCTGGGGATTTTTTCTTAGGGGGTTCATTAAGGGCTTGTTCAATTTCTTTTTCTAATATGGGTTTATTTAAGGATTTTATTTCCTCTTCAGTTAACCTGGGCAGTTTGTATTTTTGTAAATATTCATCCATTTCATTTAGATTGTCAAATTTATTGGCATACAGTTGGGCAAAATAATTCCTAATTATTGATTTAATTTTCACTTCATTGGTGGTAACATCACCCTTTTCATTTTTGATACTAGTAATTTGGTTTTCTTGTTTCGTTTTTTCAATCAAATTAACCAATAGTTTATCTATTTTATTGTTTTTTTCATAAAACCAACTCTTAGTTTTATTGATTAATTCTATAGTTTGTTTTGTTTTGTTTTTTGCTTTCAATCTTATTAATTTCTCATTTAATTTCAGGATCTCTAGTTATCTAATTGGGGATTTCTAATGTGTTCTTTTCTTTAGCTTTTTAAGTTACATGCCCAATTTATTAATCTCTTCTTTCTCTTTTTTATTCATGTAAGCCTTTAGAGCTATAAATTTCCCCCTAAGCACTGCTTTGGCTGCATCCCATAGATTTTGGCATGTTGTCTCATTATTGTCATTCTCTTGGATAAAGTTATTGATTGTTTCTATGATTTCTTGTTTGGCCCATTCATTCTTTAGAAAGAAATTATTTAGTTTCCAATTGATTTTCATTCTACTTTTTCCTGGCTATTTCTTACATGTGATTTTTATTGCATCATGATCTGAGAAGGATGCATTTACTATTTTTGCCTTTCTACATTTGACTGAAGTTTTTGTGCCCTAATACATGGTCAAATTTTGAAAATGTGCCATGTACTGCTGAGAAAAAGGTATGTTCCTTTCTATCCCCATTCAATTTTCTCCAGACATCTATCATGTCTAATTTTTCTAGTAATCTATTCATGTCTTTCACTTCTTTCTTATTTATGTTTCAGCTAGATTTCTCTAATTCTGAAAGGGGTTGATTCAGATCCCCCACTAGTATAGTATTACTGTCTAATTCCTCTTGTAACTCATTTAACTTCTCCTCTAAGAATTTAGATGCTATACCACTTGGCAAACACATATTTAATATTGATATTACTTCATTATCTATAGTACCTTTAAGCAAGATGTAATTTCCTTCCTTATCTCTTATAATGAGATCTATTTTTGCCTGTGCTTTGGCTGAGATAAGAATTGCTACCCCTGCTTTTTTTTTTTTTTTTACTTTAGCTGAGGCATAATATATTTTGCTCCAGCCTTTTACCTTTACTCTGTGTGCATCTCTCAGCTTCATATGTGTTTCTTCTAAACAGCATATTGTAGGATTCTGGTTTTTAATCCACTCTGCAATTCACTTCCGTTTTATAGCAGAATTCATCCCATTCCTATTCACAGTTATTATTACTGACTGTCTATTCCCCTCCATTCTATTTAACCCCTTTGTACTTTTCCCCCCTTCTTTCACCCTATTCCTCCTCCCCGACGTTTTGCTTCTTACCCCTGCCTCCCCCAATCTGCCCTCCCTTTTTATCACCCCCCTCTCTTTTCTTTACCCTTTTCTCCCTTGTGTTTGTCCTCCCTTCTATCAGTCCCCCCCTTTCCCTTCCCCTTTTGCTTCCCTAAAGAATGAGCTAAGTTTATCTCAATGAACATATATGTTATTCCCGCTTTGAATCAAATTTAATGAGAGTAGGGTTGAAACAATGTTCACCCCTCTTTTCTTTCCCTCTATTGTAATAGGTTTGTTTTTTACCTCTTCATATGATATAATTCACCCCATGCCACCTCCCCTTTCCTCTCCTCCCCAAATACTCCCTTGTTAGCCCCTTAATTATTTTTGGATCATCACATCAAAGACAATTTATATTTATGGTTCTTAAGAGTTATGAGTATTATCTTCCCATGGAGAGATATAAACAGTTTAACCTAATTGAGTAACCTTTTTTTCCCCCTCTGTTTACCTTTTTAAACTTCTCTTCAGTCTTGTATGTTAAGATTGAATTGTCTATTCAGTTCTGGTCTTTTCATCAGGAAAGATTGAAAGTCCCCAATGTCATTAAATGTCCATCTTTTCCCCTGAAAGAAAATGCACATTTTTGCTGGGTAATAGATTCTTGGCTGCAATCCAAGCTCCTTTGCCTTCCAGAATACCATATTCCAAGCCTTGCAGTCCTTTAATGTTGAAGCTGCCAGGTCCTGAGCAATCCTGACTGTGGCTCCATGATATTTAAATTGCTTCTTTCTGGCTGCTTGGAGTATTTTCTCCTTCACCTGATAATTCTGGAATTTGGCTACAATATTCCTTGGAATTTTCCTTTTGGGGTCTCTTTCAGGAGGTGATTGGTGGATTCTTTCAATGATGATTTTATCCTCTGATTCTATGATATGAGGGCAGTTCTTCTTAATAATTTCCTGGAATATGGTGTCTAGATTCTTTTTCTGGTCATGGCTTTCAGGCAGTTCAATGATTCTCAAATTGTCTCTCCTGGATCTGTTTTCCAGATCAGTTGTCTTTCTTCTATTTTTTCATTCGTTTGATTTTGCTTGACTGATTCCTGGTGTCTCATGAATTCCTTATCTTCCAACTGTCCAATTTTAATTTTTAAGGCATTGTTTTCTTCAGTGATGTTATGCACCTTTTTTTCCATTTGGCCAACTGAATTTTTTAAGGCATTGTTTTCTTCAGTGAAATTATGCACTTTTTTTTCCATTTGGCTGGATTAATTTTTTAAGGAATTGTTTTCTGCAGTCAATCTTTGTGTTTCCTTTTCCAAGCTGCTGATTCTTTTTTCATAGTTTTCTTGTTTTGTTTTCATTTCTCTCCCTGTTTTTTCTTCTACCTCTCTCAATCGATGTTTAAAATCCTTTTTGAGGTCTTCCAGGAAGGCTTTTTGTTCTTGAGACCAATTCATCTTCCCTCGTGAGGCTTCACATGTAGGCAATTTGAGGGTATTGTCCTCATCTTAGTTTGTGTTGGCTTCTTCCCTATTGATACAGAAGCTCTCAATGGAGAGGGCTCTTTTTTGCTTCTTACTCATTAGTACAGCTTATTTATTTATTTTTTTAAGTTGTGGTCTGCTCTGGGGGCACCAGGGTCCCTGTTTTGGGCTTCTTGTGCAGGGATATAGGTGCTGTGTGACTGGCTTTTAACTCTGAGGCCTTTATAGTGTGTGCAGTTCACCGCCCTGAACTTCCTGTCTGTTTGCTTTCAGTCTGGCGCCTGATCCCTCCTGTCCTGTTCGTGGCCCTACAGCTGGCAACTTGCCCTCTTGGCTGGTGCAGGTAGGTTTTTCCACTGTCCTTCTTGGCCACCAGATTTTTGAGCCAGGTTCCAGGGGCCTCAGTTATTCAGCTATGGTCCGCAGCTCCTGCTGACTTTCCCCGACCCACTTGGCGCTGGGCTCCTGCCCTGCACTGGGCCTCCCTTTTGCCCGAGTCAGACCGACCTTTTCCTGAAGCCTTTTAAATTATCTCTTGTTGGAAGACTGTGTCTCTCTGTCTCTTTGCAGGTTCTGTAGTTTCAGAATCCATCCAGAGGCTTGATTTAATGTTCTTTTTGAGGGAACAGAAGGAGAGCTCAAGCAGCTTCCTGCTTCCTGTCCACCATCTTGATTCCACCAATAGTTTTTCTAATATTGAACCAGTCCTGAAGTCCTGGTATAAATCTAACCTTTTTATAGTGTATAATCTTTTGTTATATTACTATCAATATTTTATTTAAAATTTTTACATCAATATTCATTAGGTGAATTGGTCTATAATTTTTTCTCTATTTTCACTATTTCTGACTTCTTTATTTATAACATTATATTACAAATATATATATGTATACATATATATATGTATATATGTATATATGTATATATGTGTATATATATATATATATATATATATATATATATATATATATATATATATATATATATATATATATATAAAGGAGAATTAGATAGATAGCTGCACAATACCATAACCAATAAGGAAGACCTGATTTAAGTTCAGGCTTAGATAGAAATTTGCTGTGTGACACTGGGATTAACTGCAAGTTGTAGAAAAGATGCGACATTGATTCGTAGAAGTACTTCTTGATCAGAACCTCTAAATGGATTCTGTAGCTACAGAACCTACATAAAGAGAAAGAGACACAATGGACTCTCCACCCTTGAAGCAATGCCCTACTTTAACAAAGAGTTAAAAGTCAATACAAAGGATGGGAAAATGAGCAAACAGCAAAAATATTCTAACCATAGAAAATTTCTATGGTGACAACGAAGATCAAACTAGACCCTGAGAAGATAACAAAATCAAAGCTCCTACAACCAAAGTTTCCAAGAAAAATATGAATTGGTGTCAGGCCAAAGAAACACTCAAAAAGGACATTGAAAATAAAATAAGAGAAGTAGAGGGAAATGCAAAGAGAAATGAGAGTGATACATGAAAATCATGGGGAAAAAAGTTAATAACTTATTAAAGGATTCACAAAAATACTGAAGAAAATAATACCTTAAAAACAGACTAGGCCAAATGGTAAAAGTGGTAAAAAAAAAAAATCATGAGGAAAAGAATGTCTTCAAAAGCAGAATTGGCAAAATGGAAAAGGAGGTACAATACTCTGTGAAGAAAATAACTCCTTAAAATTTAGGATTGAGCAAACAGATGCTAATGACTTTATGAGAAATCAAGGAACAATAAAGCAAAACCAAAAGAATGAAAAATTAGATTATGTGAAACATCTCACTGGAAAAACAACTGACCTGGAAAATAGATACTGTAGAGATAATTTGAAAATTATTGGACTACCTGAAAGCCATGATCAAAAAAAGATCCTAGACATCATTTCCCAAGAAATTGTCAGGAAAAATTTCCCTGGTATTCTAGAAAAAGATGGTAAAATAGAAAGTAAAAGAATCCAATGATCACTTCATCAAAGAGATCCCAAAAAGAAAACTCTCAGGAATATCATAATCAAATTCCAGAGGTTCCAGGCCAAGGAGAAAATATTGTAATCAACCAGAAAGAAAAAAATCAACTATGGCGGAGCTATAGTCCAGTTAACAGAAGATTTAGCAGCTTTTATATTAAAGAATTTGAGGGTTTGGAATATGATATTTTGGAGGACAAAGGAATTATAATTATAACCAAAAATCACATACCTAGCAAAACTGAGTATAACCCTTAAGGGTAAAAATAGGAATTCAGTGCAAGAGAGAATTTTCAGGCATTTGTGAAGAAAACACATTTGCTGAATAGAAAATTTGACTTTCAAATAGAAGAATCCGTAGAAACATAAAAAGGTAAACAGGAAAAATAAATTGTAGCAGATATTAAAATTTAAAACTGTTTAGATTCCTGTGCGGGAAGATGATACATATAACTCATAAGAACTTTCTCTTCATTAGGACACCTATTTGGAGTATATTTAGACAGAGGGTCCAAGTGTAAGTTGAATATGAAGGGATGATATCTTTAAAAAAATAAAATTCAAATGAAATAAATTGGGAGCCAAGATGGCAGAGAGAAGCTAGGAAGTTGCCTCAACTTTCCCATATTTCCCTCAAAAACAACATTACATCAGGCCTCTAAACAGATTCTAGAACTACAGAACCTACAAAAAGAGAGCCACAATCCTGCTACTTAAGATATTTTAGAAGACTTCAGGAAAGGTCTGCCTCACCTGGGTAAAAGGGGAAGTAGGCTCTGCACTACTAATCTCAGCTGGTAGCTCAGCTCAGCAAAGCTCGGCTCAGTGGGCAGCTCACTCACCACAGGTTGGCTCTGGGCAGCTCGACAATGCTGCAACTTGACACAGCTGAAAGTGGTGCAGCTGAGAGCAGAAGAAACTTGCAGTAGTGAACCCTGTACCCCAGGAGCAGACTTCAACTTTATAAGTTTAAAAATAGGCTACAACATGAGAAAGAAACAAAAAAAAGCCACTTACCATTGACAACTTCTATGGTGAAAGGGAAGATCAAAACTCAAACTCAAATGAGTTGGTCAAAACCCCTACAAGTGAAGACTCAAGTGGGAAGATTATCTTGGCTCAAGACCAAAAAGCCTTCTTTGAAGAGCTCAAAAAGATTTTCAAAAGCAAATAAAAGAGGTAGAAGAAAAAATGGAAAAAGAAATTAGAGAAATGAGAGTTATACTGCAAAAAGAAGCACATTTAACTATGAGGTTTTTGTGCCCTGATACATGGTCAATTTTTGAATATATCCCATGTACTGCTGAGAAAAAGGTATATTCCTTTTTATCCCCATTCAATTTTCGCCAGACATCTATCATATCCAACTTTTCTAACATTTTATTCACAACTTTCACTTCTTTCTTATTTATTTTATGGCTAAATTTAACTAATTCTGAGATGGGAAGATTCAGATCCCCCACTAGTACAGTTTTGCTGTCTATTTCCTCTTGTAACTCATATAACTTCACCTCTAAGAATTTGGATGCTATACCACTTGGTGCATATATGTTTAGTATCGATTTTACTTCATTTTCTATGGAACCTTTTAGCAAGTTGTAGTTTCCTTCCTTATCTGTTTTAATTAGATTTATTTTTGTTTTTCCTTTGTCTGAGGTAAGGATTGCTACCCCTGCTTTGTTTACTTCAGCTGTATGTATCAAGTTTAAATTTGTTCTATATGAATTATATTTTGAAGACTTGTCACTTTTTAATTTGATCACTGACAAAGCTATACTAAAGATTAGTGGAAATCCAGCAGTTAAACAGCTAAAGAAGTAATAGTATCCAGAGACAACCAGAATCCAGACTCCCTGAAGGCATCTTATCACTCAATGAAGACAAGATTTTAAGGACTCCAAATGAACATTTTCATTTTTTCCTTCTGTTACTATCTACACCATCTGTAATATGTATCTTCTGCAGAGACTTTCCCTCCATAGATATTGTCAAAGTGAGAGTCCATGAGGAACTGCCCCTCTGATCAAAATTTTCCCTTTCTCCCTTTCCTATATTGTTATTATCATATTGTTTGTTAGCATAGGTTATGATATTCTGTTATTTTTTTATTGCTTCATCAAGGAAACACCCTGTGTTTCTTAACAAAGCATAGGGGGTAATGTAAGGGATTAATTGAGACTTGTGGTTTCTATGACCCCATCTTAGGCTAAAATTAGAAACCCTGGCATGTGCTTGTGCACACTGACCTCAAACCAGACACCCGCATGACTACATGGGACTAGCCAAATTATAATGGGGACAGCCCAGGGGGGTATATTGATTGAACTAATTGGAGACTCAACATGGCTAAGAAACTCCCTTTCTGGTAGGAGAAGCAGGAAGGGGAAGAGAGAACTCTGGGATGATCTGGGAAGAAAGGGGGAGAGAGAGAGAGAGGAGCTGGTGGTGGTTGAGCTTTGAATTGAAACCGGGAGACACTGCACAGCGGATTCTCCTTGGAACTACAGATTCCAGGTAGTGGTGGATTTGTGTTGTTGAGGCAAGGCTAGCTCTTAGGGTTAGCTGGGCTGGATGCAAGTTTGTTTGAGGTGCCCAGGGGCATTTTTACCCTAGAGATTTTGATTCTAATCATCTGGGAAGTAGGTCATATTTTTCCCTTTCTCATTGTTCCTGGCTCTATTAACCACCTGTGTTGTAGATGTGTTCCCATTAATAAAACCTGATTTCTTTGTTTAATAGAGGGCATTAATTTCCTTTCTTATCAGTCTTAGTGAAATAACTTTAAAAAGGCAGTTTGGAAGGGGGAAACTCTGGACCTAGAGGTCTCTCATTATTTTCTGAACCCCAATATTACAGAGAGCCATCCAATTAACTCTCCCCATACTGAATTCAGCCTTACAAGCTAAAACATATTATATTCTGCTCCAATCTTTAACTTTTACATTGTGTGTATCTCTCTGCTTCAAATGTGTGTTTTTTTGTTTTTGTTTTTGTTTGGAAAACAACATATTGTAAGATTCTATTTCTTAATCCACTCTGCTATTAATCTTATTCACATCCATACTAATGATTACTAAATGTCTATTTCTGTCTATCCTATTTCCCCCTTTTCTGTACTTTTTTCCTTCTTTCACCCTATTCCTCCTCACCAGCATTTTGCTTCTGATAACTGCCTCCCTTTTATCAGCCCCCACCTTTTCTTTCCCATTCCCTTGCCTGATTCTGCCCTCCTTTCCATCAGCCCCACCTTTCCCCTTATCCTTCTACTTATCCTTTTCCTAAAGGGTAAGCTAAATTTCTGGGTAATTTTTTGCGTGTGAGGAGGAAGATAATGAGGGTTAAATGACTTGCCCAGGGTCACACAACTAGTAGGTGTCAAGTGTTTGAGGCTGAATGTGAACTCAGGTCCTCCTGAATCCAGGGGCAATGCTTTATTGACTGTGCCACCTAGCTCCCCACCACCACCACCAAGAAAGCTAAATTTCTTTATTCAAAGGAGTGTAGATTTTATTTCCTCTTTGATCCAAATCTGATGACAGTAAGGTTGAAAAAATGCTCACCCCTCCCTCCTTTCCCTCTATTGTAATAGGTTTCTTGGGTCTCTTCATAAGAGGTAATTAGCCCCATTTCTCCTCCCCTTTTCCTCTCCTCCCCATATAGTTCTTTTTTTACCCCTTAATTTTCTTTATGTCATCATATCTAAGTCAAGATATATTTATACACTCTGTATATATTCCTTCTGTCTGCCAAAATAAATATATAGTTCTTAAGAGTTTTATAACTCTTATTAATATTTATATATTATATATTATATTCCCATGTAGGGATGTAAACATGTTAAACTTATTGAATAACTTTTTTTTTCCTGTTTACCATATTATAATTCTCTTGAGTCCTATATTTGCAGATGGAATTTTCTGATGAGTTCTGATCTTTACATCAGGAAATCTTGAAATATCCCTATTTCATTGAATGTTCAGTTGTTCCCCTGAAAGATAATGCTCACTTTTGCTGGGTACATGAATCTTGGTTGCAATTCAAACTACTTTGCCTTCCAGGATATGAAATTCCAAGATTTCTGATCCTTTAATGTTGAAGTTTCTAGGTCCTGTGTAATTCTCACTATGGCTCAATAAAATTTAAAAAATTTCTTTCTGACTGCTTGAAGTATTTTCTCCTTCATCTGAAAATTATGTAATTTGGCTACAGTATTCTTGGAGTTTTCATTTGCGGATGTCTTTCAGGAGGTGATTGGTGGATTCTTTCAATGATTATTTGATCATCTAATTCTACAATATTGGGGCAGTTCTCCTTTATAATTTCCTGGAATATGGTGTCTAGGCTCTTTTGTGGATCATAACTTCCAGATAGCCTGATAATTATCCCTCCTGGAATTTCAGAGCCAAGATGCCAGAAGAAAGGTAGTGAGGTTCCTGAGCTCTGCCCAGCAAAACTGTTATAATTTTTTCAGGGGAAAAAATGGGACTTTAGTGAAAGAGAAGACTTTCAGGTATTCATGATGAAAAGACCTGAGCTGAATAGAAAATATGACTTTCAAATACAGGACGCTAAGGAAGCATAAAAAAGGTAAATTGGGGGTGGAGCCAAGATGGCGGAGGAAAGACATTAAACCCACAGGGCTCCTGATACAATAACCCCCAAAATAGCAATAAAAGAACCCTTGGGCAGAAAAACACACAAATATACAGGCTGAGAGTTTTCTCCAGCTATAGATAGATTTCAGAGCACCGTGCTGGGCCATGAATAAAGCCTAACCCTGCAATCTGGCCAACACACCAGACACTCACTGGAGGAATTTGCCCTAGTGCCTTGGAATTAGCTGCAGCACTGGCATCTTCTGGAACTGAGTGTGGGGTTGGACTGAACGGCTGGCCTGGGGGGTAAGTGCAGGGGTACCAGTGGACTGGGGGGAAGGATTTGACTGTCCCACCCCAGCAGGCAACCAGGAAGAAATCCTGAGTGGCAGGAGACCCAGGTGGAGGAGGGGAACAGGGGAGCAGTCTCATGGGAAGCTGAGAACAACACCACAGAAAGCTTTGCTGGTTGGTTGTTTAGTAAAGTAGGCCTGAGGTTATCTCTGGACCTGAGAACAGCCCAGGTGAGATTAAAGCCTGCCCCCCTCAACCCAAAACACCTGGGACCCTCTGAAGCTGAGAACAGGAGTGGAGCCAAGAAGCAGCCCCACCCCCACCGCACCACTCCACAGTGGACAGTTTAAAATTAAATGAAAGCGAGGCCAGGCAGGCTGAAAAGAAGTCCAACCATCCCCTGGGCCATGCTGTAGCTTAAAGAATGTGTCCTGGAAGCAGCACCACACTTTAATAAGGAGTGAAAGCCAAGAAATAGTAAGCCAGAATGAGTAGGCAGAGAAAGCAGAAGACCATCGAAAACTTCTTTGGGGGTAAGGTAGACCACAATACAACCTCAGAAGAAGAAGATAATAACAGGGTCAAAGCTCCAACATCCAAAGCATCCAAGAAAAATCTGAACTGGTCTCAGGCCATGAAAGTTCTCAAAAGGGACATTTAAGAGAAAGTAGGAGAAATAAAAAGAAGATGTAGAGAAAAGGAGGAAAGAATGGAAAGGGAAATGAGAGTGATGCAGGAGAGTCATGAGAAAAAAGTCAACAGTTTGAAAAGCCAAATGGAAAGGGAGATTAAAAAACTGTCTGATGAAAATAACTGCCTAAGAATTAGGATTGAACAAATGGAAGCTAGTGACCTTATGAGAAACCAAGACACAGTAAAGCAAATCCAATTGAATGAAAAAATAGAGGACAATGTGAAATATCTCCTTAGAAAAACAGCTGACCTAGAAAATAAATCTAGGAGAGATAATTTGAAAATCATTGGACTACCTGATAACCATGACCAAAACAAAAGCTTAGACACCATCCTCCAAGAGATTGTGAGGGAAGATTGCCCTGATAGTCTAGAAGCAGAAGCTAAAATAGAAATTGAAAAATCCACCAATCACCTCCTGAAAGAGATCCCAAAAGGAAAACCTCCAGGAATATTATAGCCAAATTCCAGAACTCCCAGGTCAAGGAAAAAATACTGCAAGCAGCTAGAAAAAAGGAACTCAAATACTGTGGAGCTCCAGTAAGGACAAAGCAAGATCTAGCACCTTCTACATTAAAGGACCAAAGGGCATGGAATATGATATTCCAGAGGGCAAAGGAACTGGGACTTCAGACTAAAATCACCTACCCAGCAAAACTGATTATGATTTTTCAGAGGAAAAAATGGGATTTCAATGAGAAAGAGGACTTTCAAGCATTTCTGATGAAAAGACCTGAACTGAATAGACAATTTGATGTTCAAATACAAGACCCTGGAGAAGTATAAAAAGTTAAACAGGAAAAAGACTTCATGAAGGATATTAGAAGATCAAACTTTTTACATTCCTACATGGGAAATCATAAGAACTATCTCAGTAACAAATTCAGGGGCAGCTGGGTGGCACAGTGGATAGAGCACCAGCCCTGCACTCAGGAGAAACTGAGTTCAAATGTGACCTCAGACACTTGACAATTACTAGCTGTGTGACCCTAGGCAAGTCACTTAACCCCAATTGCCTCACCAAAAAAACAAAACAAAAAAAACCAAAAAAGTCTTCACAAGAAATTGACAGAAGACAGGGCTGAACTGAATATGAAGGGATGATATCTGTAAAACAGGGTGGGGTGTCTTATGTGTGGGGCTGGATTTGGGCTTGGGGGGCCTCCTGGGTCCAGGGCTGGTGGTTTGTCCACTGTACCACCTAACTAATCCATGATGACATCATTAAAATAGGGTTGAGGCACAGGAGAAATAAACTGGGGGAGGGAGAAGGGGAGAGATGGTCTGGGGAGAGGTAGTTCACATGAAGGAAACGAGGAAAGCTTATGGAGGAGAGTAGAAGAGGGGGAAGGAGTTGGGGAGGGAGTGAACCTTAATATCATCAGAATTGGCTCAAAGAAGGACTATGTGGTAAAATATGAAAGTTTTTAACAGTCGGTTAGGATAACTGAAAGACGCCAGTTTTTCAAGGACCACCCTTTTGGGGAGGAGATGAACAGTCTGCCTGCTGCGCATGTCAGACTGCCTGCCGGGTACAGTCCGCCTGCTGCGCATGTCAGACTGCCTGCCAGGTACAGTGCGCCTGCTGCGCATGTCAGACGGCCTGCCGGGTTTTTTGGACTTCCGGGGTGGAGAGAAGGTGAGGAGCCTTTTTTGCCTGCTTGGCGGGACTCCTGACGGCGCGGCACAGACTCTCTCTCCAAAGGTGGCCTTGTCGGTTGGTGGCCTTGTCGGTTTGGTGAGTTTTTATAAGGAATATAGACTAAGCTTAGACTTAAGACGATTTGTATTGTGTTTCTACTTTCCTATCCTTCTAATCAACATCACCTTGTGACTATCATAACTATAAATAAAAAGGTCTATCTAGAAAACCAAAAGCTGCTTCCATTTACTAGTTTGGGAGATAAATTAAGGGAAAGGTTAAGTAGGGGAGATTTATGATCTAATATCCAATTTTAAATCTCACAACTAACATACATACTCAAGTAGGTATAGTGATATATTTTTGCCCTGGGGGGGGAGGGAGAAAAGGGGGGTGGAGAGAAGGGAAAGAGGAAAGGGCAGATTGGGGGAGAGAGCTGTAAAAAGCAAAACACTTTCAAGGAAGATGAAGATGTTCTGCATTACTGCACCAGTATGACATATTGAATTTCTTGATCTCATAAGGAGGGTTTAAGAGGGAGGGAGGAAGAAAAATTTAGAACACAGAATTAGCTCAGGGACCCTGATCTCATTGGAGTGGGCTCATGGAGGGAATAGCTTTCATACCCAATTGGGAGGAGCAATCTATTTAACCCTGCAGGAAAATAGGAGGGGAAGAGGTCAAGGAAGGAAGGGTGAAAAAGGGAGTGCAGAGTGAGGGAGAGCAGAGTCAGAAGTAAAACACTTCTGAGGAGGAATAGGTAAAAAAGAAGGTAGAGTAAATGTTATGGGAAGGGAGTGGGATGGAGGGAAATAGTTATGATGATTGATTATAATGGCAAAACATATGGTACCTACTTTGCTGGGCTTTTATGAAGAAAATTCTCTGTCAAGCTTAAGGTACTATATAAAGGTTATGATGAACAGGATACTATCAGGAAAACCTGGAAAGACCTACAGGAAATGAAGCAGAGTGTAATGTACTGTATACAAAATAGTAGCAATAGTGGGGGATGATCTGCTGGGAAGCATGTGGTTATTTTCAGCAAGGCAATGATCCAATATAACCCTGAAAGACTTATGAAGATTGCAGCCAATCTGCAGAGAAAGAACTGATAGTATTTGAAAACAGATGGAAACACATTTAAAAAAAATGTTTTTTCATTTCCTCTGACAATCCCTTAATCTGAAGTTTTGTTTGTTTGTTTTTACTGTTTTCTCTCACAACTAGCTAATATAGGAATTTTCCCATGACTACTCATGTAGAACTTATTTGGAATTGCTTGAGTTCTTGTGGGTGAGTGTTGGAATAGAGTGGGTAAGAGAAGTTGGACCACAAAGGTTTTTAAAAATTGATGTTAAAATTTTGTTTTTACATATATTTTTGAAAATAAAATTCTATTCAGAATAAAAATAAAGGTAAATAAGAAAAAAGAAATAAGAAAGGATATTAAAAGTTTAAACTGTTTTCATTCCTACATGGGAAGGAGATACTTGTAACTCATAAGAACTTTCTCATTGTTAGGGCAGCTGAATGGAGCATATTTAGACAGAGGACACAGGTGTGAGTTAATTATGAAGGGATGATATCTTTTAAAAAATAAAATTTGGGGTTGAGAGTAATGTACTGGGAGAAAGGGAGAGGTGGAATGAGGTAATGTATCTCACATAAAAGAAGCAAGAAAAAGTTGATGGAGTGGAGGGGAAGATGAAGGAAGTACTGTGGAGTGAGTGAACCTTATTCTCATCAGAATTGGCTCAAAGAGGGATTAACATACACACTCAATTGAATATAGTAATTTATCTTGCTCTGCAAGAAAATAGGTGGGGAAGGTGATAATTGGGGTGAAAGGAGGGAGGGCAGATTGGGGCAGGAGGCAGTCAGAAACAAAACACTTTTGAGGAAGAATAAGAAGAAAGAATATAGAAAATAGAATAAATGTCACGGGGATCGAATAGCATGGAGGACAATACAGTTAGTAATGGTAACTGTGGGGAAAAAATGAAGCATATTTGTTTGATAGGCCTCAGTTTTCAAACACATAGAAAACTGAGTCAAATTTGTTAAGAGCCATTCCCCAAATGATAGATGATCAAAAGATATGAAGTTTTCAGGTGAAATAATCAATTCTACCTATAGCCAGAAGAAAAAATGCTCTAACTCACTATTGATTGAAGAGATTCAAGTCAAAACAAATCTCGATACTACCTCATACCTATTGGATTCTATAATAGGATAGCAGAAGAAAATGACAAATGTTATAGTGGATATGGGGAAAATGAGACATTAATACACTCTTGGTAAAGTTGTAAATTGAGTCCAACATTATATAGAGCAATTTGGAACTATGGCCAAAGGGCTATAAAACCGTGCATATGCCACTCTCACCCTGGTACAACAGACCTTTGCTGCTGACCCCCTAAGTTGTCTTTGTTTGGGAACTTATTTCATCCTGTCTTTTTTGGGTTCTGGTGCTCCAGGAATTGTCTTATGGCATTATTTTAAGACATTTTTAGGGGGTTAGGGCAGAGCTCAGGCAAGTCACTGCCTTTCCTTTGCCACCTTGGCTCTGCCCCTCCAATTATTTTTTATTTTTATTTTTATTTTTATTTATTTATTTTTTTAGCAACAAACATTTATTTTATTTTTTACAGTTACATGTAAAGGTAGCTTTCAACATTCATTTTCATAAGATTTGGACTTCCAAATTTTTCTCCCTCCCTTCTTTTCCTCCCCCCGCCACAAGATTGCAACCAGGTTATATATGCACAATCCACAAGTGTTCTTTTGTGAGATTTAAAATTGTATATAAGAGCATTAAACTGCCCTTTTAACCTTTCCCTTATATATCTCCCAGACCTGTAAGAAAAAGAAGCCTCTGAGCTTTAATCAGAGAGGGATTAGCTTTTATTGTTTGGGAATTAATTAGCCAACAAACAGGTGATACTGAATAGGGAAATAGGAAAGTAGAAATACAAATGAATAATCTTAGATCTAAGCTTAGTATATATTCTTTTATAAAACTCACCAAATCCCAAAACTGCCTGCCAGGCTGAGAACCAGAGCCTATCACCAAAAGCATGTGCTATCAAACCAGAGTCTGTGAGACTCAGAGAGCCAATTTCTGTTCTACCCTCCCTCCTTAAGTTGGCGTCCCAGAAGTATGGCATGCTTGGCCACACTCTCCAGGCAGCAGCAGGCACATGGCTGTTCATCACTGTCTCCTCCCCAAAAGGGTGGTCCTTCAAAAGCCACTTCAGTAGTATGCTGTTTTTTACCACACTTTTTATCAGTTCTTTCTATGGGGGTGAATAGTCAACTTCCTCATTAGTTCCTTGGGATTGTCTTGGATTATTGAATTGTTGAGAGTAGTTAAGTCATTCACATTTGCTCATTGAACAATACTGCTGTCACTATGCACAATGTCCTTCCCACTCTGCTCACTTCACTATACATCAATGTTCATTAGTCTTTCCAGGTTTTTTTAGGATCATCCTGTTAGTCATTTCCTTATCACAAGACCATTCCACCACAATCATATAGCACAACTTTTTCCATCATTCCTCAATTGATGGACATTCCCTTGATTCACAATTCTTAGACTCCACAAAGAGTTGCTATAAATATTTTTTGTGCAATTTTTCCCCCTTTTCTCTTTTTCATGATTACTACTGTTAACTGTTTCCCTTCCATCCTGTTCCCTTCCCCATGATATTTATTCTATTATCCATCTTCTTTCATCCTATCACTCTTCAAAAGGAATTTGCTTTTGTCTGTCCCCTCCCCCACTCTGCCCTTCCTTCTTTTGCCCTTCTCTCTTTATCCCTGTCTCCTCCTATTTTCCTGCAGGGTTAAAAGATTACTCCACCCAATTGAATATTTACATTATTCCTTCCTCAAGCCAATTCTAATGAGATTGAGGTCTTTGAGCCAATTCTGATTACTGTTAGGCTCATGTAGGATTCCACCTCTGTCCTTCCCCTCCCCCAGTGCATTCCCCTCACTCCTCAATTTAACCCTAAGTATGTCATCAAGGGGCAACTAGGTGACACAGTGGACAAAGCACCACCCCTGCAGCCAGGGGGATCCCAGCCAAAACCCCGGCCTCAGACATAAGACAGTCACCCACTGTATGACCCCAGGTATGTCCCCCAACTCCAATTTTTTATAGTTCCCTAGGGTCTTATATTTGAAAGTCATATTTGCCATTCAGTTCAGGTCTTTTCATCACAAATATCACTTTAAGGAGCTAAAAGTCAAGTAAAAGAAAGGCAAGATGAGCAGACAGAAAAAGGTGAAGACCATAGAAAGTTTCTTCAGTAACAAGGAAGACCAAGGTGCACCCTCAGAGGAAGATGTCAACATCAGGGCCCCTATATCTAAAGCTTCCAAGAAAAATATGAATTGGTCTCAGGCCATAGAGGTGCTCAAAAAAGACTTTGAAGATAAAGTTAAAGAGGTAGAGGAAAAAATGGAAAGAGAAATGAGGGTGATGCAGGAAAGATATGAGAAAAAAAGTGAATAAATAGCTTGAAAAGCCAAACAGAAAAGCTCTCTGATGAAAATAATTGCCTAAGAATTAGGATTGAACAAATGGAAGCCAGTGAATTTATAAGAAACCAAGACACAATAAACCAAATCCAAATGAATAATAAAAAAAAAAAATAGAGGGCGATGTCAAATATCTTCTGGGAAAAACTGCTGACCTGGAAAATAGGTGCAGGAGAGATAATTTGAATATTATTCGTCTACCTGAAAACCATGATCAAGGAAAGAGCTTAGACATCATCTTCCAAGATATTCTCAGGGAAAATTGCCCTGAAATTCGTGAAGCAGAAGCTAAAATAGAAATTGAAAGAATTCACCGATCACCTCCAGAAAGGGATCCCAAAAGGAAAGCTCCTAGCAATAATATAGACAAATTCCAGAGCTCTCAGGTCAAGGAGAAAATATTGCAAGCTGCCAAAAAGAAAGAATTCAAGTACTGTGGAGCCCCAGTCAGGATAGCACATGATCTAGCAGCTTCTACATTAAAGCAATGGAGGGCATGGAATATGATATTCCAGAGGGCAAAGGAAATGGGATTGCAACTAAGAATCACCTACCCAGCAAAACTCATTCTAATCTTTCAGCAGAAAAAAATGGGACTTTAATGAAAATGAAGACTTTCAGATATTTGTGATGAAAAGTCCAATTATTTTTTAAACATTTGGACCACCTTACAACTTCACTAAAAGAAAATGTTTGTCATTTCATAGCTCCTCAAACACTGATTATTCCAATTTTTGTCATATTTTTAAATTCTCATAATGTGATGAAAAGCTCATAGCTTTTAAAATTTTAATTTCTCTTGTGATCAGTTAAGTAGTGGTTTGGAGCAGGTAGGGTTTAGCTTATAATTCTTTGGTAACTGTTCATATCTCTTGCATATTTATTGGGCATTAACGCTTAATGCTCTCTATTTGTGTCAATTCCCAATATATTTTGAATACCAAAATTTGCTTGTCCAAGTGCATTCCAATTCTAATACATATTTATCTTCTATTGTTATATTCCTTAATTTTATTGATAGGAATAGGAACTGTACATGGCATTCTCACAGTGTTAAACTCCTTCTACCAATATAACTTCGTAACTTGTAGTCCTAGAGAGTTGTCTATGGAACTAATAATTATGTTTCCCAGTGTCACTGAATCAGTAGGTATCAGAGATAGTAATTGAACTCTGTGGACAACTGTCTAATATATATTTCTTGAGAAATTGACATACTCTTTACCCACTAGACCAGGTACCCTCCAATTTCCCTATAAATTTCGTATATCAGACTTATGTCAGTGATGTTTACTTCAAATATTTTCCCAACTGTTTCATTTCTTCTAATTCTATCTTCATTGAATTTGTTTCATGAAAAAGGTTTATTTTTTAACTCTACATAGTCAGAATATTCTAACGGATGTTCTATGAGATCTGTTATCTCTTATTTGAATAAGTGTCTTTCCACCAGCCATAGGGATGAAAGGGTTTTTATAATGTCCTCCATATTCTCTTACTTTGAGGATTTTCCCTTTCCTCAGTGCTCTATCCTGAAACACCAACAGCAGTAGCAGCAGTAGCAGCAACAACAACAATACATGCTGGAAAGAATCTGTGAAACAGGGAAAAAGCTAGGTGGATAACAGTGGTGGATTTGAAAGCAGCAAGACCTGAGTTTAATTCCTGCCTCAGACTCTTGCTAGCTGTGTTACCTTGAGGTCACTTAGTTTCTCTCATCCACAGTTTCCTCATCTACAAAAAGAAAATGACACCTGCTTTTCAGAGTTGTGAGGGTCAGATTCAGTAATATATAACAGCACTGGGGGGCAGCTAGGTGGTATCATAGATAAAGCATGGGCCCTGGATTCAGGAGGACCTGTGTTCAAATTCAGCCTCAGAAACTTGACCCTTACTAGCTGTGTGACCCTGGGCAACTCACTTAGCCATCATTGCCCAGAAAAAAAAAGGAAAATAAAATTTATATCTATATCTATATCTATATATCAGCACTTTTAAATACCAGGGTTTTGTTTTTGTTTTTAATATTGCAATCACAACTCAGAAATTTGGTACTTCCTTAATCACCAACTGAAAATAAAAATCTAATGTTTACAGTTGTCAAAGTACAAAGAACAAAATCAATAATGAATACATAAATAAAACCAATGTTTTTAACTATACAACTACAAAGGCTTCAAAAAGTAAAGGTCTTCTAAACAATGGAAAGTTCCAAAAAGAGGAGAATGTAGAAAATTTCTGTTCATCTATATGGTCAAAATGGGTTCAATACAATGGAAAAAAACAAATTGGATGAAATGAGATTCTGAATTGTTTTCATTCCAAACTGGAAAATAGACCTCTAAATGAAATACCTATTTATCTCCTCAAATGTTTCATCGTTGTTCACATTTTACAAATAAAGCACTTTGTCAGCTTCCCTTTGAACCAAACCTTGGCCTACCTTCCTTAACAGATTGCATCACATATCTATTACTAAAAGAGAATACCAGTACCCTCTGCTAATAAAAGCTAATTGTGTTTATATACTTTATTCAAAGAATTCAAGCTTGTGTTGCTAAAATATCTGTGATAACAAGAAACATATGCACTAATATACCAATGTACATGAGCAAACACATAAATGTTATTATATATACAGAATAGATACATACATGTGTATTTCTACATCTGTGTATATGTATATGCATGTGCATATTGGCACAGGACCAAAGCAATGAGGCAGAAAGAATCAGGGTTTTTTGTTTTTTTGGGGGGGGCAATGGGGTTTAAGTGACTTGCCCAGGGTCACACAGCTAGTAAGTGTCAAGTGTCTGAGGCCAGATTTGAACTCAGGTACTCCTGAATATAGGGCCAGTGTTCTATCCACTGCACCACCTAGCTGCCCCCAAGTCTCAGGGTTTTAAAGAACAAGTGATTATCTACCTACAGCAAACATAAACTGGACCCCATATAGAAAGAACACTCATATTTCATACCTATCTAGAAAACTATTTTCTGTTTAAAACATGCCAATAATGCATTTTCTTTACAAAAAAAGGCTCTTAAATATATAGCTGCATATTTTATATATTGCATATTTTATGTAATTGCTTCCCATATTTCAAAGATGAACCTATGAGGCTTGGTACTTTACATATGGTCTTACATGCTACAATTGATACAAAATGGTATAGGACAGAATGTCAGTGTTATAAACAAATAGACCTAGGTGTTATGGCCTTTTAACCATACTGAATGTGTTTGTGATCCTGAGCAAGTCAAGCAGGGCTGTTATTGTTGTTGTTCTTGTTCCTCTTTTGCTTTTTCAAAAAACATTAACATCATGAATTATTGATGTCTTGACTTGTGAATGAATTTAATTTAAAGGAAGTGAAGTTGATTAACTTGTTGACCTCACTCTGTCTTCCAGTAGCTGGACAAAAGGCAAAAAGACTGGCAATGGCCTGGGATGCATGAATGACCTTGGCATCTTTGATATCTTACAAAACTCTAAGCACTCCACAGCATTTGCTTCAGCCACCTTAATGGCTTTTGGAACAAATTGTTTTCATCTGCCCATTATGTGGCAAGACTTCACAGACTTGGTGTAGACATTCCTCTACCTAACCTCTAACTAGCCTATTAGCTACCCTCACCCTTATATAAACCTTCTGTTGAGATAGTTTATAAGCATGTGACTGGGGGCAGCTAGGTGATGCAGTGGATAAACCACCGGCTCTGGATTCAGGAGGACCTGAGTTCAAATCTGGCTTCAGACACTTGACAATTATTAGCTGTGTGACCCTGGGCAAGTCACTTAACCCTCATTGCCCTCCAAAACAACAACAACAACAACAACAACACAAAAAATCCCACATAAATAAGCATGTGACCACTATGCATGCTATGGGTTCTTAGAGTCACAGACAAGAGGGCTAAATAGTGGAAATACAAAGACAGAAGTAAAATACAATCTCCCTTCATGGAGCTTATATTCTTAAAAGGAGAGACATAACAGGTACCAAAGGAATACAAGATAGTTTTGGGAAGCAGGAAAGATTTCATATAGACTAAAATGGAGTGGTGATCAGAGTAATAGTAGTGTACTATGGGACTGTTGTTGTTTTCCTTTATATCCCCACTGCTTATTTCCAGGTTTTGCACATAGTAGGTACTTAATAAATGTTAGTTGCAACATTGATTTGAGTGCATGGGTGAAGCCAACTATGATCATGTCCTTTTCTGTATTCTCATCCATTGTAGTACTGTGAATCATGTAACACTTGAAGATTCATAGGGCCAGATGAAGGGGGGAACCTTGACTCCAGAAAAATTCCCATTTCTTTCTCTTGCTGGGAACTCCGCATAAGATTATATTATAAATTACAAATACTAGGGGCAGCTAGGTGGCGGAGTGGATAGAGCACTGGCCCTGGAGTCAGGAGTACCTGAGTTCAAATCTGGCCTCAGATACTTAACACTTACTAGCTGTGTGACCCTGGGCAAGTCACTTAACCCCAATTGCCTCACTAAAAAAAAAAAAAAAAAAAAAAAGAATACTATATAGCTTTCTGTAGAATACTATGGCAAAGGAGAAGAAGACTCGACTGACTCTGGGCTCATGCTGAGAATTTTCTCTTATTACTTGTGTAAATAAAACCTCTATCATCCCTGAGGTCTTATGAATCTGAATGCCTGTAAGGAGAGCTGATTGTCTCCCTTGGAGAAGTAATTTATACAGGTATTCTCAGGTTTCACCTGAATGCAACGAGATGAACTAAAGACAATTTGTCTAAGATTCCCAAAGTGTATCGAAGTCCTTGTCAGGGAGTCTCTGACCCAAAGGTTACGCAGAATATGACGGAATAATGGTAACTATAAATGACTATGCTACAATAAGTTAATGCCATCAGGGGTTAATGAGGTATAATACCTGTTCACCTTTATGATAAATAACCACAGAATTCTAATTCCAAATCCAGGGATCTGTGGCTTTGAATTTTTTTTTCTTCTATTGAGTATGCTTTTATATACTTCTTCTGTTCTTATCCACTGCTGTCATTTTCTGTTCCTGCCAAGATACCTTTATTGTTTTTAATTTTTTTCCCCTTAATATTGAGTAATTTAAAATTCTAAATGTGGGTTCTAATCTGATCCCACCCCCAATTTAATGGAAATAAAGAGATGGAAGAAGAGGGATGTTTTGAAGATAGAATCTGTAAGAATTGACAAGTAAGAGGATATGAGCAGTGAGGGAAAATATAGATTCCACAATGACTCTAAGGTTGTAAAGTAGGAGGACTGGAAAGATGGAATTGTTCCTGACAGAAATAGGTATGTTACAAAATGCTCTAAATCACTAATAAATAGAGAAATGCATATTAAGCTAACTTTAAGGTACCACTTCTTATGCACCATATTTACTAATAAGATCAAAGATAAAAATTAAATAATGCTGCAGGGGATGTGGGAAAATGGGTAAACCAATGTGGAGCCATAAATATGATGTACATAAACTATGTTATACACACACACACACACACACACACACACACACACACACATAGAATGTATATATATGTATATAAATAACATAACATAACATTTGATGTGGTATAATATGACCCCATGTCATATCATGTCAGACAATATAGCATGGTATGATATATGATGCAATATATGATGTGATATGGCATGGTATGGCATGATTTGGCATTATATGGTATGATATAATACTGTTTGTACATCTATTCTTTCCAACAGTTTGGAATTATGTTTAAGCTGGTATGAAATTTTCCCTATCATTTTCAATAGAAATATTAATACTAGATCTATAACACAAGCAAATGAAAGAAAAATATGAAATGACACATATATAAAATTATTTATATCAGTCCTTTTTGTCATGGCAAAGAATTAAAAACAGAGTATATGCCCATTAACTGCAGAATACCTGAACAAATTCTGATGTCTGAATATGATGGAATACTAATGCAATGCAAGAAGAGATGAAGACAATATTTCTGGATGGGGGGGGAGCTGAAAAAACTTTTATAAACTGATGGAAAGTGAAGTGAGTAAAGCCATAAGAGTTTCAGCAATATTAGCAAGGTAGTATATTATGAAGAATATAGTTACTCTGATCAATACAATATTCTACCACAATTTGAAAGACTCATAATATAAAATATTATCCATCTCCATATAGAGAAGTGATCAACTAAGAACACAGATTGAAATGAATTTTCTTTATATTTTTTAGGGTTTTTTGGGGGGGTTAATATTTGGCTAATAGGGAAATATGGCTAATATAAAGACATTTTACATGTCTTCATTCCATAGAGGTATTGAATTTATTGCCTTCTCAATGGATTGAAGTAGTGGTATTAGAGAGGGAGAGAAAAAATTATAAGATTTGACAACAGAATGGGTATGTGGGATAATACATTTAAGGGAACACAAGGTAGAAAACCTGGATGACTAGGAGGTTATAAAATTCTGAGATTCATTATATTGTCTTGTCCTTCCAATGAACAAATTATATTTTTCCAATTGTTTATATATTATTTGCATTAATTGCTCTTTAAATGTTTTGTAAAATTCACTTGTAAATCTATCTGGCCATGACGATTTTTTCTAAGGGAGTTCATTGATGGCTTATTCAAATTCTTTTTTTTTCCTATTCATCTGAGGAATTCATATTTTTGTAAATATTCATCCATTTCAGTTATATTGTCAAATTTAGTGGCATACAGCTGGGCAAAATAGCTCCTAATTATTGCCTTGATATCCTTTTCATTGGTGGTGAATTCACTCTTTTCATTTTTTAAACTGGCAATTTTGTTTCCTTCTTTCTTTTTAAAATCAAATTAAGGGGCAGCTAGGTGGCGCAGTGGATGGAGCACTGGCCCTGGAGTCAAGAGTACCTGAGTTCAAGTCCGGCCTCAGACACTTAATACTTACTAGCTGTGTGACCCTGGGCAAGTCACTTAACCCCAAGTGCCTCACTAAAAAAAAAAAAAAAACAAATTAAACATGTTTATCTTTTAATTTTTTTCATAAGAGCATATCTTATTTTTTTTTACTATATCTAGTTTTTTTTTACAATTTTATACATCTCTCCTTTAATTTTTCAGAATTTGTCATTCATTTTTATTTTTAAATTAAAAAGGTTTTGTACAAACAAAAGCAATTCATCCAAAATTAGAAGGGAGGCAGAAATCTGGGAAACAATTTTTATAGCCAGTGTTTCTGACAAAGGCCTCATTTCTAAAATATATCAGGAATTAAATCACATTTATAAGAATCCAATTCATTCCCAATTAAGAAATGGTCAAAGGATATGTATAGGTAGTTTTCTGATGAAGAAATCAAAGTTATCTATTTCCATATTTAAAAAAAAATGTTCTAAATCACTACTGATTAGAGAGATGCAAATTAAAACAACTCTGAGGTACCACCTGACACCTATCAGATTGGCCAATATGACAAAAAAGGAAAAAAAAAATAAATGTTGGAGAAGCTGTGGAAACATTGGAACACTAATGCATTGTTGGTGGAACTGTGAACTGATCCAATCATTCTGGAGAGCAATTTGGAATTATGCCAAAAGGGCTATAAAGCTGTGTATACCCTTTGACCCAGCAATAACACTATTGGGTCTTTTTCCCAAAGAGATCATAAAAAAGGGAAAAGGACCCACTTGTACAAAAATATTTATAGCTGCTCTTTTTGTGGTGGCAAGGAATTGGAAATTGAGGAGCTGCCCATCAATTGGGGAATGGCTGAACAAGTTGTGGTATATGAATGTAATGGAATTCTATAGTGCTGTAAGAAACAATGAGCAGGAGAATTTCAGAGAAACCTGGAAGGACTTGCATGAACTGATGATGAATGAGATGAACAGAACCAGAAGAACACTGTACACAATATCAACAACATTAGGTGTTGATCAACTGTGATAGAATTGACTGTTATTAGCAATACAATGGTCCAAGATAGTTCCAAAGTACTAATGATGGAAAATGGTCTCCAAATCCAGAAAAAAAGAACTGTGGAATCTAGACGCAGATTGAACAATACTATTTCTACTTTTTTTTTGTTTGTCTTTTTTTTTTTTTTTTGAGACACAAGTGGGGTTAAGTGACTTGCCTAGAGTCACACAGCTAGTAAGAGTTAAGTGTCTGAGGCCGGATTTGAACTCAGGTCCTCTTGACTCCAGGGCCAGTGCTCTATCCACTGCACCACCTAGCTGCCCCTTGTTTATGTCTTTTGAGGTTTTTTTTTTTCCTTTTGCTCTGATTCTTCTTGCATGGCATTACTAATGCAGAAATATGTTTAATGTGATTGTATATATAAAACCTGTATCAGATTGCTTGCTTTCTTGGGGAAGTGGGAGGGAGGAGAGGGAGGGAGAAAAAATTTGAAACTAGAAATCTTATAAAAACAAATGTTGAAAACTATCTCTACATGGACCTAGAAAATAATAAAATACTTTTATGATTTAAAAATAAAGTAAGATATTCCTTGGAGACAGACATTTCCTGAAGTCCTTCTAAATTATCTTAAGCTGCAGGATTGTTTCACTCAGTCTTTTTTTAAGTTCTGAAGCTCCAGAATCCATTTAGATACTTGATTAATGTTCTTTTTGAGGGAAATTTGGGAGACCTTGGGCAACTTCCTGACATCTCTCTGCCATCTTGGCTCTACCCTTGTCAAGACTGGAAGATTGGGAAGTTTAGTGACTGTATGGGAAGGGGGTTTACTTAATTACTTAAGTAATTGAGAAAAGGGAAGACTGATATTCATTGGGTACTGCCTTGGACATGTTAAGTGTAGTGCTAAATGGCCTACAATTTGAGATGTTTAAAACACAGTTGCTGAAATAAAATTATATCTAAAGAGAGAGATTAATGCTCGATACATATATTTATAGATGACAGATAGATAGATAGATAGATAGATAGATAGATAGATAGATAGATAGATAGATAGATAGATAGATAGATAGATGGACAGATGGACAGACAGACAGTTGGGTGGGTGGACGGAACAGACAGATGGACAGATGGATGGACAGATGGATGGACAGATGGATGGATGGATGGATGGATATCCAAAATATATTTGAAGAAATCATAATTGAATCCATGGGATTTGGCAAGATCAAGTAAGAAATATAGGGGAAGAAGAGAATAAGGCTGAAGGTTAACTTTGGGGAAAGCCTATAATTATTTTTTCAGAAAATCCATTATGATATGGATAAAAATACAGCTAATGGAAATGAGGATAGTCAAACGAATAGATGACACCCAAGAGAGCATGATCATGAAAAGCTAGAAAGGATATGATATCCAAAACAATGGTCCAGAAGAATGAAGTTTGAGACAAGAGCATTAGATTTGGCAATTAAAAGAACATAGATAACTTCAGAGTGAGACGTTTAAGTTGAAACTTTAGTCAGCATACAGACTACAAAGGGTTTTAAATCAAGAAGACAGGAAGTATAGGCATCTAGAATAGATGGCTTTCTTCATGAGTTTAGCCAAGAAGGAGAGAATTATAGAATGGTATTTAGCAGGTTGTTCTGGTTGTTTTAATGTTTGTTTATTTCTTTCTCTTTCCTTCTGTTTTTTATTCATTCTTCCTTCTTTCCTTCCTTTCTTCCTTTCTTTTGCTTTATTGCTTTCTTCATGAAATAGGTATTTTATAGAAAGTCATGAAAGAGGCAATAGATAGGAAAAGATTGAAGATTAGACAGTGGAGATGGTGATTGTAGAAATCTGGTAGAGAAAATGGAATGGAATGGTGTAGGATGGGATAAAGAGTGCATGTAGAGAGGTTTGCTTTGGTAACGAGAAAGGCCACCTCCTTTCAGGTAATGAAGGACAGGATAATGAGATAGATTTTTGTATAATGTGAGATAAATATCAAAAGAGAAAAGGATGCTTTCAGCAAATTAGCTCTATTTTTCTGTGGGATATGACTGATGGTCTTCAGTTGATATATTAGTGGTAGAGGCATGGTGGTATGGTCAAGGAAAAATGAAAAGCTTTGGAATAATTGCTGTTGTAACTGAGATAGCAACCCAATTATGGAAATAATTATCCTCATGCAGTGCGGATCCAGTTGAGTTGTGGAACATAAATTTGTAGTGAGCTGAGTCAACATACTTTCATGATTTTCATCACCTTCATTGGGCATCATGTGATTAAGAATGAAAGAAAGAGGTGACAGGAATAATAAAAGGTTGGGTTTTGACAAGGCCTTGTCACATATATGACAAATGGTCAACGGATTCAAATGAAGAGAACAGTGAAGAGATAAACAGATTCATTATGCATTCAATATAGGTAAAAAAAGATTATAAACAGTGTAGAGGTTATGCTCTGGGAAAGAAGGGTTGGAGGGATTTGAGGAAGAAGAGGGTTGGGATTCATAAAGTATAGGAATTGATAAAATAAAATAAAAAATTATGACTAAATAAAATAATTTAAAAATATATTAATTTGAAAGTGGAATATGGGGCAGCTAGGTGGTGCAGTGGATAGAGCACCGGCCCTGGAATCAGGAGTACCTGAGTTCAAATCCGGCCTCAGACACTTAACACTTACTAGCTGTGTGACCCTGGGCAAGTCACTTAACCTCAACTGCCTCACTTAAAATAAAAAGGGGGAATAATTATGGATATTGGCAAGATGAAAGGCATAACCACCTTCATGGGGAGCTGAGAAAGAGTGGAGAAGTAGGTCATGGGAAATGAGTAGAGAGACTGGAGAATTTGGAGATTTGATGGACCATTGATATGTTTTAGTATTTTATAATATTAAAATAACACTGAAATTCAAACTAATTGCTAGTTCTAAAGGTTGCAGTTATTACGGCATACTTGCTAACCTCCAGGGAAGATAATTATTTTCCTAATCACCATTATACCTTGCTTCTGACTTTTAAAAACAGATCCATTGCTTTTTTACAGGTCTGATACATTTTCCTTCCTCTTTATCCTTTCCATTTAATTAGACTTAGGAATATTATTTTTCATGCTTTAATATTTAATTGCCATGATCTTTTTTTACTTCCCAATGTGCTCTCTACAGTTAATTGTTGACCTTGCTGAATTCTACTATGTGATTCCCTAGGTGTCAGGAATAATGAGATCACAGCAGTGGAGAACAGTGTATGAATTATGACAATAACTCCCTTTCAAAGAACAGAACTTAAGACTCATAGGTACCATTAAAATGACTGAGACTTTCATCTTTAATAGTTTGTGCTATGTTCATAAATAAAGAATTATAAGTTACATAAACTATCATCACTTATATAAAATATCATCACCCAGTTGAGGGGCCAGATTTAGGTCCATGTATAGTTTAAATGAAGAAAAGATTTTAAGAAAATATGAAAAAATAGAAGATACATTTAAATGGCTGCTCTTATCTGCAGGGCATCTTTTATAATTTCCCACATATGCATATAAATATACATATACATGTACATGCACATACACATGGACATATGTGTATATATACACATATATATGTGTGTTGTGTGTATAAATATACCTACACATATAAATATATGTGTATATATGTATACATACCTACAAATATATTTGGCTGAAATACATTATATAAATATATACTTGGCTTATTTACATGGGAATTATAGTTCTATTTACCTTACAATTTTAAATACTTTAAAGTTTCCTATTCACCATAGTGAAAATTAGGCCAACAATAATGGCTTCACATTGTTGAAAAGGGAACTTGAAATAGGAAAGTTACTTTCACTTCATACAGGAAGAAATAAAATAGTTGAGAGAATATCAGATATGTATCTCAGAGGCTCCTAAGTATGAAAGAAAGTGAAACTGGGTGATGGCTTCATTGTTCCAAATGTAGTGCACCTCCCCTCCCCATACTTAACCTATTTAGTATCAAAATAAGGTTTTACCATTATAATGTTATTTTCTCCTTGCATAGATTTTCTTCTATTTCAGTGGTTGGGTGATTCTTTTTTTTATTCTATTACATATTTTATTTATATATGAATTGTGCAAAAAGATTCACCCTCCTTGTATACTTGAAGGCAAATGCCATTGAATTTTCAAAAAAAAACCTATTTGGAAAAAAATGTCTAGAACTAAGTTTACTTTTTTAAAAACTTAGATGATGAAATATTTTTTTAAATTATCAATGAAGATAAATCTTACTGTAGCATATAGACTTAAAGATTCTCTATCATCAAGTCCTGAGGAGGGAGTATAATTGATATACAGGAATACAAAATATTAATTTTTAATTAAAGTAACCATCACTTCCCATGAACATATTCATATTTAAAAATATAAATTGGGAAATACATCTATAAAAATAGTAGTATAACACTTTAAATTTATGCATTATTGAGTCAGAATATAACAGTAATCATTAGCAACATTTGAATCATACCTGATAATCAGGTAGGTGTTTTAGCAAATTATATTAAAACTTAATTTATGTTCTCCCTCTGAAAGGAATGTTACAGATTCCTGCTGTCTATGTGTTTCTGTCTCTCTACCTGTCTTATCTGTATCTGTATGGTCTATGTCTCTATCTTTGTATTTCTCTTATACCTGTGTCTCTTTCTCTGTGTGTCTCTTTGTCTCCCCCCCCACCCCCCTCTCTCTGTCTGTCTCTCTCTCTCTCTCTGTCTGTCTCTCTCTGTCATCTCTGTCTGATTGTTTCTGTCTCTATCTCTGTCTGTCCCTCTCAATGTCTCTACCTCTCTGTCTTCCGCTGTGTCTGTGTCTGTCTGTATCTGTCTCTTTTTGTCTTTTTTTTCTGCACTCTCTACCAAATTAGCTCTCTCTGTCTTTTCCTATTTCTGTCTATTACTTTTTCTCTTTTGTCTTTGTCTCTCTTAGAAACCTTGATTCTCTGCTTTATTGTGTCTGATTAATGAGAAATCATTCAATTAGGGAAGCTGATTACTAGCCAATGAATAAACTTTTCTTTCTAAAATTTAGTTCAACATTAATTTAATTTATTACTTTAATTTAATTTATATTATAATATATTTAAATAAGTTTGTGTATAAAATTTTATGTCCAATTTATTTTTATTATATTTTAATGTAACTATAATATACTTTAAAATATTGAGTTCAACCTATTCTGGTGCCAAGCTGGTGGAGTAAAGTAGGAACTCTAGGAGTCCTCCCAAATTCTCCTTCAAGCAAAATGTCTCAGAGCCAATTTTGGAGCTAGGAAGCACCTTCCAAGCCAATCAAAGTTTGAAGGGTAAGTAGAAATGGCTTGTCTCAGTGGAGTGGGATGAGAACACAGTTAGTGAGTATTAGTGTCAGAAACCACTCCACAGAACCTGCAGCAAAGCTATTATTTTTTTTTCTGATAACAGTATTTTATTTTTTTCCAGTTACATGTAAAACTAGTTCTCAACATTTGTTTATACAAGCTTTCCAATTTCAGATTTTTCTCCCTCCTTCCCCTCCCCCCCTCCCCTAGACAGTAGGTAATCTGATATAGGTAATATATATATATATATATATATATACACATATATATATGTATATGTATATATATATATACATAATAACATTAAACATATTTCTGCATTAGTCATGTTATAAGAAAAGAATCAGATCAATGAGGAAAAACCTCAAAATAGAGAAACAACAGCACCAAAACCACAAGAAATAGTATGGTTCAATCAGCATCTCTACTCCACAGTTCTTTCTTTTTCTAGATTTGGAGATCCCCTTCCATCATGGGTCCCCTGGAACTCTTCTGTACCATTGCAGTGGTGAGAAGAATCTAGTCCATCACAGTAGATCAACACACAATGTTGATGATACTGTGTACAATGTTCTTCTGATTCTGCTCATCTCACGCATCATCAGTTCATACAAGTTCTTCCAGGTTTCTCTGAAATCCTCCTGCTCATTGTTTCTTACAGCACTATAGAATTCCCTTACATTCATATACCACAACTTGTTCAATCATTCCCCAATTGATGGGCAGCCCCTAAATTTCCAATTCCTTGCCATCACCAAAAGAACAGCTGTACATATTTTTATACACGTGGGTCCTTTTCCCTTTTTTATGATCTCTTTGAGGAAAAGACCCAATAGTGTTATTGCTGGGTCAAAGGGTATGCCCAGCTTTATAGCCCTTTGGGAATAGTTCCAAACTGCTCTCCAGAATGGTTGAATCAGTTCACAGCTCCACCAACAATTCATTAGTGTTCCAATGTTTCCGCTGGATTGGTGAGAAGAATATAGTCTATCACAGTTGATCAACAAATAATGTTGATGATACTGTGTATAATGTTCTTCTGGTTCTGCTCATCTCACTCATCATCAGTTCATGCAAGTCCTTCCAGGTTTCTCTGAACTCCTCCTCCTCATTGTTTCTTACAATACAATAGAATTCCATTACATAAACCCAAAGACTCCAGTATTTGACAAAAACTGGAAGATAGTATGGCAGAAATTAGGCATAGACCAACATCTTACACCTTAGACTAAAATAAGGTCAACATGGGGTAATCTGCTAAGTGTTTAATAGGTTATCCAAAAAATGTATATAATGTAGTCTTAAATTCATTCTGTAGAATAACACCTTTTCCATTACTTTCTTAACTCTATTTAAAAAAAACAAAATAATTATTCAAATAAATGTGTAATGTTGGTTGATTTCAGAAGTGTAAATACTCAAATTGAAATTTTACCAGTTGGTTCTTTATAGCCAATTGTAGAGGATGGTTCAATCTCACCACTGAATATATCAAGAATTACATTTATGAAATATTTGTCAGTGCTGATTCAGGAGTAAAAAAGTACCTTGATGACTCCAAAAACCAAAGTAAATAAGTAAAATTATTTGTAATTGAAGTAGTATTTTTATTGAAATTTCATTTTATCTGGTACAAATCAGATTTAAAGGCTCTAGTAATTTCAAATAACTATTAATATTCAAATTTCAGGAAGGTAAAATTAAAGTTTCATATATATATATGTATACAAAAATAGGTAGGTTTCTGTACATACAAGCAAAGAGTTTTATGAACCTTAATGTTCTGTATAAATATATGCTATTACTGTTAAGATATGATATTTTATCAACTATTTTCTCTGAAACATCATATGTTTACTACAGTTTTTGGACTTCTGATGGCCCCATTCAAATACTGATTTTGATAAATCCAAAGGAAAGCATATTATCCATATTCAACAGATATGAAAATATTATATTCACAAAAGAATGCAATAGTTGGATGGACAAAGACTAAAAAAATTATACTTTAAATTCCTTTTAAAAATAAAAAATAAACTATATCCATGTAAACTACCAGATAATTTTTTTCTCACTAGCAACTGCTTTTCATGCCCTGGAATAGTTAATAAAAATTTAGAAAAGTTTTAATTAGCTACAAGTACAACTGCTTTTGTAAAAAGAACATGAGCTGAGATGATTAATGTTCCTTTCTTAAGAAGACCAATTTACCCAGGAAGTTCATTCAGTTCCAATTAGTCTGTTTCTTGATTCTTCCCATAATTATCAAATAAGTGTTTGTTGGAATGTTGAAAGTGTCCTAATAACATTAATTTTTCACAGCTTCACCAAATCATTTAATACAATGCAATTTTCTACAAGATATTTACATTATAGACAATATAACACATTATAGTAATCACAAAGTGCAGTATAGTATCTTTATAGTAATACAGTTTGAAAATTGACTGTCATTACATCCTCCCCATAATCATAAATTAGCACCCTATCTCAATTAATTTGACAATCAGCATTTATTAAGTGCATATTATTAGGTTGGCACTATGCTAACCACTGGTAATACAAATGCAAGCATAAGTAAAGATAATCCCCACCCTCAAGAAGCTTACATTCTAATAGGAAAAGACAACACTAAAAAAGGAAGATGAATATTGGGGGGCAAGATATACCTAACTTGTGGACATAGTAATCTGAAGGTAATCTGAAGTGCATCCTAGAGAAAAAGCTGGCCTGGGCCATGAGAACATAATCAGTTTTGGGAAAGTCTTTGTTTTCTCTAATCAGAAAGGCTTGATGTTTAGGAAAATAGAATTATAAAAAGGCACAGAAAGTAACAGAAAATTACTAATATGAAGAAAAGTTCACACATTTCTTGTACAAGAATCACTTTGACAGCTGAGTGGAAGAAAGACTTAAAGGGGCAGTGATTTGAGTCAGAAATATGAAACGTACTACTATGATGCCTTCATCCCTTATGGCTCCACTAATCATCAATGTAATTTTCCATGAAAAAGACCCCCTCCCTGGCCATCACTCCCTCATATAGATTTGTGTATATTTTCCCATTAAAACGCAAGTTCTTTAAATGTAGGGATTGATTTTGTTCACGTATTTAAAAAAAGATTTATTAAGTACTGATTGTGTTCCAGGCATTGTGCAAAGTGCTATTCATATCTTTGGTATTCAGTACAGTGCTTGGCACATAAGTGAGTACTTTATAATTGCTTTTTTGATTAATGCATAAGTATATGTGTTATTCTCTCTCTAGACATATCATCATCATGATCATCATCATTGCTAGCCATATGCCAGGCAATATTCTAAGCATCTTTATATTATCTATTTTGTCCCTCCTAACAATTTTAAGAGGCATGTATTATTATTATTATCTCCATTTTACAGTTGAGAAAAATAAAACAAACATAGATTTAGTGACTTATCCATTTCAGCCCTAATTTGAACTCAGGTCTTCCTAATTTCAGTCCCAATGCTCTATCCACAGAGCCACCAAGGTGCCAAAATGCAATGGTTACTGGTTAAGAATTAGAAAGCTTAATGATTGAAACAGAATAAGTACATAAGAGACAGAGGCAACCAACCAAAATAACAATAAAGCCAAGGACTCCAGTTCTTAAGGTAAAACTTCCTAGTTTACTAAAATTAAAAAAAAAATCAACAACAACAACAACAAAAACAAAACTCACTAGTTTGGAAAAGATCATGTTTAGAACACTTCACATCATACTGTATATATAAGATGTAAAAAGTCATACAAACTAGAGAAAGGAATAAAGTACCACCCTTATACAGTGCTTATAACATAGAAGGCCTTTAATAAATACTTATTAATTAATGCATTGATTGAATAACTTATAGGGGACAAGTTCTTGATTAAACAAGGGAAAAAGGTTCTTATAAAAGATACAATAATTTAATTGAAAATAGAAAAAGTTTGGTACAAATAAAAATACAAATAAAATTTTAAAAGGAAAGAAAAGTGTCTGTAATAAAGATCTGACATGCAAAATATATAGGGAACTGGAACAAATATGTAACAAGAGCCATGCTTGAATAGATAAATGGTCAATGCTTAGAAAGAGTTTTCTTTCTTTTTTTTTTTTTTTTTTGGTAATTTTAATCATTCTTCTTATACTCTATTTAGAATTTTATTTTCCCAAATTATATGGAAAATCAAATTTTAATATAAATTTGCAAAATATTGTGCTCCACATTCTTTTCTTCCATCCCTCCCCACCCCCTCTTAAGAATTCAATATAAATTATACATGTGTAGTCATGCAAAACATTTCCTCATTACTCAGGTTTTAAAGAAAAAAAACTTTAGAAAAAGGAACTAACAAAAAATTATGCTTCAATATGTATTCAGATACCATCAGTTCTTTTTCTGTAGATGGATTGCATTTTTCACAATACCTTCAAAGTTGTCTTGGATCATTGCAATGCTGAAAATAACCCAGTCATTAATAGCAGATCATCTTACAATATTACTGTTATTTTGTATATAATACTTTTCACTTTGCATCAGCTTGTGTATGTCTTTCCAGGTTTTTCTGATAGCATCCTGTTCATCCTTTCTTACAGCACAATAGTGTTCCATCACAATCTCATCCCACAATTTGTTCAGTCCTTCCCCAATTGATGGGCATCACCCCAATTTCAAATTCGACCTTTTTTAATCTCTGTTAGGATATCAACCTAGTAGTGGTATTACTAGATTGAAGAGTATACAGGGTTTTATAGTCCTTTAGCTGTAGCTCCAAATTGCTTGACAGAATGTTTGAATCAGTTTACTAAAAGTGTATTAATGTTTCATTTTCCCCATATCCCTTACAACATTTGTCATTTTCCTCTGTTGTCCCACTGTCCAATACAGTAGGTTTAAAGCAGTACACGGAATTGTTTTGACCTGAATTCCTCCAATCAATCATGAGTTAGAGCATTTTTTTTTAATATTGTTATAGGAGGCCTTGATTATTTTATCCTGAAAACTCCATGTTTTTTTATTATCTATCAATTGGGGAATGACTCCCATTTTAACATATTTGATCCAGTTCTCTATGTATTTGAAAACTGAGGCCTATCACACAAACTTGCTTCAAATTTTTTTTTTCACACTTACTATCACTAACTGTACTTCCCTCCATCCTATTCCCTTTCCTATATGTTTGCCCTATTTTCTATCTTCTTTCACCCTATCCCTCCTCAAAAGCAATTTGCTTCTGACTGCACCCTCCCCCAATCTGACCTTCCTTCTTTCACCCCTCCCCCTTAACCCTTTCCCCTCCTACTTTCCTGCAGGGTAAGATAGATTACTATACTCAATTGAGTGTGTATAATAATCCCTCTTTGAGCAAATTCAGATAAGAGTAAGGCTCACTCACTCCCCTGCACCTCTGCCATCTTCCCCTCCATTCCATAAGCTTTTTCTTGCTTCTTTTATGTGAGGTACTTTACCCCGTTCCACCTCTCCCTTTCCCTTTACCCCAGTGCATTCCTCTCACCCATTAATTTTATTTTTTAAATATATCGTCTCTTTATATTCAACTCACACCTGTGCCCTACCCTAATAATGAGAAAATGTTTTTGAGTTACAAGTATCATCTCCTCATGTAGGTGTGTAAACAGTTTAACCTTTTAATAATAATCCCTTATGATTTATTTTTCCTGTTTACCTTTTTATGTTTCTCTAGGGTCTTATATTTAAAAGTCAAATTTTCTATTCAGCTCAGGTCTTTTCATCAAGAATGCCTAAAAGTCCTCTCTTTCATCAAAGTTCTATTTTTTCTCCTGAAAGATTATAATCAGTTTGCTGGGTAGGTGATTCTTGGTTATAATCCCAGTTCCTTTGCCCTCTGGAATATCATATTCCAGCCCTCTTGTCCTTTTATGTAGAAGCTGCTAAATCATGTGTTATCCTTACTGTGGCTCTATAAAACTTGAATTGTTTCTTTCTGGCTGCTTGCAATATTTTCTCCTTGACCTGGGAATTCTGGAATTTGACTATAATATTCCTGGGAGTTTTCCTTTTGATATCTGTCTTTTAGGACCCAATTGGTGGAGTCTTTCAGTCTCTATTTTTAACTTCTGCTTCTAGAATATCAAGGCAATTTTTATTGACAGTTTCTTGGAAGATTCTGTTTAAGTTCTATTTTTGATCATGGCTTTCGGTTAGTCCAATAATTTTCAAATTATCTGGGGAGTGAGTGAACCTTAATATCAGCAGAATTGGCTCAAAGAGGGGACTAACATATATACTCAAGTGTGTGAGAATTATAGCACTACCAATCTCTTGAGAAAGATACTGCAGGGAAGCTCTGCCATGAAAAGAGAATGCATGTGACTTAGAGTCTGGAAGGTCAGATTGGTGTTCAGAAGTTACCACCTGTTAGTTGTGTCAATCAGTGCTACCAACCAATTAGATTGGAGCTGTGTGTGTAGATGGCTTGGCTTCTGGTTTGACAGGGGGCTTTTGGAAGAAGCTGCAGGGAAGTGAGGTCTTTTTTGTTTCCAGACTTTGGCTTGGTGGCAGGGGAAGACAGAAGAGGGAGAACTTCAGGTGGGCTGTTAGGAAAGGCAAGTTTTTCTCTCTGGCTATACCGAATAGATCTAAACTACAATTTTTCATGCTATAAGGAATATGTTCTCAATCTCTCTCTCTCTCTCTCTTCACTAACTTCTAATACATTTTAATAAATACTTAAAAGCCTTAACTCTTGCTAAAGCTTCTAATTTAAGGAGACCACACATCAGATTTTTAGACATAGCAGCTAGAATTTTAGACCTTACAAGTGGGTATAGTAATATATATTTGCCCTGAGAGAAAGTGGGAGGGGAAGGAGATAAGAAGGGTAGAGGGGAAGGATGGAAGAGCAGATTGGGGGAGATAGCAGTAAAAAGCAAAACACTTTTGAGGAAGGTAAAGATGTTCTGCATAACTGCACAAGTATGACATATTGAATTGCTTGGTTTCAAAGGGAGGGTTGAGGAGGGGGAGAGGAAGAAAAATTTAGAACACAGAATTAGCTCAAAGACCTTAATCTCATCAGAGTGGGCTCAAGGAGGGAATAACATTCACACCCAATTGGGATGAGTAATCTATTTAACCCTACAGGAAAGTAGGAGGGGAAGAGGATAAGAAGGGAAGGGTGAAAAAAGGGAGTGCAGAGCAGGGGAAGGGGCAGTCAGAAGTAAAACACTTTTGAGGAGGAATAGGGTAAAAGAAGATAGAAAATACAGTAAATATCATGAGAAGGGAATAGGATGGAGGGAAATAGTTATGATGATTGATTATAATGGCAAAACGTATGGTACTTACTTTACTGGGCTATTATGAAGAAAATTCTTTGACAAGTTTAAGGTACTATATACAGGTTATGATGAACAGGAAACTATCAGAAAAACCTGGAAAGACCTACATGAACTGATGTGGAGTGAAATGTACTGTATACAAAATAACAGCAATAGTTTAAGATGATCTTCTGGGAAGTATGTCATTATTTTCAGCAAGGCAATGATCCATATAACCCTGATAGACTTAGGAAATTTGCAGTCCATCTGCAGAGAAAGAACTGATGGTATCTGAAAACAGGTGGAAATACATTGCTTGGTTTCAAAGGGAGGGTTGAGGAGGGCAAGAGGAAGAAAAATTTAGAAGACAGAAGTAGCTCTGACTTTGCTGCCTTTGTGTTTCAGCTTTAAAACATTCTTCTTTTGAGTAGTAAAGTCTAGTCCTTAGGCATATAACTGTCCTCTTACTGACTACCACTCATTTGGACTCTAAAATTGAACTATCAGGCTCCATACAAGCACATTTCTTTAGCTGTCATGTTCTTCTGCTGAGAAATATTATTTCAAATTGTTGGTGGGAGGGGAATAGGAAGAGAAGAAAAGAAAATTTCTCCTCTGACTCTATAATCCCTTGCTATGTTCAAGGCAAAAGGTGAAAAAACAAATTGTTGAAAGCTGAGTTCTTCCTTCATAGTGGCATTCTTCTTGACTCTTTCCACAGATTTAACTATAGTCTTTGCCTTTGTTAGACAAGATGGTCTAATCCTTTCAATAAATAATCTTTATCCAATGATGAAAATCTTGTTTAATGAGATGATTAATATTCACACAGCAGAGATGTTTCTCCAAACCTACTTCACCCTCCAGGAGAGGGAATGGAGAAGCTTTGGGATAACTTCATTATGGAAAATGTACTTCTAGACCCTGAAGTTCTGGAATTTGACTTCCTTTATCACTGTACTCTACATTTGTGTACACTCTTCTTTTTTTTGTTGTTTTTTTTGGGGGGTGGGGTGGAGTGGGGCAATGAGGGTTAAGTGACTTGCCCAGGGTCACACAGCTAATAAGTGTCAAGTGTCTGAGGCCGGATTTGAACTCAGGTCCTCCTGAATCCAGGGCAGGTGCTTTATCCACTGTGCCACCTAGCTGCCCTATGTACACTCTTCTAATGAATACTGTCTGTATTATTTATAAGAGTGCATTATATGTAGCTTTTACTCTTACTATGTCGTCCTAATAAATATTTTTTACAAGAGGCAAAGAGTTTTTTTTTAAAAAGTGCAGTAATGAGTGCATGAATTACATTAGGGGTTTTAGTCACCCTCAAGGAATACCAGAACTTATGAGAAGAGAAGCCCAAACTCTTTTGAGGTAGCCTCAAAGATCTGGTATATTGTGGAGTCTTTGTTATTTCCTACTGCTTTAAATATGACGTCATAGTATCCAATATTATATAGTATTATTGGCCCACTACTAGAACCTTTCATATATTAACCTCTATTTATACTTTACATGTCTTATGTGCCATAGGACAGTCTCAGATTTTATATTGCTGGGCTCAAAGATCATTGCAGATGGTGACTGCTGTCATGAAATTAAAAGATGCTTGCTACTTGGAAGAAAAACTATGGTGAATCTGGACAACATACTAAAAAGCAGAGACATCACCTTGCCCACAAAGGTCTACATAGTCAAATCAATGCTTTTTCCAGCAGCAATGTATTTCTTTGAGAGTTGGATTATAAGGAAAGTCAAGCACTGCAGAATTGATGCTTTAGAATGGTGGTGTTGGAGAATACTTTTGAGACATTAAGGAGATCAAATCCGTTAATGCTTAAAGAAATTAATTCAGCCTATTCACTGTACAGTCAAATACTTAAACTGAAACTAAAATACTTTGGACACATAATGAGAAGATGGGATTCACTGGAAAAGTTCCTGATGTTGGGAAAAATTGAAAGTAAAATGAGAAGCATGATATGGATAGATAGTGTTATGAAGCAATGGACATGAAATGTGTTACAGTTTGTTTGGTCACAAATAGTTGGACATATCTGAATGGCTGGACACCAAATACCTTAGTTATTTATCTTTATGTAACACAAATTTAAATGGGGAGGGAGGGAGGGAGAAAAGGAGTTAAGAAAAGTGTACATGGGGGGAAATCTACCATCTTTAATTTAGAGAAAGCAAAGAGTACATAACAAATCATGTGACAAACTAATAATTGAATATTATTTTCAGGCATTAACCAATTGCTGAACAAATTTGGAAGTTTGAGTAGGTACAAGCTAGAAGCCAGAAATGGAGGAGTAATCCAGATCCTGAAAGAGAAGTTTTCCTTTCCCACCCCCACTCTATATAAGCCATATACCTTCAAGGTGAGCTACTTGACCAGTGAAAGACACTATATCTACAAGGGAACAGAAACTCACCCCCCCCCCACACACACACACACACACATAAACGCAAACACACAGATACAGAAAGAAAATCACTCAGGAGCGAATGTGGACAATTGAGAAACAGGCTGTAGAGAGGAGTAGATACTGAGGTCCTAGCAAAGTAACCTACACAGCAAAGACATTACACTACATTCAGGAGGGAGCTTTAGGAAACTCCACAGTAAAAAGATTGCCTCCAAGTCTTGCTATTCAGGTATACTTCAATATCATTTTAAGTTTGTGCTAACTCTTCTCACTGTCCTACTTCTCTCAGTGGGATAGTGTACCTCAGGTCTGGGGGAGAAAGCATGTTTTGTAGTTATTATTTTTGCTCTGTCACATTTTTAAATGTCTTTACTAAGAACTAATTGTGCCTACCAGTTGGTTGTTGTTTTTAATATAACTTTCATTTTATTTAACCTTTCCTTTCAATTAACAAGCATTGATTTTACTCTTTCTTCCACCTTTTCCCTTTAGTGTCTGATTGTTAATTTGAAGCAAAAGTATGGTGCTGATGAACTATAGTAGCAAGGGTAGAGAGCTAGCTGGTACCCTCTAGGGACCCAACACACCACAATGAGCCAGAAGACCTAAAGAGGGTGCTACTCTTATAACGCTATTAAAAAATCTGTTTACATAACTCCTTTACAATTTTCTGCTGAATTGTTTTTCTTCCCACCTTCACACTAATTATAGATTTACAGCTAAAAGGAACCTTTTTCAGGCCAGCTAGTCTAATCTTATAATTTTCATGATGTAGAAATTAGTGTCTAAAAAGAGAATGAATATTTTCCCAGAGGTCACATAAGTGATAAGTAGTAAATCCCTGTGCAAGTGGAAGGAGGAGAGGATAGGAAGGTCCATGGAAATCCTTTAATTTAAACATGTATTGACAAACCAAAGTTGTAGGGTTTTTCTCCCTCTTATTGGAACTGTTCACACAAAATATAAACAATTCTTAGCCATGTATTTCATCCCAAAATCATTAGTGGCTGTATGAAGTAGGGAATCTAATTCTGTATAAACCTTGAAAAACAAAAATGATAACAACAAAAACTCTATTTAAATTGGCATAGATTTGTATTAGTTTATATATATGTAAATTAGTTTATATATGTGTATATGTGTGCATACATACATACATATATACATACAGGGGCAGGTTGTTACAAATGTAAAATGTTATAGATTTTCAAATAAGAATACTGTGGGGTTTTTTGTTTGGGGTTGTTTTTTGTCTGTTTTTTCTTTTAACTTTCTATTTAACTGTGTTATTTAGTTAGCTGATATGTCTCTTGAAGTGTGAGTGATCTACAAATGTTTAAAAAGTAAAATGAAAACATATCAATAAAACTTAAAAAGAAGGTGCCAAAGAGACTACAGGGGGAAAAAATGTTCTTAAAACACATGACTACTCTTCATTTTTAAAGAGCATCAAATGTCTCGCTAAAAACTTGCTAATTTGCAAATTATTATTTAAAAGGAGAAAATATATTCCTATTAATTGCTTAGAATCTATTCAAATTAAATAAAATGTAGTATCAGGTGGTTATGTTATACTTATGAAAAATACATATATTTATATTAAAACCATAATAACTCTAAAACTAATTATCCAGTGTCATATTATTCTGACAAAATAGGAATCTTTGTAACACATCATACTGTTAACCAAGACAATTATAAAAACATTAATCTACTGCTAACTTCAGGGATTCAAAGTTATTGTTGTGACTTCATCAATCATCATCTCTAGATTGACATGGCTAGTGATAATTGTTGCATTCCTCCAAAGAGTCAGAGAATCCAAAATTTAGACATGGGAGAAATATTTGATGTCATCTAGTCCAATCTCCTCTTTTCATACTTTAGGAAATTAAGGACCAAAATATTAAGTAGTCCTTGATATGATAGCATAATGCCCACAAGTATGTACATATGGCAAAATAGTAAGTGAGACAGTTATTGGTTTCTGGAACTCCCTTTTTCTTATTCTTGTGATTCCCAATATAATCTCCTTACCCCTGATATAGAAAGTGCTGTTAGCTACTCAGTCCAAAAAAGACAATGCTAAGACCCTCATAAGAAAATAAAAAATCCAAAGCCAGCCTCTTTTTTTTTTACTATAAAATGCTGAAAAATGTATAGCATTTCCAAGATAAGCATATATGATACATTTAATATAGAATATCCTCAAATCAATTAAAATATATTCATTTCAATCCTTCCTGTCATGTGACTTTTAATTGCGTGACATATAACTTCATTCTTAGAACAGCATTTTGCCTTTAACTTAAAAAAACCTTTTCATAAAAGTACATCTGTCTGATTCTTTCAAAGTTTATCTTTTTGCCAATGATGAAAATACATCTCCCTCTACTAAATTTTTAGAAGTAGCAGAATTTAAAATATTTCTGATTTCTAAAGCAGGACACAGTGTCCCTATTTAATAATTGAAATGGAAAAAAAATGACTCAGAGCATAAAACCTTAGGTCTTCAAAAATGGTTAGAAAGTTGCTGCTGCTTTTTTGTTGGGCTTTGAAGTTTTCATGTGCTATTATCTGCCTTGTATTGTCATTTTGAAAAAAAAATCAGATTCACATTGATATTTGTTTGGCTAACACAACTACTCAAGTCATTCTAAAATACAGAATAATCATCATTTTTTTTTTTTACTTTTCCTTCACAGCAATTTTTGGATTATCTTTTTAGCAGCATAAAGAAAGGGATTGTATTTCTGTATTGTTGCTTCTTGGAAATTTATATGTAGCAGTAACAGTCAAATATAAGCTCTTTGAAGGTAGAAATTGTTTTGTCTTATTTTAACTTTGTATACTTCAGTCCCTAGCACTGACCATTTTTCTTAGTGTACCTAAGTGTCAGTTGAAGTGAACTTAATTATAGTTTTAAATAATTGGAGGTCCTCTGTTCTATAAAACATTTAACTAATATTTTTCATTTGACTTTGGTAGCATAAAGGGGCTTCTGCCTGAAGGATAGATGTAGAAGTCACTCTTACTCTGAGCTCATTGTGGTATATGGAATTATAAAGAACTAACTTGTAATTTAGATAGATCTGAATTCAAGTCTAGTGACAAGAAATTTTGCTTATATTTTCAAGGTCTACTGAAGCTAGCCCATACTGCTGCTTGTTATATTTTTAGCATGAATGTTATTTCAATTTATACCTTATAAATCAACAAATGTCAGATTTTAAGGCTTAATTTATAGTTCACTACCTTTAAAATGATAAAAAGTTAAAGTTAACAGATTTTTACATGCATATTATAGATAGATTTATTTGTGATATATAGACATAATTTATTCTGTATGTATGTATGTATGTATGTATGTATGTAGAGAGAGAAGACCATATATGACAGGATATGACAGATGATTATTTGACATTTACCAATACAACCCTGTAAATGTCCCTGAGCAAGTTTCTAAACTGTCAAGTGGCAGAGGATGAACCAATATGAAATGGTGGTATTTGAAAAACAAACACTCTGGGTAGAATTTAGATATTTTATAATTTGTTAAGAATAAATGTACAACAGGACTTTAGGAGCCAAGATGGTGGAGTAAGAAGGAAATCACCTGAACTCTCTCATATTCACCTCCAAACAGCTATAAAATAGCATGCCAAAATGAATTCTGGAATGGCAGAACCAGCAAAAAGATAAGGTGAAACAATCTTCTAGCCCAAGGAACTTGGAAGGTCAGTCTCATTTGGGAAAAAGGGAGCATCGTCTAGTACAGGTTAGTAGGCAAATGCCAACACCAGGGCCCCCATGTCCTTTGAGTCAATGCCAGGTGAATGAACAGACACCAGCTCCAAAAAGCCCAGATGTCTTAGTGAAGTGCTAGGCAAATGGGCAGTTGACAGCACTAGGACACCACCCCTCCCCCATCCCATATTCCTTAGCACAAAACCAATTGAGCTTCCAGACACTTGTGGCGCCAGGCAGCACTAGCAACTTCTCACAGCCACCTCTGCTCAGCAACAGGCAAGGATGTAAGCTGCCATAGCCCCAGTGAAGCACAGGGATCACCCATGTGCCTCAGTATAGCACCAGGTGAATAAGTGAGAGCCAACATTGCCCGCTATGTGCCTCAGCACAGCACCAAACTAGACCCCTACAGCCTCCAGCTGTGCCAAGTGCCATACAAGTCACTCTACATACCACCCTGCCACAACACCAGGCATAAAAATCCTCTATGGGCTTCATGGCACCAGTGTAGCACCAGTTAAATAGCCAGTGCCTGTAGCCTCTGGCATAAGAAGTTGGAACAGTGTCTCTTCTAAGACAGGAGCAAAGCTCAAATTTAAAACAAAGGAATGAGCAAAAAACAAAACAAAAAACTTGCCCATAGAAAGTTATCATGGAGAGAGGGACGATCAAGACAAAAACTCAAAAGCGGTCAAGAATGTCAAAATGCCTACATGCAAAGCCCCAAAGAAAAATGTGAATTAGACTCAAGCCCAAATATAACTGATAGAAGAACTCAAAAAGGAGTTTCAAAATCAAATAAGAAAGGTAGAAGAAAAATTTGGAAAAATAAATGAGAGTGTTGCAAAAGAATAATGAAAAAAGTCAATAGCTTGATAAAGGAAGCACACAAAAAGTGGAAAAAGAGATACAAAAATTTACTGAAGAAAACAACTCTCTAAAAAAAGCAGAATTGGCCAATTGGAAAGGAAGGTTAAAAAAACTCACTGAAGAAAATAATTCTTTAAAAAATAGAACTGTGCAAGTGCAAGCTAATAACTCTATGAGAAACCAAGAATCAATCAAACAAAAATCAAAATAATGAAAAGATTGAAGAAAATGTGAAATATCTCATTGGAAAAACAACTGACCTGGAATGAAGATCCAGGAGAGGTAATTGAAGAATCATTGGACTACCTGAAAGCCAAAATCAAAAGGAGGACCTGGACATCCTACTTCAAGAAATTGCCAAAAAAAAAAAATGCCTTGATGTCCTAGAAACAGAAGGTAAAATAGACATTTAAAGAATATCCAAATAACCTCTGGAAAGAGATCCCCAAATGAAAACTCATAGGAAAGTATAGCCAGATTCCAGAATGTCTAGTTCAAGGAAAAAATATTGCCCGTATCCAAAAAGAAACAATTAAAATATTAGGGAATTACACGGGATGAGGATTATGCAGGATGTAGTAGTGGCAACATTAAAGGATCAAAGGACATGAAACATATTCCAGAGGCAAATAAGCAAGGACTACAATCAAGAATCACCCACCCTAATCTTTGACCTTACAAACAAGAATTTACTGATTCTGTTTCATGACGCTGAAATGTAAGATACCTGCAAATGTAATCACTACCACTTTTAATAATAATAAAAAGACATTGTTTATAGGGATACATTTGCATTGCAATAGTTGAAGGTTGTCAGCATTTCCTTGATAGATCCATAGGTTGTCTGTCTATATCTTGACACAATAGTTTTCCCCAAGCCAAAATTTAGTTAATACAAAACCTTGGCTCAGGAGTCATTTGTTTTTGTTTTGTATTTTGGGATAGGGAATGAATATCAATTTTAACCAAAACTGTTGGTTTGGTTTTAAGTTATACAACTGTTTTGTTTAGGGGTTGTTTTAAAATAATAATAATAATAATAATAATTACTGGTTCCAAGTTGCTTTTTGACACTTGTAAAACTCAAAAATGGTTTTGATTTTAGCAGGAAAAATGACACTTGGCAAACAATTACCTATAAATATGATGTGATCACTTTTGGATATTTTTTGTGAAATAATCATAAATGGTAGAGATGTGGTTTCAAAATCAGCTACTGTCATTTGCATTAATTTATTTGAGCCAAAATTTTTGAGGGTCTTTTACAATATGATTTTAGATGTGTGTTAGAAATCATAGTGCTATGTTAGACAAATGGTTGTCTTTTCATACTTTCATTAAGAGAGAAAAAGAATTCATGGCCTAAGAAGAAGCACTTCCATTGTTGACCCTGGGAGCTCAAACTCAATTTGCCAAAATGTAGCCATTGGCTCTCTTAACTTGACAAAACAGGAATTATTGCTAACATGTTATTTAAACAATTAATATTGCATATATTTTCAAAAATATTTTGGTAAGAAACTTGTAGCTGATATGTTCTTCCCAGAATAAAAATTTAGAAACCTTAAAAAAAAAAAGAATCAGCCACCCGGTAAAATTTAGCATAATCTTACAAGGGGAAAAAAAAGAATTTCATGCTTTTCTGAGGTAAAGAGCAGAGCTGAACAAAGACTCTGATTTTCAATATCAAGACTCAAGAGAATTGGAAGGGAAGAGAAAAAACAAGGGAGTCAATAAAGCTAAACTGTTTACATCCCTATATTAGAAGATGATACTTATAGCTGTTAAGAACTGTCCCATTAATAGTACAGTTTGGAGGATACATAAACAGAGGGTGTAGAAATAAGGTGAATTTGAGGAATGACATTAAAATTAACTAAAAGGTGAGAAAAGACATTATACTGGAAGGAGAAGGAATGGAGAGATAGAACAGGGAAATTATCTCACATGAAGAGGTACCTATTTTTTAAAAAATACTATTAAAGTGGAGGGAAAGATGGGAGGTTGGGCAATGGGCATCACTGGATCCTTACTTTCATGATAACTGGCTCCAAAATAGATTAGCATACACAATCATTTGGATTTGGACATGTATCTTAGCCTAAAAGGAAGTAGGAGGAAAGGAGGTTATGTAAAGGGGGTGTAGACTGACAGAAGGGAGAACAGATTAGAAAACACTGGTGAGGAGGGAAAGGGTGAAAGGAGAGAGAGAAGAACCAAAAAGAAGAAAAATAGAATGTAGGGAAATACACAGTTAGTAATCATAACAGTAAATGTAAATAAGGATTAACTCTCCCATAAAAATAGAAGTGGATAATAGAGCAGATCAAAAGCCAGAATCCAACAATATGTTGTTTACAAGAAACACTTGAAGCAGAGACATACACAAAAAGTAAAGGAAAGGGTCTAGAGCAAAATCTGTTATGCTTCAGCTGAAGTAAGAAAAAAAGGAGGGGTTTATACACACACACACATATCAACCTATTTATGTATGTATATGTATACTGTACATATATATACCAATCAAACTTATATGCATATATATTATAAATATAAGTTTGTTGTACATATATATGTGTATATTGATATAAAGAAAGAGAACTAGAAAAATAACAATACAATTCATCTGGAAGAACAAAAGATCAAGAATATTAAGGTAATTAATGAAAAATGCAAAGGGAGATGATATAGCCATACCAGTTATCAAACTATACAATAAAGTATATTATAAATATATTATATATATAGACATTATAAAATATATTATAATAATCAAAACTATCTGGTGCTGGCAAAGAAATAGAGTGATGGATCAGTCAGTGGAATAAATTAGGTACATAAGCCACATTAGTAAATGACCGGAATAATCCTAGTGTGTGACAAACACAAAGAACCCAGCCTGTGAGATAAGAATTCAATAATTGTGAAAAACTGCTGGGGAAAATTGAAAACAATATGGCAGAAACTAAATAGAGACCAACATTTTACAATAGATACCAAGATATGGTCAAAATGGGTATATGAATTAGACATAAAGGGTGATATCATAAACATATTAGGAGAGCAAAGTATAGTTTGATTGTTAGATCTATGGAGAAGGAAAGAATTTATGACCAAAGAGATAGAAAGCATTATGAAAACTAAAACCGATAATTTTGATCATATTAAAATGTACTAGGGCTTCCATCTGGGAAAATTTCAATTTAGCATCTGAGGCATCTGGGTACAGAAAGTGACACCTCAGTACAAAACAGGAAGGAGACATTATTCTATAGTTAGAGTTAATATCCTAAGTTGAATTGCATTTCAAATTAACTGAAGAAAATTAAATAGATTTATTGATGTAAAATAAAGTTTATAGTTTCTCATATCTCTAAAATTTTGTAAATATCTAATCAGTCATCAATCTGCTTCAATGACTTTTTTCACATAATTTTGCATTGTGTTAACATTTTATACCCATTCCTTAAGCCCTCATTATGAAAACATACTTTTTTACATTAGAAATTAAGTGTACCTTTGAATAACAGTACATTTTCCCAAAACTACCCTTTATTATACTCTATAATTTTTAAATAGAATATAATTTAGGAGAGTATCTTGACCACTGAAGCATACTTATGTCCATATCTTGGATTATGTCTTTTTTTTTCAGGGCAATGAAGGTTAAGTGACTTGCCCAGGGTCACACAGCTACTAAATGTCAAGTGTCTGAGGCCAGATTTGAACTCAGGTCCTCCTGAATCCATGGCCAGTACTTTATCCATGGCACCACCTAGCTTGGATTATTTCTTAAATTTTCATGAGATTTAGCATGGTCCAAATTTGAATTACATTATTCCACCTCCATTTAGAAATTTCTGTAATTCCAGAACAATTCTATTTCTTAGTCACTCAGCCAGTAAGACTTTATTGATTACCTTCTATGTACCAGACACAGTACTGCTGTACTGAGAGCTGGGGTCATTAATCATTTCTTCAATTGGAACAAGCATCATAGAAGCTAAAGAAAATCTCTAAAACATTTTGGCCCATTTTTTACAGTCTGTTCAAGATGATCATATTCTAGAGGCTGACCTGGATTCTGAAAATGTTATATTCTCTCTCTCTCACACACACACACACACACACACACACACACACACATGCACACACACACGCATGCACATATAGATACATATTTGTATACACACATGTATGTACATATATAGGTATACCTATATGTGTTCACATATAGGTACATATATGTATACATATGTGTGTACGCACGTATAAACATGTGTGTATAAAAATAAGTAGATATGTAGATAGCTGGATAGATACATAGATAGAGATATAAATAGATACATAGATAGAGATTTGAATTTTTAAAGGGAAATATATGAGTAAAAATTATCCTTTACCAGTCTTCAGTATTGTGGTCTTTGTGTTGTCATTGTTAAGCCAATAACATGAACAGGTTTTTTTTTCCCCCTTTTTTCTTTACAATTTAGCTTTTTAAAAAAGAAAAACATTCTCAAAGCTCTTCCAACTTTAAGAAGCCTGTACCAAATTCTAGAGGATTCAATAACAGCTCCATCAGTTCCTGAGTTTGTGGGAAATCTTGATTTCCCCCCCAAAGGATAGTTTTATAGAAATAGCTTTTTAATTCATAGTTTTCCTCCAAGTTATGTACTTTCCTTCGCATTTTGCAGTAATTGATCCTCTTTAATTGTGGGCTTGAATGCTCCTTTGACAGTCAATTTTTTCTGAGTAAATCTTTAATTATAACTCATTTGTTTTTAGTGAGATTTAAATATGGCTGTTTCCCAGGCAATGGAAGCATGTGGATTTCCATCCCTTGTATAAAATTTCTTAATCGTTTATGACATATTGCATGAGGCAATGGTGCACTATAGTGATTTCCCCTCCATTTGTGAATTTCTGTAGTGGTGGAATAATTTTTCGTTGTAGTGTATCAACATACAAACTTTCTCTTAAAGAGGACAAGCCTTCCATACCCACTAAAATTGAGAACTCTCCAAAACCTTTCTTGAGGTATATGATTAAATATCACATTTCAAAATTTTTCCTTGGATATTTAGCATCAAAAATAGTTTTAAATAAAATAGTTTGACCAGCAAAAATTGTCATTTCCCACTCTCCAAAACTTTTCTCTTAACATTGACTTGCCCATAATAGAGGTTTTTCTTCATTGTAAAAGTTACCACCTGTTCTGCTTGTTTATTTTTACTGGTCTGCTCTTTTTCCACATTCAAATATTCTATGCCCTTACAGTACAGGAATAGTTTTCACCAGCTAAAAAATCCCTCAAATGGTCTTTGCTTGTTTGCCAAGGTTTAATTAGACTATTTTTCAGAAATTAGTCTTCTCAGTTCTTAGCATCACTATTTATTTATTCATTCAACATGTGCAACTTCCAAGCATCTAGACACTACTGAAACAAAGACGGCTGTGCTGGCTTGGTCATGTGTACCGCATGCAAGATGTGTGCATTCCTAAAGACCTACTCTATGGCGAGTTAGCCCCTGCCAAAGACCTGCTGGACGGCCCCAGCTTCACTACAGAGATGGATGGAAGCGAGACTTGAGGGCTCTGGGAATAGACACCAGTAGTTGGCAGGATATGGCCAAGGACCACTCCCGATGGACTTTAGTACTCAGGAGCAGCTTTCGCGCAGCTGAGATGGGCCTCCAAACTCTGGAGGAAGAAAAACAAATGAGACGAAGGAAGCAACAGGCAACAGAGAGCACAGTATTCCAATGTCCTCGTTGCGGGAGGAGCTGCAGCTCCCATATCAGACTGTACAGCCCCACTGTGGCAGGTGGCTTTTCAAGGAACTGATCCATGGTCGTCCGCAACTGGTGGAAGCCTACATCTACTTTATTATTGTTGCTGTTGTTATTGTCATTGCTATTCTTATCAACAACAACAATGATAACCACACTTTCTTTTGAGTTTTGGAAAACATCAAAATGGTCCTGATAATATTTTTTTTTGTGGGCAAAGATGACTCTTTTTTTTTGATGATTCTTGAAATCCTTATGTTTTACAAAGTAACTACAACAAAAATATGCTTGTCATTGAAGTTTATTCTTTCACGCTATGATAGGAAAGCAGTTACCTGATGAAGCTTCTCTTACTCCATACAGTTTTCTTCCCCATACATAATCCCTATACAACTATCTTTCCTGATGCAGCTTCTTTCCCTCATAAAATCTGATTTGTCCCCAGCTTCTCTGACAAAAGATACCCAAGCCAGATAGTATTTTAGCCTCTCATACTTGGTGCTGTGAAAAAATAATTATTAATAATGGATTTCTTGGGAGACCCAGGGATCAGTTTTTCAGTCATTTCTGACCCACAATCCAGAAAGTCCTGTTCTCCTTGATATGGGACAACCCAAGGGAATAAAAGAAAAGGAGATAGATTATTTCGTCTAGCCCAGTGAAAGACTGATGGGATCAAACCACACCAAGATAATGGACTTTGCCTTTGCCTTTCATTGAGAGCCTTTTCCATTCTTCTTTCTGATGACATTCCCATGTCAGGAAAGAAGAGAAGGGAGAGAGAAGAGGAGAGAGAAAGAGAAAACTTTCATATTAGCTTTTTTTTAAGATAACCTGATTTAACCTAATTTAAACCAGGAATTCCATTAGGACAATTTAGTTTGTCATTATCTTTAGTCAATTCTAATAATTTTTAAACAATATCTGTGCACATAAAAATATGCTTTTTAAGCATTTGCAGTGCAACATATCTATAAGGGGACTTGGCCAGATTAGATAATTTGAAATGTATATGCACAACTTGAGGAATTCCTACCTCTTAGAAATAGTTTGTGATGGCTATTTTCTAGTAAGTGCTTCAGTTTCTTCATGGGACAAAAACTCAACTAATAGTGAGAGTTCAAGGCTTGAGTTAGAAGCTGGAAAGGAATTTTCACCTTGCAAGTCAGAGTCCATAGCTCATTTGGGAGAGAAAATGTGCTCATGGGCACCTTGCCATGACCTGTGTTGGAGGGTGAATTCCATTTCCAATTTCCAATCAAATCTGAGAAGCAAGGCACCCTTTTAGTGTTGAAAACTAAATATAATTCAATCTGCCTGTCTGCTAAAAAATTAATAAACAGATCAGAGAAATTAATTTTATAATATCCCCTGCAAAATTAATAATAATAAACAGAGACATGTTTCCCACAGAACAAAACCCAGAAAGAGAGACAGAAAACTGGGAAACAATTTTTATAGCCAGTACTTCTGATAAAGGCCTCATTTCTAAACTATACTGGGAACTTAATCAAATTTATAAGATTCCAAGTCATTCCCCAATTGAGAAATGGCCAAAAGATATGAACAGCCAGTTTTCTGATGAAGAAATTAAAGCTATCTTTTGCCATATGAAAAAAATGCTCTAAATCACTATTGATTAGAGAAATGAAAATTAAAACAACTCTGAGGTATCACCTGACACCTATCAGATTGGCTAGTATGACAAAAAAGAAAAATAATAAATGTTGCAGAAACTGTGGAAAAATTGGAACACTAATGCATTGTTGGTGGAGCTGTGAACTGATCCAACCATTCTGGAGAGCAATTTGGAATTATGCCCAAAGGGCTATAATGCTGTGCATACCTTTTGACTCAGCAATACCACTATTAGGTCTTTTTCCCAAAGAGATCATAAAAAAGGGAAAAGGATCCACATGTACAAAAATATTTATAGCTGCTCTTTTTGTGGTGGCAAGGAATTGGAAATCGAGGAGATGCCCATCAATTGGGGAATGGCTGAATTAGGCATGGTATATGAATGTAATGAAATACTATTGTGCTGTAAGAACAATGAGCAGGAAGATTTCAGAGAAACCTGGAAGAACTTACATGAACTGATGCTGAGTGAGATCAGCAGAACCAGGAAAACATTGTACACAGTATCAACAACATTGTGTGTTGACCACCTGTGATAAACTTGATTCTTCTCAGCAATACAATGGTCCAAGATAGTTCTAAAGGACTCATAATGGAAAATGGTCTCCAAATCCAGGGACAAAAAAAAAAAAGAACTGTTGAATCTGGATGCAGATCAAACATACTACTTCTATTGTTTTTGTTGTTGCTGTTTTTCTTTTTTAAGGTTTTTCCTTTTTGCTCTGATTCTTCTCTCATTACATGACTAATGAAGAAATATGTTTAATGTTATTGTACATATGTAATCTATATCAGATTACTTGCTATCTTGGGAAGGGTTGAGGGAGGGGAGGGAGGGAGAAAAAATTGAAACAAGAATTCTTATAAAAATAAATGTTGAAAACTACCTCTATATGTAACTGGAAAATAATAAAATATTTATATGAAAAAAAGAACAAAACCCCAATCAGATAACATAATATCTCCTACAGGATAACCTAGATCAGAGACAAACAGGAAAATCATAATACCAATTTATTTTGTCTGAAGAAGAAAGAATGATGATCATGTGGAGACCCTTCCCAAAAGGGCACAGAGACTCTCTCTTTCTGAGGCTATGTAAGATTTTCTTGTCGATGGGTTACAGAGTGTTATTAGTTTCAATAGTATGATAAGTTCAACCCAGAAGAAACAGCAGTTTAAAAATTTCAGTTATAACAAGTATGGAGGAAATACAGAAGCATCATGATAAGATTATAGGATTACAAAAAAGAGTCTGTCTGGCAAGGATGAGGGTGCCAGGATGTCCCCATAAGAAAGGGACTTGCTATCCTTAGGGAAAAGAAGTCAACAGGCAAGCACACCTGGTAATTATAAAAACATTTTCTTGTAGACTTCTAGTGATGATGAAGAAATTCCTAATGTTTCTACCTTGGGACAGCTCTATTTGGGAAAATTTTCCTTATATTGAATTGAATTTTCCCTTCTGAAGCTTACATTCATACTCCTAATTCAATTCTATGACTAATAATCTTGAAAGTTTCTCGGTCTAGATTCCTAGAGACCTAAGAAAGCATTGAACCCACCAACAGGTCTGCATGACTGGAAGACAAATAAATTGATTTTCTAAATTGATAGCAAATAAATCTTGGGGATAGCCAAGGAAACATGCATGTTCATAACAACTTCAGCTTTCTAGGTTACAAATTTAACATAGCTTTTCAAGTCTTATTTAAGTATATACTATCAATCATCAGCATTCAATATCATTTGAATGACCCAATAGAATATAATCTGTCTCAAAAAGGAAGTTGTTTGCAAAGTCCCTAGCTGTCAGTTCAGTAGAGCCTATGTGATGTCATGGGCATCCAGGCATTATGTATTCAGCCTAAGCAGAAGGAGATTAGCTAAATATTTAATATTCAATTTACCTTTGAATTTGGGGTGGGAGGGGTAGCTAGCTGGAGAGAACTGCAAAATTTACTGAGAACTGATTCCCCACCCAGTCCCCTCTTTCCCAGGCAAATGAATTGCCTGGGGCTGACAGTCTTTGCCTTTTCCAGACTCTTGATGGATTTATGGACCTTCCCCCAAGCAATTTATCCCCTCCCAATGTTCCCCACCTTACTCCCTGGACTTTATGTTATTATGTAAAAAGGGTCCACCTACATTAAGTAGTTTCTATTCAGAGTCAGTAATGCCTATACTTAAATTAGGAGCTGTTCTATTATTTCTTTTGTCAAAGGTTCATTTACATTAATTAGCTATATGTCACTCTGGAGCAATCTTTTGGTTTCCTTTTGTTTTGTTTTGTTCTGTTACCCCATTAAAAACCCTGTCCTCTGTTCTCATCTTTGGGTATTCCTAGCTTCAGATCTTTGCAATACCACTATAGTTTCTCTGCCCTGATTAAAGACCTTATTTCTCCTATATTGATTGTTTCCTTAATTTCCAGGTTAACACTGGTTTAGTTGATTAAGCACCAGCCATGGATTCAGCAGGACCTGAGTTCAAATCCAGGCTCAGATACTTAACACTTACTAGCTATGTGACCCTGGAATGTCATTTAACCCTCATTTTCCCTGCCAAAAAAAAAAAAAAAAAAAGAATTTGGGGTGGATAATGGAGTTGGAGGATGAGGTTCAGTGAGGTTTTGCGTATTTAATCTCCACCAGAATGGGTGGTAATTTAACCAAATAGCATATTCTGATACCAAGGTTTTCTCCTGCCCAAATATAAAGAATCATAGATTTTAAAGTGTTGTACTTTTTTCCCCCTAATAAACTAATATTTTGTATTCTATGACTTCAAAGTAAGAATCACATATAAAATCACTTTGAAATCAGGGAGTGAAAGAGAAACAGATTCAGTTTTTCAAAGGAAAAGGAGGGGCAGCACCTTTATTTGGACAATAGTATAAATCAAGCCCATTAGGAAACTGTCTACCTAGCCTCTCATGCCAATGTTTTCTTCATTTAATCATCTTCTCCATCCTGATTTTATCCTTGCAGCTATAAATAGAGAGACCTGTAACTTTTCAGAAATAGCCTCAGGGAAACCAATCAGTGAAGCGATTATTCTCCTATATTTACTTCCCAGTATCCTTTAAAGTCCTTGAAATTGTACATCCTCTTCAACTTCTGCCTGCTATCATTTAAATCATTTTCTGGAATATCAATAATTATTGCAGTATTTTTAGTAGAAACTTTTTTTTTAATTCTGGGTAATAAAATGGCAGAATCCATAAAGAAGAGAATTGAAACAAATTAACATATATGCATGCATGTATGTATATAATAAATATATGCACATATATACATATACATACACATACACATATGCATATGCATATATATGTAATCAAATACCTTCATCACTTGAACAAATTGGAATTCTTATTTGTATACAGTATAGAGTTTGAAGAAATTTATTTTTAAGACATATGGTACATACTGTGAAAAGATGTTGTTTGTTTTTCATATTTTTTTCTAACAATTTTTAAATAGCCTCTAAACTTAAACTTAGCTTTCACTTTTTTAGAGAATTATGCCTCAAATAATCCCATTCATTAATGTTCACTGCAGAAATTGGATCACAAGAATTGCCTAATGGTTAGAGCAGTAAGTTGGTAAATGGGATTCTCGGTTCTGTTCTCATTCTACACCAACAACATTCTGTCTGACCATAGGTAATGAATTTAATCATCCTCCCACTTCTCTGCCTGTAAGATTGTACATACTCATAATAACAGTGCTAAAAATAATATTTGCCTCCCTTAAAGAGACTTTATGTTTGTAAAACTCATTTCCATACTCAGAGGAAAAATTTTGCAGAATTGCTAAGGTCATTGCTAATAAAGTGCTTTAATCATAGACTTTATTATTTTGTCAGACAGGTATTTACAATCCAGTAGTGAAGGTCTGAAAAGGAGCTCACTACTTGTGAGAAATACACAGTAGGGTGAAAGATGCTTCAATGAGGAACTGCTTAGAAGGCTGCTATGAAGTAGGAAGAATTAGCAGTGGGACCAGTAAGTGCAATTTGAAAAGTGCCAGCAAATATCCTCTCCCTAATTCCCAGACTCAAACTGGTCTCTCTGTGAAATTCATCTCATTCTGATTCATTGCCTTTTGGAAGCACTCTCCTTTAAAAATGGAAATACCCTTGGGCAATGTAGCTAATAAAGTTAGCAAACAGCTTTGAATTAGTTATAGTCTATTGTTGACATGTGAACAAAGGAGGGAGGAATTGTATTTCCAGTGGTAAGCCCTTGAGCAACAAGAAATGTCTGTGGCAGACAAAAACCCCTCTAGCTTTCTATTTTTTGACTGACTTGTTTTGCATTCATGATCACACCTCTCCACTTAACCTTGAACTGAGGATGCTTCTAGTTTACCATTGGGAATACTTGTTTTTTTGTTGTTTTTTAGCTCATTTCTGCTGCTTTTTCTTTGACTGGGGCATTCAGTAAACATCTGGGATGCCTGCTGGATCTTCTACCTAGGATAGGTTCCTAACATTGAAGTGCCAATTGATTTATCAAGGTATACAATATAATCACACATTAACCAGTTCTCAGATATTAATAGAATGATTTACTAAATCATCAATCCATAGTCATGTTAATTATGTAATATCCTAATATTAAATTCATAACTCCAGTTTTGCAAATGAATGAATGAAAGCATTGGGGGGGAAAGCCTAAGGAAATCTCTTTGGAGAAGCAAGTTTGCAGGATCAAAATAGTTTTATGACCTTACAATGGCAATTCTTTGATGAATAATCTTCATTTGTTAATCAGGATTCATTGGATTTTACCCTTTTAAGAAAAAAATAATCATTATATAGAATAGGCAAAGGAAAACTTCAAAAAAGAATTAAAGTGAAATTAAAGGATTCTATCTGCAGCCATTTCATTTTAGGTGAATGCCATTTAATTCAGTTTAATTCAATGAGGATTTAATATTTTCATACTATGTGCAAATCACTATGTTGGACATTAAGAAATGAACTAAAATACATATGGGGGGGATGAAAGAGAGAGAGAGAGAGAGCCCCTGAGGAGCTTGCAAAGAACTTGAAATCTGAAAAGTACATTAAAATGAAAATAGAAAATAATTGTAAGTGGAAGAAAGCACTGACAACTAGAGGTTGAGGAAACATAAAGAAAAATCTCTTGTAGGAGGTGACACCTTTGCTGTACTTAAAGTTACTCAAAATCTAATTATACTTCTAATAGTCTAATTGAAATACAATACTTAAAGAATGTAGTTTCATCAATGTAGCTATTCCCTTTGATCGTGCAGGAGGAAATACATCTGTATTTTCCTATTCTGCTGCACTCGTGTCAATGTTTTCCTACAAACTGTCCACATGGAATTTTCCAAACATTCATGGACCTTTCTTTTCCTTTTCAATCAATCAATAAACATTAAGAGTCTACTATGTGGGGGCAGCTAGGTGGCGGAGTGGATAGAGCACTGGCCCTGGAGTCAGGAGTACCTGAGTTCAAATCTGGCCTCAGACACTTAACACTTACTAGCTGTGTGACCCTGGGCAAGTCACTTAACTCCAATTGCCTCACTTAAAAAAAAAAAAGTCTACTATGTGCCAGACACTTGCTAAGCGCTAGGGACATAAAAGGAGAGTAAAAACAGTCCCTGAACTCAAGGAGCTTACAATAAAAAAGAGCAAAACCAAAACCTAGACTTTCACTAAAATCTGATGCTTTAACAATGGGATTATCCAGGACATTGATGTTTTTTAATCCTAATGGTGAACACAGGCTGTTCATCAGTTAGCCTTTATTCTTGTTATGTGGATAGTCCATATTTGTTTCCAGTCATAAAATTCCCTGATAACAATCCCACCCTTTATATTGATTCTTTCGTGTGATTCCCCAATTGTCAATTCCCCATTATGGACTTCTCTGGTGTCATTTAGGGCAATGAACTTTGAAACTTTGGAAATTGTGCCATTGCATAATCTGTGGTCATATAGCATCACAGAAAAAAAATATTTGTATTAAAAAAGAGGGGTGTTTATTCATACTAATAATAATAGAAATATTTTATCTACATTTTTAAAAAAATGTCCCTTTTTAAATGAATCATTTCTAGTTATTATAAAGTTCCTGAAAATGACCACAGAGATGGCATGGACCTGGTGAGTGTTCAATGGATAGCATTTTTTGATGCAAAATAATCCACCAGATTTAAGACATACACAAGCATTTGAAAGGCAATATAGTTCTGATTTTAGTATCTACCAAATAAATACAATCCCTTTGAAGAAAGACAAAGGAAAGTACATAAATGAAGCAAGAATCTGACAATTTGTGGGTAAGGGTTCTAACTCCAGCTCTAAGGATGTCCCTGTGATAGTAAACATGTCACTAAAGCTCAGTCAGTGACAATGGAGAAGACTTGCTACATTGAATTAATAACAAAATGGATAGTTAGAGCATTTGTAAAATTAAAAAGCATGAAATGCCCACCCAAGTGGTAAATAACATAATTTTAACCCATCAAGTTTTTCTTCACAGCTGCATATAACAATAGTGAGTGGTATGACTGCTCAAAGAATAAAGGGCAAAGTCAGTGTGGTTACAAAAGGGGATGTATATTGCAAAAATGTGAATTGTTACATGGATTTATGCCTGGCTTGAGACCTATTCCTTGGAGTTTATGTTAATTATTTTTGTTTTCTCATGAAGACATTTATTGATTTAGTCATTTCTAAGCTAGATTCCTTTATGTTGAACCCAGCATGGTCAACCTTGAGACAACTTTCTAATACCCAGGATGTTCCTAGAAGAATGGCATTCCATTGCAAGTTGAATTACATTCCCAAGCTACAGAAATAATTGCTGATCCCTGGAGGAGAATGTTATTTTTGGCCATCTTTTTTTTAAAAATGTTATTCTGGCTTTATAATATTATGTACTTAAAGACATATATTGTCAAACAAGGGCGTAACTTCATTACTTTCATTCTGGGATAACCATATCCTAATTCTCCAAAAATTGTCATCAGAGTTAAATTTACATGCTTTAGAAAGTGAAACCTAACATATGACAGCAAGAATAATAGATATCTTTGTCACATAGTCATAGAATCTCAGCTGGACTTCAGAGACTACTGTGTTTAATCTATATAATAAAAATAATCCACTCTATGACATGTCCAGTAAGAGGTCATTTAGCCTTTGGTTGAAAACCTCCAGTGAGAGGGAAACTGCTATTTACAGTGGTAGCCTGTTCCATTTTTGGATAGTCCTAATTATTTGGAAGCCTAATTCTGTCTTTCTGCAATATCTACCCATTGCTCTTTATTGACCTTCTGAGACCAAGAAGAATGAGCCTAATCACTTTTTTGAAATGACTACAATTCACAAATTTGAAGATAATAATAATAGCTAGCATTTATGTGGTAATTTAAGCTTTTCAAAGTGCTGTTTCACATGTCTTATTTGATCATCATAACCACCTTAGAAAGTAAGTGCTATTATTATGCACATTTTACAGATGAAGAAAATGGGGAATGACAGAGATTGTGATTTATCCAAAGTCACACAACCAGTAGTTTTTTTGAAGCAGAATTTGAACTGAATTCTACAAGACTGCAATTTTAATGTTGTTACCTACTCTTCCATGCAACTGATTCCAAGAAGAGATAATTATCAAGCCTCATATCAAGCCACCCTTTCCAAATTCACTTCTAGGTTAAACATCTCTAGTTCAGTCAACAAATCCTCAAGTGGTATAATCTCACATACTGCTTGCTTTACCTTGAACAATTTCCTTTACACCGAAATACATCCTAAAATATGGCACACACATCCTGTGTTATGTTATATCACCAGGTCAGAGCTCAGAATGACTGTTCTCTCCCTATGCCTCTCTTTTAAAGAGTCCTAGATTAAATTAACTTTCTTAGTTGCTATATCACACTATTAGATGAGAATGAATCACCCAAATCCTTATATTTTTGAGGAAAAAAAACTTCAGGGTATTAGATCTTTTTAAATAAGTTCCTGAAGGTTAACCATTCCATAGTTATGAGTCTGCCCTGCCCCCTTCCTCCAATGTAGCATGGGGTGAATTGTTGATTTGTGGCTTAAAGAGAGGCTAGTCATCTCTAGTTTCTTCTCCCTTCTCCCTTTTTCAAGAGAGATGTGAATTCCTACTAGGAGGGGAAGTGAAGTTTGGGGACAGAAACTTGGCTATTCCATTTTCCTCAGTAAAAGGTTTGACTGAGAATTTTATGCAACTGTTCCCTTAAATATTATTAATCTAGAAAATGTACTTTTCAGGTTCAAATGAAACTTCTGATTACTAGTTGTGAATGGGAAAAAGAATACCTGAAGTTCTTTGTCCAATTCTTTACCCCTTTCTTACAAAATACCAGTTCTATAATGAACACGTGGCAATTAGCAAAGGAACTCATTTATCTAATTAAATAACAAAACAGAAATCAAAGAAACTAGACAAAGATAAATGTACTAGACAATAGATAGTAAGGGAGGTGTTGAGAGTGAGGTAACTCAGCTAATCTAGGATATAGAGTTTCAGATCTCACTCAAGGGGAAATATCCAAAGTCTTTAAGTATAGATAGCTTGCAATAGGGACATGGTGGAGATTACTACCTTTTCTTATGCTGACTTCTTCCCAGGGTCTTATTTTCCATTCATCAAATAAAAGTGGTGTTGGTATTGTCCATCTTTTTAAAGCTGGAAGTTGTTAAAGAACTCAGAGGATCCAGAGACTGAGGAATTCTAAGAGAATCCAAAGAGACTAAAGGGACCGGAGCTCTCCTCTCTCCTATTAACACCAACTCCATTCAACTCCTCACATTGGTGTGGATCATTGAGCTCCATGATAGAGAAGATAGTCCCATAACCACTATCTTTGGGACTTCAGTTACACTAACATAGCTAGAAATATCTGGCTCTTAACTTTTAAAAAAATGACAAAGAATGGGGGCAGCTAGGTGGTGCAGTGGAGAAAGCACCAGTCCTGGATTCAAGAGGACCTTAGTTCAAATCTGGCCTCAGACACTTGACACTTACTAGCTGTGTAACCCTGGGCAAGTCACTTAACCCTCATTGCCTCACCAAAAAAAAAAAAAAAAAAAAGACAAAGAAACTCCTTATATTTCTTTAATCGCAAAATAAGTAATTATCCACCAGCACACACACACCCCCAACTCTTTTGAAAGGATTATTTGGTTAGTTGTCTAATTTAGAATGGTAGAAACAAGGAGAAGAACAATTTTTTTCTTAGAAATTAAAGATATTTTAGGAATTGGCACATTTTATTTTCAATAAATGGGCATCTGCTTGAGGTTTAATCTTTAACTAAAATGGGTCTTTTATAAATGAAATGTTTCATAAAACTTTGCATTTCTCCCAAAGCAGGCTTTTTCCATTAGTAGTCTAGATATCTTACTTTTCTATTTGGTCTTGTAGGGACCAATTTTTAATCGGGGATTGATAACTAGGTGGCTCGCCACAATATTGGGGCAAGGAAGGAGACCGGTGGCCTCCCTCAAAACAGAGCAGGATTTATTTAACAAGAACGAACTTAAAAAAACAGAAACAGGATCAGTAGGATCAAGGGAAAGGAAATAAAATGGGGAAAGGGAAATTATACAACCTGAACACCACAACCCAGGAATCAGCCGAGAACACACAGCAGCATCCTGTCGCCTTCCAGCTTCATGCTAGAATGATGGAAAACCTCCCTTCTTCCCAGCAGACCCCAGGCTGACCACACACAGCCCCCAGCTAATTGGCTGGCCACTATTATAGTCACATGACTGCCCTCACTAGGCTTCCAATCATTATAATTTTTCCAGGCAAATGTAGGCATCTGCAAGTGGTAATAACGTGAGGTACCAGTGCCATGGTAATGGCTACAACCAGTGGATGGAGCACTGTGCAGTTTCTGGAGCCCCAGGCCAGTGCCTGCACCAAGGTTTTTTTTTTTAATTCTAGCTAAAAGATGGGGTCATAAAAACCTCAAATAACAGTTAATTCTTTACATTCCCCCATTTGTTTCATCAAGAAACATGGGGTGTTTCCTTGATGGAACAATAAATAATAAACAATAAATAAATTTTTTAAAATAACAGAATATCATAACCAATGCTGACAAACAACATACTAATGACAATATAGGAAAGGGAAAATACATATTACAGATGATGTATATAGTAACAGAAGGAAAAACAAAAAAACAAAAATGTCCATTTAAAATCCTTAAAATCTTGTCTTTAAAGGAGGGTTGAGATGTCATCAGGGAACTGCACTCTGGTCTGGATTCTGGCTGTCTATGGATTCTGGTTATCTCTGGAACTGCTAAATTTTCATTAATCTTTAGCAAAAATGTTCAAATTAAATAATGAAAGTTTTTCAAAATATACAAAACAAATTTAAACTTGATATATACAGCATATTGGAGTGCTCCCTTTGGAGGATACTCATATCCATATGCTATACAAAATTGAGACAGTTATGACATTACTAACACTTTTTACCACTGTATGTCTGGATCAAGGCCAAATTTAGTTATGTGTCCATGATGACACCTGAAAATGTTATGGAAAGTTTACCATACCAGTCTTCTAGGGCCACTTAAACCCCTGCATCATTTTATTTCTGTACTCAAGGTAAGCTATTCATTAAGAATATTTTTATAATCCTGGAAACAATGACCATTAACATTTATTTATTGAATATATGTTTATCATAATTGTGACAATATACATTTGTATTAACTAAAATGTAAATAGAAATTTTGGTTTAATCTAATTTGACACACAAAAAATTCAAGGAATTATGTTTTCAGAGTTTCCTCAGTAGTTTCTTGGGATATTCTAGTGGCAGGAAGTTTGCTTTTTTAGATATGAAGTAGCTTTCCTTTGCTTTGCAGACATGTGTCCCACGAACACCAAGGTTACACAGCAACATTCTCTTTCCTTATTCAAGATACTGATGACAAACTTGGACAACATACCATCATCTGTTTCTGTGAGAGATTTTCTTAGTTTGGTGGTCAGCTTCTCTCAGCTTTTCTCTCCCTGATGAAAAATTCATTGGTTATAATTGTCTGAAGGCTTTATATCCTTTTACACTTTAAAACCTCAAGTCAATAGGCAGGCATAGCTTTCCCCCAAATATCAGTGTGTGTTGGATAGCCTGTGCCATCATTTCTGGTGGAGAGGTAACATTTGCAAGGAAAAAAACAACACCACATATTGGCTACACTAAGATTTTTGTTTTGTTACTAGTGTTCTTAACATGTTTAGCTGTGTGGGAATGAAATGTCTCATTAGGAATATTAATGTGTAAATGTAGCCCTTAGTGGCAGCCAAAGCTAATATCTCTACCTTGTTCCCAAATTCTCTGCCTTGATTACAAGAAGCTTTCTGCTTCCTAGTTAGGTGTGCCAATGAGTATCCTGTAAAACTGATAATTACCATAAAATATGGCTTATGTTTTCAGTCTTCATAATTAAAAAATATTTCTTCCAAACTGTGTGTAGAAACAATTTCAATATTTATTTTGAAATTATCTTCCTTTCTTTCTCCTTTCCCAGAGATCTTGAAAATTTGATATGGAATATATATGTATAATAATGAAAAACATCTATATTAGTCATGTTGTGAAAGAAAGCAGACCAAAACAAGAAAAAATAAAATGATAAAAAATAAGTTAAATTCTGCATTCATCAGTTCTTTTTCTGGAGGTGGATAGAAGTTTTCAACATGGGTCAAATTGTGTTGGATCATTTTATTGCTGAGAATAGCTAAGACCTTCATAGTTGATCATCATAAAATACTGTTATCACTGTGTACAATGTTCTTCTGGTTCTGCTCACTTTAGTTTGCATCAGTCTATGACACTCTTTCAGGGTTTTTTGGTTTTTTGTTTGTTTTGTTTCACTTGTTTGTTTTTTTCTGAATCCATCCTGTTCTTCATTTCTTATAGCACAAGAGTATTTCACTACAATAGAGCATCAACTTAACTTCCTATTTTGTTCCACCACAGAAAGAGTTGTTAATATTTTTGCACATCTGGATCCCTTACTCCCCCAACCACTTTTGTGTCTTTGGGATACAGAACTAGTCATGCAATTGTTGGATCAAAGAGTGTGTACATTTCATAGACTTTGGGGCAAAGTTCCAAGTTGTTCTCCAGAATTGCTGGATCAGTTCACAACTCCACCAATAGTGCCTTAGTGTTCCAATTTTCCCAAATTTTTCCAACATTTTCATTTTCTTTTTCTTGCATATTAGCCAATCTGGAAGGTAGGAGGTGGTCCTACAGAGTTATTCCTATTTTCATTTCTCTAATCAAAAGGGATTTAGAGCATTTTTTCACATGACTATGGATAGCTTTGATATCTTCATCTGAAAACTGCTTGTTTATATTGATGGACCATTTATCAATATGGGAATGATATATTTTCATAAATTTGATTCAGTTCACTATATGGTTGGGCAATGAGGCCCTTATGAGAGACACTCGCTATAAAGATTGTTTCCCAGCTTTCTGCTTTGTTTCTAATCTTGGATGCATTGGTTTTGTTCAGGGAAAAACCTTTTAATTTAAGGTAATCAAAATTGTCTGTTTTACATCTTGTAAAGGTCTCCATCTCTTCTTTTGACACGAATTCTTCCCTTATCCATAGATTTGATAAGGAAACAATTCTATGCCCTGCTAATTTGACCATGGTATGACCTTTACATCTAAATCATGTACTTATTTTGACCTTGTCTTCTTATATATATGGTGTGAAATGTGTGTCTATCCCTGGTTTCTGCCATACTGTTTTCTAGTTTGTTTGTTTGTTTCTTTCTTTCTTTCTTTGTGGGGCAATGAGGGTTAAGTGACTTTCCCAGGGTCACACAGCAAATAAATGTCAAGTGTCTGACATCAGATTTGAACACAGGTCCTTCTTAATATGGGGCTCGTGCTTTATTCACTGTACCATATAGCTGCTCCTGTATTTAGTTTTCAAAGCAGTTTTTGTCAAATAGTAAATTATCTGTCCCAAAATCTTTGAGATTTGGGTTTACCAAACACTAGATTTCTATGGTTATTTACTACTATGTCTTCTGTACTTAACATATTCCACTTATGTAGCACTCTATTTCTTAGTCAGTACCTGACAATTTTGTTGGTTACTCCTTATAATATAGTTTACTATCTGGCATGAGTAGACTACATTCCTTCACAATTTTGCGTTTCTTAATTCCCTTGATGTTCATTATTTTGAACTCCAGGTGAATTTAATTATTTTTTTTGCTACCTCTAGAAATATTTTTGGTAGTTTGATTAGTATGATGCTGAATATATAAATTGATTTTGGTAGAATTGTCATTTTTATTATATTGATTCACCCTAACCATGAACAATTGATACTTTTCCAATTGCTTAGATCTACTTCATTTTTTGTGAAAACTCTTTTGTAATTGTGTTCATGTAGTTCCTGGGTATGTCTTGGAAGGTAGACTACCAATTATTGTATGTTGTCTACATTTTTTTAATGGAATTTCTATTTCTAGCTCTTAATGCTGGGCTAGTTTTCTTTGTTCTCAATCTCACTGATTTAGGTATCAGCACCATATTTGTGTTATAAAGGGAATTTGATAGCATTCCTTCTTTGCCTATTTTTCCAAATAGTTTATATAGTATTGACATTAACTGTACTTTAATTGTTTGGTACAATTCACTTGTGATTCCATGTGGCCCTGAGGAATTGTTCTTAGGTAGGTCATTGATGGCATTTATGTTTATTTTTTCTAAAATGGGTTTATTTAATTTTCTTTCTTCCCCTGTTAACCTGAGCAATTCATATTATATAACTATTTATCTATTTCACTTATTTTGTCAGATTTATTATAATATGATTAAGAAAAATATCTACTAAAAATTTCTTTACTTTGTCCTTCATTTATGGTCAATTACCCCTTTTATTTATTTTTTAATTTTTGCAGGGCAATGAGGGTTAAGTGACTTGCCCAGGGTCACACAGCTAGTAAGTGTCAAGTGGCTGGGGCCAAATTTTAACTCAGGACCTCCTGAATCCAGAGCTGGTGCTTTATCCACTGTGCCACCTAGCTGCCCTACCCCTTTTATTTTTGATACTAATAATTTAGCTTTTGCTTTTTAAAAAAAATCTAGGGGCGGAGCCAAGATGGCGGAGAGGAAGCAGCAAGCTGCCTGAGCTCTCCTTCTGTTCCCTCAAAACGAACATTAAATCAAGCCTCTGGACGGATTCTGAAACTACAGAACCTGCAAAGAGACAGAGAGACACAGTCCTCCAACCAGAGATAATTTAGAAGACTTCAGGAAAAGGTCGGTCTGACTCGGGCAAAAGGGAGGCCCAGCGCAGGGCAGCAACCCAGCGCCGAGGGGGTCGGGGCAAGTCAGCAGGAGCTGCGGGCCACAGCCAAACAACTGAGGCTCCCGGAACCTGGTTCAAAAATCTGGTGGCCAAGAAGGACAGTGGAAAAACTTACCTGCACCGGCCGAGTGGGCCACGAACGGCGGGATCAGACGCCGGGGTCTGGCGCCTGGCTGGCCGAGCACAATCATACAGGAAGTGCAGGGCGGGGCATCTCCACACACCATAAAGGCCTCAGAGTAAAAGCCCGGTCACACAGCACCTATACACCTGCACAAGAAGCCCCAAACAGGGACCCTGGTGCCCCCAGAGCAGACCTCAACTTAAAGAATAAATAAATAAGCTGCAATAATGAGTAAGAAGCAAAAAAGAGCCCTCTCCATTGAGAGCTTCTGTATCAATAGGGAAGAAGCCAACACAAACTCAGATGAGGACAATAGCCTCAAATTGGCTACATCTGAAGCCTCACAAGGGAAGGTGAATTGGTCGCAAGAACAAAAAGCCTTCCTGGAAGAGCTCAAAAAGGATTTTAAAAATCAATTGCAAGAGGTAGAAGAAAAAATGGGGAGAGAAAAACTATGAAAAAAACTATGAAAACTATGAAAAAAAACTATGAAAAAAGAATCAGCAGCTTGGAAAAGGAAGCTGAAGAAAACAAAGCCTTAAAAAATTCATTTGGCCAAATGGAAAAAAAGCTGCATAATCTCACTGAAGAAAACAATACCTTAAAAAATTCACTTAGCCAAATGGAAAAAATGGTGCATAATCTCACTGAAGAAAACAGTACCTTAAAAAATTCACTTAGCCAAATGGAAAAAAAGGTGCATAATCTCACTGAAGAAAACAATGCCTTAAAAATTAAAGTGGGACAGTTGGAAGATAAGGAATCCATGAGACACCAAGAATCAGTCAAGCAGAATAAAAAAATGAAAAAATAGAAGAAAATGTGAAATACCTCATTGGAAAGACAACTGATCTGGAAAACAGATCGAGGAGAGACAATTTGAGAATCATTGGACTGCCTGAAAGCCATGACCAGAAAAAGAATCTAGATACCATATTCCAGGAAATTATTAAGGAGAACTGCCCTGATATCATAGAATCAGAGGATAAAATCATCATTGAAAGAATCCATTGATCACCTCCTGAAAGAGACCCCAAAAGGAAAACTCCAAGGAATATTGTAGCCAAATTCCAGAATTATCAGGTGAAGGAGAAAATACTCCAAGCAGCCAGAAAGAAGCAATTTAAATATCATGGAGCCACAGTCAGGATTGCTCAGGACCTGGCAGCTTCAACATTAAAGGACCGCAAGGCTTGGAATATGATATTCCGGAAAGCAAAGGAGCTTGGATTGCAGCCGAGAATCTATTACCCAGCAAAAATGTGCATTTTCTTTCAGGGGAAAAGATGGACATTTAATGACATTGGGGACTTTCAATCTTTCCTGGTGAAAAGACCAGGATTGAATAGAAAATTTGATCTCAACATACAAGACTCAAGAGAAGTGTAAAAAGGTAAACAGAGGGGAAAAAAAAAGTTACCCTATTAGGTTAAACTGTTTATATCCCTACACAGGAAGATAATACTCATAACTCTTAAGAAGTGTAAATGTATTTGGGCAGAGAGAAGGACTTTATGTAGAGGGTATAAATATAAATTGTCTTTGATGTAATGATACAAAAGAATTAAGGGGATAAAAAGGGAGTCTATGGGGAGGAGAGGAAAGGGGAGGTGGAATGGGATGAATTATATCATATGAAGAGGTGGAAAAAAACCTATTATAATAGAGGGAAAGAAAGGAGGGGGGAACATGGTTTCAACCCTATTCTCATTAGATTTGACTCAAAGAGGGAATAACATATACGTTCATTGGGATAAAGAAACTTAACTCATTCTTTAGGGAAACAAAAGGGGAAGGGAAAGGGGGGGGACTGATAGAAGGGAGGACAAAAGCAAGGGAGAAAAGGGTAAAGAAAAGAGAGGGGGGTGATAAAAAGGGAGGGCAGATTGGGGGAGGCAGGGGTAAGAAGTAAAACGTCGGTGAGGAGGAATAGGGTGAAAGAAGGGGGGGAAAGTACAAAGGGGGTAAATAGAATGGAGGGGAATAGACAGTCAGTAATAATAATTGTGAATGTGAATGGGATGAACTCTGCTATAAAACGGAAGCGAATTGCAGAGTGGATTAAAAAACAGAACCCTACAATATGCTGTTTACAAGAAACACATTTGAAGCAGAGAGATACACACAGAGTAAAGGTAAAAGGCTGGAGCAGAATATATTACGCCTCAGCTAAAGTAAAAAAGGCAGGGGTAGCAATCCTTATCTCAGACAAAGTGCAGGCAAAAATAGATCTCATTAAAAGAGATAAGGAAGGAAATTACATCTTACTTAAAGGTACTATAGATAATGAAGTAATATCAATATTGAATATGTATGCGCCAAGTGGTATAGCATCCAAGTTCTTAGAGGAGAAGTTAAATGAGTTACAAGAGGAATTAGATAGAAATACTATACCAGTGGGGGATCTGAATCCCCCCTTCTCAGAATTAGATAAATCTAGCCAAAAAATAAATAAGAAAGAAGTGAAAGAGGTGAATAGATTGCTAGAAAAGTTAGACATGATAGATGTCAGGAGAAAATTGAATGGGGATAGAAAGGAATATACCTTTTTCTCAGCAGTACATGGCACATTTTCAAAAATTGACCATGTATTAGGGCACAAAAACATCATAGTCAAATGTAGAAAGGCAGAAATAGTAAATGCATCCTTCTCAGATCATGATGCAATAAAAATTACATGTAAGAAAGAGCCAGGGAAAAGTAGAATGAAAATCAATTGGAAACTAAATAATTTCATTCTAAAGAATGAATGGGCCAAACAAGAAATCATAGAAACAATCAATAACTTTATCCAAGAGAATGACAATAATGAGACAACATACCAAAATCTATGGGATGCAGCCAAAGCAGTGCTGAGGGGAAAATTTATAGCTCTAAATGCTTACATGAATAAGAAAGAGAAAGAGGAGATTAAGGAATTGGGCATGCAACTTAAAAAGCTAGAAAAAGAACAAATTAGAAATCCCCAATTAGACACTAAATTAGAGATCCTGAAAATTAAAGGAGAAATCAATAAGATTGAAAGCAAAAAAACTATAGAATTAATCAATAAAACTAAGAGCTGGTTTTATGAAAAAACCAATAAAATAGATAAAATATTGGTTAATTTGATTAAAAAAAAGAAAGAAGAAAACCAAATTACCAGTATCAAAAATGAAAAGTGTGATGTTACCACCAATGAAGTGGAAATTAAAGCAATAATTAGGAAATATTTTGCCCAACTGTATGCCAATAAATTTGACAATCTAAATGAAATGGATGAATATTTACAAAAATACAAACTGCCCAGGTTAACTGAAGAGGAAATAAAATCCTTAAATAAACCCATATTAGAAAAAGAAATTGAACAAGCTATTAATGAATTCCCTAAGAAAAAATCCCCAGGGCCAGATGGGTTTACGGGTGAATTTTACCAAACATTTAAAGAACAATTAATTCCAATATTATACAAATTATTTGGAAAAATAGGGGAAGAAGGAGTTCTACCAAATTCGTTTTATGACACAAATATGGTGGTGATACCAAAACCAGGCAAAGTAAAAACAGAGAAAGAAAATTATAGACCAATTTCGCTAATGAATATTGATGCTAAAATCCTAAATAAGATATTAGCAAGGAGATTACAGCAAGTGATCACCAGGATAATACACTATGACCAGGTGGGATTTATACCAGGAATGCAGGGCTGGTTCAACATTAGGAAAACTATTAACATAATCAACCACATCAATAAGAAAACCAACCAAAATCATATGATTATCTCAATAGATGCAGAGAAAGCTTTTGACAAAGTACAGCACCCATTCCTAATAAAAACACTGGAGAGTTTAGGAATAGGGGGAGCTTTCCTTAGAATAATAAACAGTATCTACCTAAAGCCATCAGCAAGTATTATATGCAATGGAGATAAATTAGAGGCCTTCCCAATAAGATCAGGGGTGAAACAGGGATGTCAATTATCACCCCTATTATTTAATATTGTCCTAGAAATGTTAGCTTTAGCAATCAGAGAAGAGAAAGGAATTAAAGGAATTAGAATAGGCAAGGAGGAAACAAAACTATCACTCTTTGCAGATGATATGATGGTATACTTAAGGAATCCTCGAGAATCAAGTCAAAAATTACTTGAAACAATTAACAACTTTAGCAAAGTAGCAGGATATAAAATAAATCCACATAAATCATCAGCATTTCTATACATGACCAACAAAGTCCAGCAGCAAGAGATAGAAAGAGAAATTCCATTTAAAGTAACGGTAGGTAATATAAAATACTTGGGAGTCTACTTGCCAAGACAAACCTAGGAACTCTATGAACACAACTACCAAACACTCTTCACACAAATCAAATCAGATCTAAATAATTGGAAAGATATCAATTGCTCATGGATAGGCAGAGCTAATATAGTAAAAATGACAATACTGCCTAAATTAATTTACTTATTCAGTGCCATACCAATCAGGCTACCTAAAAATTATTTTATACAGCTAGAAAAAATAATAACAAAATTCTTCTGGAAAAACAAAAAATCAAGAATATCCAGGGAAATAATGAAAAAAAATTCACAGGAAGGTGGGTTAGCGGTACCAAACCTGGAGCTTTACTATAAAGCGGCAGTCATCAAAACTATCTGGTACTGGCTAAAAAATAGAGTGGTAGATCAATGGAATAGGCTAGGCTCAGGAAATGCAGTAGTAAATGACACTAGTAATGTAGTGTTTGATAAACCCAAAGACTCCAGCTTCTGGGATAGGAACTCAGTATTTGACAAAAACTGCTGGGAAAACTGGAAGATAGTATGGCAGAAATTGGGCTTAGACCAACATCTTACACCTTATACTAAAATAAAGTCAAAATGGATACATGATTTAGACATAAGAGGTGATACCATAGGTAAATTAGGAGAGAAAGGAATAGTGTACCTATCAGATCTTTGGAAAGGAGAACAGTTTTTGACCAAACATGAGATAGAGTATATTATAAAATGCAAAGTGGATGATTTTGATTATATTAAATTAAAAAAATTTTGTACAAACAGAAGCAATGCATCCAAAATTGGAAGGGAGGCAGAAAGCTGGGAAACAATTTTTGAGGACAGTGCTTCTGATAAAGGCCTCATCTCTAAAATATATAGGGAATTAAATCAAATTTATAAGAATCCAAGTCATTCCCCAATTGAGAAATGGTCAAAGGATATGAACAGGCAGTTTTCTGATGAAGAAACCAAAGCTATCTATTCCCATATGAAAAAATGCTCTAAATCTCTAATGATTAGAGAGATGCAAATTAAAACAACTCTGAGGTACCACCTGACACCTATCAGATTGGCTAAAATGACAAAAAAGGAAGATAATAAATGTTGGAGAGGCTGTGGAAAAATTGGAACACTAATGCATTGTTGGTGGAGCTGTGGGCTGATCCAACCATTCTGGAGAGCAATTTGGAATTATGCCCAAAGGGCGATAAAGCTGTGCATACCCTTTGACCCAGCAATACCACTTTTAGGTCTTTTGCACAAAGAAATCATCGAAGGGGGAAAGGGACCCACATGTACAAAAATATTTATAGCTGCTCTTTACGTGGTAGCAAGGAATTGGAAGTTGAGGGGGTGCCCATCAATTGGGGAATGGCTGGACAAGTTGTGGTATATGAATGCAATGGAATACTATTGTGCTGTAAGAAATGATGAGCAGGAAGAGTTCAGAGAAACCTGGAGGGTCTTACGTGAGCTGATGATGAGTGAGGTGAGCAGAACCAGAAGAACATTGTACACAGTATCATCAACATTGAGTGTTGACCTACTGTGATGGACTATATTCTTCTCACCAATGCAATGGTACAGAAGAGTTCCAGGGAACTCATGATAGAAGAAGATCTCCAAATCCAAGAAAAAAAAGAAAGAAAGAACTGTGGAGTATATATGCTGATTGAACCATATTATTTCTTTTGTTTTGGGTGCTGTTGTTTTTTTTTCTATTTTGAGGTTTTGCATCACTGCTCTGATTCTTTCTCTTGTAACAGGATTAATGCAGAAATAGGATTAATGTTATTATGTGTATATATATGTGTGTGTATATATATCTATATCTATATGTATATGTATGGAGATATATAGATATAACCTATATCAGATTACCTGCTGTCTAGGGGAGGGGGGAGGGAGGGGAGGGAGGGAGAAAAATCTGAAATTGTAAAGCATGTATAAACAAAAGTTGAGAACTATCTTTACATGTAACGGAAAAAATAAAATATCTCATAAAAAAAATCTAATTAACCAATGATTTTTGTATTTTATTGGATTTTTTCATAAAACCATCTCCTAGTTTTATTTATTATAAAACTGGTTTTCTTTGCTTCACTTTTATTAATCTCTCCTTTGATTTCCAGGCTTTCCAATTAGGTATTTAATTATGTATTTTTAATTTGTATTAATTTAATTTTTAATATGTAGTTTTCAAAGTTGCTTTTTTAAGGTACATGCTCAATTCATTAATGTGCTCTATTTTATTTATATCAGCCTTTAGAGAGACACATTTTCCTTATTACTTCTTTAGTTGCATCCCATAAATTTTAATATTTTTAAATGTTTTAAATTTTAATAATTTAAATTTTAATTTTCTTATATTCTTATGTTTGACTCAGTTTCCTATATATTTGGACAATAATCATATCATCATATTTAACTCACAACCTATCCTCTATGTATACTTTTTTAAACCCTAATAGTGATGAAGTTCTTAAGAGTAACAAGAATAATCTTCCCATATAAGAATATAAACAGTTTACCTTATTGAATTCCTTATGATTTCACTTTCCTCTTTTCCTTTTTATGCTTCTCTTGAATCTTGTATTTGAAAGTAAAATTTTTTGTCTAGCTCTGGACTTTTCATAATGAATGCTTAAAAGTAATTTCATTAAATATTTACTTTCCTCCCCTGAAGGATTATATTGTTTTGGTGGGTAGGTGATTCTTGGTTGTAATTCTAGCTCATTTGCCTTCCAGAACATCATTTCCCCAAGCCCTATGATTATTCAATATAGTAGCTGCTGTGAGAAATGATTATTAAAAATCAATATTTTGGGGACATTCCAAGGCTCTCCTCTTCTTCTAAAGCCCTTGTTTTAAAAGTTTGGTTTTTTCTGTGAAAAATATTATTGTTGAGATTGCATTAATTCTCCTCTTCTTGGTCAGACCTTACCCAACCTTTCAAGGAATTTAATCTAAGTTTTGGAAGCCCACTGTGTTATATTCACGTTTAGGTAGAGACATATTATTTTGTCTAGAAAGCCAAAGGCTGGGGGTGGTCTGAATAGAGATTATTTATCTGCTAAGGAATCACTCTCAGCACAGTCAATGGAAAAGGTATATATTCTTTGAATTGATAGCCTAAAGCTAAGAGTGCTTTACCTACCCAAGAGATACACAGCCCCTTCATTTTAATTTACCTTACCTCTAGTCATGTTAACCCGTTAGATATGGTTGTTGGTTGATGAAGCACCTACTGTTTTGAAGAGCATATACATTGTGAGCCAACCAACATGATTATATTTGGTCAAAGAGACATGGCCCTCCTTTTATTAACACATGTGTGTCTATATCCTCATGTTATACATATTTCCATATTAGTCATGTTGTAAAAGAAGAATAAGAAGAAATGTGAAAAAAACCAAAGAAAGAAAAAATAACAAGTAAAGTGAAAATTATATACTTTGATCAGCAATCAGAATCCATAATTCTTTCTCTGGATCTGGAGATGATTTCCCATTATAAGTTTTTTGGAATTGACTTAGATCATTGTAATGCTGAGAAGAGCTAAGTATTTCACAGCTCATCATCACACAATGCTGCTATTACTGTATACAATATTCTCCTGGTTCTGTTTACTTCACTCAGCATAAGTTCATCTAAGGCTTTCCAGGTTTTTCTGAAATCTGCCTGCTCATCATTTCTTACATCACAATATTATTCCATCACATTCATATTCAGACATTCCCCAATTGATAGGCATTCCCTCAATTTCCAATTCTTTACCACAATAAAAAGAGCAGCTACAAGTAATTTTTGTGCATGCTGGTCCTTTTTCCTTTTTTATGATTTCTCTGGGGTGCAGACCTAGTAGTGGTATTGCTGGGTAAAAAGCTGTGCACAGTTTAGTTTTATAGTCCTTTGGGCATAGTTCCAGATTGCTCTCCAAAATGGTTGGATCAGTTCACAACTCCACTAATAATGTATTAGTGTTCCTTTATCATTTTCCCTTTTTATCATATTAGCCAATCTGATAGGTGTGAGTTATTTTAATTTACATTTCTCTGATCAATAGTAAATTAGAGCATTTTACATGACTATAGATAGCTTTAATTTCTTCATCTAAAACCTATCTGTTCATATCCTTTGACAATTTCTCAATTGAAGAATGAAATATATTCTTATAAATTTGATTCAGTTCTCTACATCTTTTAGAAATGAGGCTTTTATCAGAAATACTAGCTTTCCCAGCTGGTTTCCCCGCTTTTTGCTTTTCTTCTACTCTTTGTTAAATTGGTCTTGTTTCTCCAAAACCTTTTTAATTTAATGTAATCAAATTGATCTATTTTGCATTTAATACTGTTTTCTATATCTTGTTTGGTCACAAATTCTCCCCCTCTCCACAGATCTAACAAGTTGTGGTAAAATAATGGAATTTGGCAGATGTCCAGGGGTCTGACTTGATTGACTTAGAAGTGTTTGAATTGGGCGTGAATGAGAAACTACTAAGTACCCACTTAAGAGGATTAGATTTTGAGCCACACCTAGACTACCCTGTCAGACCTAGTCTAACTTGGCCAACCTTGAGAAGGAGTGTCACTCAGAGACTGTGTACTGTGTCATCAACAGGAAACCAGTCTCAGCCACACTACTTGAAGGACCTCCCCTTTAGGGGAGGGGAAAAAAAGGTAGAAAAAGCAACCCCAGTTAATTAACCAGTTAATTGTCTGCAGTAGTTTTTTAGTTGATTCTTTAGGATTCTCTAAGTATATCATCATATCATCTGCAAAAAATGATAGTTTTGTTTCCTCCTTGCCTATTCCACTTATTTCAATATCTTTTTCTCCTCTTCTTGCAAAGGTTAACATTTCTAGTGCAATACTGAATAACAGTGGTGATAATGGGCATCCTAGTTTCACTCGATCTTATTGGAAACACTTCTAACTTATCCCCATTACATATTATGTTTGGTGATGGTTTTAGATAGATATTGCATAAGATTTTAAGGAAAGCTCCATTTCTTCCTATGCTCTCTGGTGTTTTTAATAGGAATGGGTGTTCTATTTTGTCAAAAGGTTTCTGTGTATCTATTGAGATAGTCATATGATTTTGGTAAGTTTTGTTATTGATGTCATCAGTTATGTTGATGGTTTTCCTAATATTGAACTAACCCTGGATTCTTGATTTAAATCCCACCTGGTCATAGTGTATTATCCTGGTGATAATAAATTTCTGTAATCTCTTTCCTAATATACTATTTAGAATTTTTGCATCCATATTGTTTAAAGAAATAAGTCTATAATTTTCTTTTTCTGTTTTTTGCTCTTTCCGATTTAGGGATCAGCACCATATTTGTTTCATAAAAGGAATTTAGTAGGATTCGTTCTTTACTTATTTTTCAAAATACTTTGTATAGTGTTAGAATTAATTGTTCTTTAAATGCTTGGTAGAATTCACTTCTAAATCCATCTGGCCCTGGAAATTTTTTTTCTTAGGGAGTTAATTAATGGTTTCTTCAATTTCTTTTTTTTAAAAAGGGAATAACTTAAGGATTTTATTTCATTTCTGATGATCTGAGCAATTTATACTGTTGTAAATATTTATTCATTTCATTTAGATTGTCAACTATACTGCCATACAGTTAGGAAAAATAGCTCCTGATTATTGCTTTAATTTCCTCTTTCCTGGTGGAGCATTCACACTTTTCATTTTTGATACTGGTAATTGTTTTTTTTCCTCTCTTTTTAAAAATCACATTAACCAAAAGTTTATCAATTTTATTATTTATTTATTTATTCATTCATTCATGTATTTATTTATCTATCAATTTATTTTTTTAATTTTATTTTATTTTCAGCTCTCAGTAGCATTTACTTTTTGGGGGTGGGGAGCAAAACAATGAGGGTTAAATGTCTTGCCCTGGTTCACTAGTAAGTATCAAGTGTCTGAGGCAGGATTTGAACTCAAGTCTTCCTGAATCCAGGGCCGTTGCTTTATCAACTGTGCCACCGAGCTGCCCCCCCCCCCATTTTATTGTATTTATTAACAAAAACCTCTTAGTTTTATTTATTAATTCAATAGTCTTCTTACTTTCAAATATATCTCTCTCCTTTGATTGTCAGAATTTTGAATTTGGTTATTAATTGGAAGTTTTTAATTTCTTCTCTTTCTAGTTTTTTTTTGGTTACAAACCCAATTCATTGATATCCTCTTTTTTTTTCCTATTGTATTCATGTAAGCACTTGGAGATATAAAATTTCCTTAAGAACTGCTTTGGCAGCATCCTATATGTTTACCATGTTTTCTCATTATTGCCATTCTCTAATGAAATTATTGATTATTTCTATGATTTGTTGTTTTACCCACTCATTCTTCAGGATGTGTTTATTTAGTTTCCAATTATTTTTGTCTATCTTTCATTGACCCTTTATTACACATATTTTTATTGCATAATTATCTGAAGATGCTGCATTTACTATTTCTGCCTTTTTGTAGTTGACTGTGAGGTTTTTATGCCTCTGAGGTTTTTAGGTCAATTTTTTGTAGCTGCCATGTAATGCTGAGAAAAAGATATACACCTTTCTATCATCATTCAGTTTTCTCCCAAGGTCCATCATATGTAACTTTTCTAACATTCTATTCGCATACTTAACTTATTTCTTATTTGTTTTGTGGTTAGATTTATCATGTTCCAAGAGGGAGAGGTTGTGGTATAGTTTTGCTTTCTATTTGTTCCTTTAACTCACTTAACCTCTCCTCTAAGAATGTAGATACTATACCACTTGGAGCATATATGCTTATAATGATATGACTTCATTCTAGGATCCTGGTTTTTAACTCACTCTGCTATCCACTTCTGTTTCATGGGAGAGTTCATCCCATACATATTCATATTTATGGTTACAAATTATGCATTTCCCTTCATCCTATTTTTATCTATGTTTATACTTTCTCTCCTTTAACCCTGTCCCTCCTCACCAGTGTTTTTCTTCTGACCCCTGCTTCCCACAATTTGACATTCCTTCTATCAGCCTTCCCTCCCTTTTTTTTCCCTCTCCCCTTCTCCTGTCCTCCATCCTTTTAGTTCCCCCATCTTTTTGTGACTCTTTCCCCTTCTACTTTCTTTTAGGATAGGGTAAATCTCTATATCCAACTGAGTGTATATGTCACTTTTATCTTTCAACCTAATCTGATGAAATGAAAGTTCAAACAATGTTCATCCCCTCTCTTCTTTCCTATTACTGTAATAGGTATTTTGTGCCACTTCCTATGATGTAATTTACCCCATTCTGCCTCTTCTTTCCTCCTTTCTCAATACAGTCTTTTCCCCAAACCACATCCCTTAAGTTTTGTTTTGTTTTGTTTTATAGCACCATATCAAAATCAACTTATACCCACACCCACAGTCTATACATACTCCTTCTATATGCCCTTGTAGAGACATAGTTCTCAAGAGTTATAAGTAACATCTTCCCTTGTAAGGATCTAAATGATTAATCTTATTGAATAACATAGTGTTGTTGGGTTTTTTCCCTGTTTTCCTTTGTCAGGCTTCTCTTGACTCTTTTATTTGGAGATCAAATTTTCTGTTCAGCTCTCATCTTTTTATCAGAAAGTTTGACAGTCCCTTATTTTGTTGAATTTCCATCTTTTCACCTGAAAGATTATGCTGAATTTTTCTAGGTAGTTGATTCCTGGGTATAATCGAAGTTCCTTTGCCTTTTAGAACATCATATTCAAATAACTCTCATCCTTTAAGGTTGAAGATGCTATGTCCTGTATAATTCTTACTGTGGCTCCCTAATATGTCAATTTTTTTTTCTGGCTACTAGCAGTATTTTCCTTTTGATCTGATAATTCTGGAATTGGATTATAATATTCCTTGGAGTTTCATTTTTTGTTCCCTTTTAGGAAGTGTTTGGTGAATTCTTTCAATGACTATTTTATCTTCTCGTTATAGGATTTTAGGTCAGTTTTACTTGATAATTTCCTGAAATATGTTGTCTAGGTTCTTTTTTTTTCATAACTTTCACAGTCCAATAATCCTTAAATTCTCCCTCCTGGATCTATTTTCCAGGTCAGTTGTTTTTCTGATGATATATTTTACATTTTAAAAAAAAATTTTAACATTCTTTTGATTCTGTTTGATTCCTGAGGTCTCATAGAGTCATTAGCTTCCATCTGCCCAATTCTAATTTTTAAAGAATTGTTTTCTTCAGTGGATTGTTTTTCCCATTTGGCTAATACTATTTTTCCTAAATGAATTTTTATCCTAAGCTATTGACTCTCTCATGCATACCTCTCATTTTTCTTCACAGTTTTTCCTTCTACTTCTCTTATTTGATTTTTAAATCCTTTTCCAGATCTTTCACGAAGGCTTTTTGGGATTCAGAACAATTTATCTTTCCCTTTTAGGTTTCACATGTAGGGATTTTGACAGTGTTTTCCTCTTCTACATTCGTTTTTTTGCCTTCCCTGTCACCATAGTCGTTTTCCATGGAGAGGGTATTTTTTTTGTTTCTTGCTCATATTTTAGGCTATTTAATGAATTAAAAAGTTGAATTCTGGTCCTGGGGCACAGGGGGCACTGTCCCAAGATTCTTGTTCTGGTGCTCAGTGGCCCAGTCACTGGCTTTTTGCTTGGAGACCTCAGTGACTCACAGTGGCTTGCTCACTGAACTGGGATGGCCCAGTCTTATAGCACCTATTGTGTAGTATATAACCCAGCTTGCAGAATGCCTGGGCCTAACATCTGATCTCCTGTTCCATTAGCCTTCTAAATCTGAGCTGAGAGTTCTCAGCTGCCTTTTGCTGCCTTCCCCAGACACCCTCTGTGCGGAGCTGTGCTCCCCTTTTACCCACATGAGACATACCTTTTCTGAAGTCCTTCTGAAGTTATCTTAAGCTGGAACCTTGTTTCACTGTCTTTTTGTAGGTTCTGTAGTTCCAGAATCCATTTAAATGCTTGATTTAATGTTGTTTTTGAGGGAAATTTGTGAGAACTCAGGCAACACACTGACTTCTATCATCTTGACTCCTGCTACCCTTTTCTTCATAATATTCTGAAAGTCAATGCAGACAACTTCAAAATGCTTCCTAGTTTTTATCTCCAGTTTTGCACAATGTATTGATAGCTCTTCATACAAAATGAGCCCAAGTATCATACTTCTTACTGACAAATATTACTAATGAAAAAATGTATTTCTTAATAGCTCCAAGGTTCTCTTTTTAATCATATTCCAAAGTCATCATATAAGGCTTTTATGTACAGAAAATGTTATACGCAGTGTAGGATCATTTTCTCCCAGGTACAATTTGTGGGATCAATGAAAGTCTAGTATAACATTCATTTGCAAAGCTATAACTTGTTCCATTATATCAACAGGTCAGGACCTTCTAGGAAGGAATTGGAACTTGAATTTTCTAATGAATCATTTCTTATATCATTTTTTAAATAATTTTTCAGCAATCTTCTCACTTAATGAGGAAACTGAGATTAAAATGTTTGGTATAGTCACCTACTGGGAAGGGGACTTTTGTTCCCTGCCATCCTTCTGATGGATCAGTAAATAAAATTCTGTTGACTTTATATTCCCTTTATCAGAGATGGAGCACTCAGGCAACTTAGGTTTCTGGCCCTCTTCTTATTTGGACTGGATGGAGGGATTGAGCTATGTGTGTGTGTGTGTGTGTGTGTGTGTGTGTGTGTGTGTGTGTGTGTGTGTGTGTGAGAGAGAGAGAGAGAGAGAGAGAGAGAGAGAGAGAGAGAGAGAGAGGAGAGATAGGAAGAAGAAGAAGAAGAAGAAGAAGAAGAAGAAGAAGAAGAAGAAGAAGAAGAAGAAGAAGAAGAAGAAGAAGAAGAAGAAGAAGAAGAAGAAGAAATGATCTTTGTTTCATCTAATCACTTGGGCAAGGGCACAGGGAATCAGTCAATAGAATGCTATACTTGGGGTCAAGAAGACCTGAGATCACTTACTAGCTGTGTCTCCCTGGAACTTAAGATGTTATTGTCAATGTTGGTAATGCCCATTATTTTTAAGCATTCCTTAATTTCTAATCTCAGTTAAGGAAAAGAAACATAAAGGCAGTAAAAAAGATAATTTGGGACTGGAGCTTGCATAGGCAAGCATTCAACTGTCATGCCAGCTATTATTGACAATAGGAATGGAGGAAAAAAGCTCCCTCCCTTCACTTCCTGGAAGTCCAAGTGGCAGGAATATCTTTCAAAAATACAGAGTGCTGAAAGGAAAAGGGGTAAAGCTGTTTATACATATCCCAATGAAAATCTACTCTCCTAATGCTCAGTAATTAGTTATCTTTGAGGTATCACCAGGTCATTGAGGTTCAATCAGGAAATTTCCCAGGGACATGACCCTCATGAAAAGGAGAGAATATATGACTAGCTTTATGGAAACTGATGGGTCTATCATATCTTGAGTTGTTCTGATCAGCACTGTTAAAAGAAACAAAAATTTACAGAACAATTAAAGATTAAGATAGTATACAGTGAACTACAAGACAATAGAGAACACACTGTTTCTGGAGGAAGTTGCTATATTTATATAGAAACATTCCCATTGCTTAATATCTTCAAGAAAAGATATTTTGCTCATATTGTAGATGTAGACTCAAAAATGGAAATTAATTTTATGTTACATACCTTTATTAAGATAATCTACCTTTTTATAAGTATAATGTTTTCCATAAGAGAAATTGTGTCACTGTAATTTACTCAAAGTATCTTTTATTATTTATCCTAGTTCCTTTCCTTCCTACAGGTTGCCATTCTAAAAATTCATTTAACCTCTTGATTTCTTCCCAAGAAAGCTCTCTTCCTATCTTTTATGATTTAGCATACCCTGAACAGAATGGTGCAGCTGTTGGAAGACAGTTATATCTATCATGATAAATCTGGTGGACTCTGAATGCAAGGTTACAATGATTCTTAAACTTCCTCCTTTCCCATCAGCACCAAAGAAATATGTTAATAAAATAGCATTTATAGAGCAATACACCAGGTTACAAGGGATCAAAAATACTAAATAAATAAACACATTTCATAGCCACCTGCATGAGGATTTTATTTTTAATGTGGGTATGTAATTCAATAAGGGGGACAAAATGCAGAAAGTAGACTGCTTGACAGAAGGTTAAGTATATTGTGAGGGAGAAGGAAATCACTCTGAATTTGATTGAAAAATTCATAACTAATTTCTTGACTAGTTTTGACTGCATATAATTTAGTACTACCTATTTTGATTGCACATTTGCATTTGAATTACTTCATTTTAAAGTAACTCACAACATGTAATACAAATGGGGAAGCCTTAGACGGCTTTTGTAAAAAAAAAATCTACTAACACAATTGTCCCCAAATGTTGTAAAGACTTTTCTGACATTGTACCAATAGCACAATGGAATTTCTAAAACCCATAACTCACAATCAGATTACAATTTAGAATGATTTCTTAATATGTGTTTCCAACCTGGCCCTTTCCTTCATTCTGATGCAGATTGGTTGAACAAAATGTCTCAGTCATTTGTGCAACCTAGTTACAGTTCTATGAAATTTAGGGCAACTCAGAATAAAATGATGTACTTTCATTGATTTTTTTGAATTATAGGCTTGTACTTGACTTCTAATCTTGACTGGAAAAAAATACAACCTTTATTTTATCTTTAAATACTGGGGTGGCTAGGTGGCACAGTGGATAAAGCACCGACCCTGGATTCAGGAGTACCTGAGTTCAAATCCGGCCTCAGACACTTAACACTTACTAGCTGTGTGATCCTGGGCAAGTCACTTAACCCCAATTGCCACACTAAAAAAAAAAAATACTATGGAAATATTGTCTAAGTTGCAAATCCTAAAAAGCTTAATAAGTTTGCAACAATGGATGCATATTAACTAATAAAATAACAAAAAATAAGCAGTAAAATAATAAACTTAAGAAAATAATAGTGATAGTTTATTCATCATAACATAGTTTGATCTCTAATTCAAACTTCATAAATTTGTAATAATTAAGACAGGACTAGGTTAAAAGTTATTTTTTTCATTATCATTGAAAAAAGGCTTTCCTAGGCATGAGGGATGGAAGGGGAGAGAGCAAGGACAACAGTTAGGAGGGTATTACAAAAGTCCATGTGAGAGATGTTAAGGGACTGAATTAGAAGGGAGAAAAGGAGGCAGAAGTAAAATATTTTATAGAGAAATATTTCACAAATTTAGGCAACTGACTAATTATGGGAAAGATAAGAATGAAAGAAGAGTTCAAGATGACTTTGAATTTGTAACCTGGGATGACTGAAACAATAATGGGGTCTGTATATAAATAGGAAAATTAGAAGCATGCTTGCCAGAGTAGACTATCAGAAGAACAGATTCAGGAGTAGAAGACAGTGTGCTGTTAAATAACTATAACTATAGAGCAAAGATTCAAGCTGTAGGCAGCTAGGTTGCTCAGTGTTAGAGTGCTGGACCTGGAGTCAGGACCTGAGTTCAAATCCCACCTCAGAGGTACACTAGCTATGTGACCCTGGGACTGTCACTTAACCTCTTTTTGCCTTAATCCAATGGAAAAGGAAATGTTAAACCACTCTAGTATCCTTGTTAAGAAAACCCCATGAGGCCTTACAAAGAGTCATGAATAAAGTACTGAATTAAAATAACAAATAAAACAATTCCAGGGGAAGAAAGGTGAAGCCAGAGCAGAGGTTGGATGATAAATCCCTTTCCAAACTCCTGGGGCAACCTACTTGGAAATTCATATCATAGGTGTAGTACAGAGAGTCAGTTTTTAGGGAAATTGATAAGTAAACAGGATATGCTTATTGTTTTCCCCACTCCCAGAAGCTATTGGAGTTAGGATCCATCCAAGGGAAGTGATCTCTTGAAAGAGAGGTGTCATCTTCACCAATTATTAAAATTCTGTGAGGAATCCCTCTGATTTTTTCAATGACAGTGATCCAAGAAGGAACTTAGCTGCTCTGGGTTATTAACCCCAAAATAATTTTATATATTGTAATGTTCTTATCCATAAATGTTACCTAAAATTCTCTTGGGACAGAGAATAATGTCAGAGGGCATGGGGAATCTATCCTCATTTTAACATCATTCCCCCACCCCCAAACTGGAAATGCTTGGATATATATTATTGTAATTATGGTAATTACTATAAATTAAGTAAAATTGTTTCTATCAAATTTGAACCTAAAAACACAGAGTATGGTATTAATATTAATATTTTCTGTTATAGTTTGTATATGTGGATATACATATATATGTATGCATAAACAAATATGCATATCTGGCCATTTATATTTATAGACACATAAATATACATATATATATATGTATGTGTATTTATGTATAAATTAATGGAGAGCTCTATAGGTTGTTTGTCCAACTTTATATCATAGCCTGAATAATAGGCAGACTTCATCCACTTTAATTGTCTATGTAGTTAGACCAGAATCTTTTGAGTGATATCGTTTTACTATTATATATGCTAAATAAATGTGTTAGTTCAATAGTGGAACACAAGTACTTCCCTAGCTAAAGTCATTTTGTTGTGCTCAAATGTCTAAAATTATTAATCTACTTCTGTTGATGTACAGTTTTTTTTCAACTCCACAGTAAGAATAACTCACTCTTCAAATCTTCAGCAGAAACATTACCACTGAACATCATCCACAAATAACCATGATTTATAGTGATTACATTTTATTGTTCTGGGTGTTTTGTTTTAAAGGCTCCTTTTCTGGATCAGAAGCAAGTATTTCTGGTAATTTGATTAGATATTTTACCTATCACTAGTGTTATCATTTTCAAAATTTATTCTTTCATTTACCTGTTTCATGCTGCTATAATAAAATATTTTATGTTTTTGAGATTTGTACTATCAAATCACAGAATCTGAGTTAAAAGATATCTCAAAAGGTCATAGAATCTAACTGATACTTGAACAGAAATCTTATCAACAACAACAACCTAGTTATGAAGCCCTTACTATGTGTCAGGAAAAGATCTATTTGCTAGTAACAACAACAACAAAATAACAATAAAATAAACAACAACAACAAAATAAAAATAAAAAGGAAACAGTACAAGAATTAGTACAAATTAGCTTCCATTCTACTGGGGGCACAGGAGGTATGTAGAGACAACTGTACATAAATAAATACAAGTTATACACAAAATACAGAGAAAAATTATATCATGAGGTGTGAGGCCACTAATGGTGAGGACAATCAGGAAAAGTTTTATGAAGCAGTAAATATCTAAGCTGAACCTGGAAAAGAGCTATGAATTCTAAGAGACAGATTTTTTTTTTTTTTTGCAGGACAATAAGGGTTAAGTGACTTGCCCAGGTCAGGGCCACACAGCTAGTATGTGTCAAGTTTCTGAGGTCAAATTTGAACTCAGGTCCTCCTGACTTTATCTACTGCACCACCTAGGTACAGTATAGGTTACATATTAGCTCAATGACCCTGGACAAGTCACTTAAACTTTCTGTGCTCTGGATAACTCATTAAGTCTGTAAATTGTATAGAAGTTTCTGACTTGAATTGATAAAAGGAGTTTCCTGGATTCAGGAGAACCTGAGTTCAAATTCTGTCTCAGACACTTGACACATACTAGCTGTGTGACCCTAGGCCAGTCACTTAACCCTCATTGCCCTAAAAAGAAAAAAAAAAAGTAGTTTCATTATCAGTCAGTTTCCTAACCTAGTGAAATCATAGGATTAGTCCCTAACCCTCTCCTGTTAAATTTATCAATCATAAATTTAAAAAAATAATAATATGCAAAGAAGAATGAATTAATACATTAACAAGCATTGATTAAACACCTGAATTCCAGGCATACAAATACTATCTATGAAATAATCTCTACAGTCAAGGAACTGCTACTGTAATGTGCGAGGCAGGAGGTTAAGAAGTCAATATTTACTGGTTTGAGAATTTAATGGTAGGTAAGAAAATAGAGGGAACAATTAAAGAAAGCTCATTCTGCGATATGGTTTGGGAAAGAGAAGAGCAAAAGAGAAATAGAAGGTGTGGTAGTATGATGAAAATGGTATATCTGAATGTGTTTTCAGGTATCAGAATGAGTTAGTGGATAAAGAGAGAATAAGGATTATACAAAGAGAAGGAAAACCCCAGCTCTTAGAAGAGAGGTAATGAAACCAATGGCACAGATCAAAGGCATATATGGATTGGCCTTGATAAAAAGATAGACTATAGAATCTGAAGCAGAGTAGGAAATCAACTATCAAGCCTCTTCTGAAAGACTTTAATGAGGAGATACCCACCACTTCCTGAGTCAGTCCTTTCTCCTTATAGAAAACTGCATTTATTGATTTTTCTTAAGGAAGTTGTTCCTTGCATTGAAACCAGTTGAATTCCTCTTCTATGTGCCAATCCCTTAAAGATGGAAGATTGCTCTCAGGTCCCTTATTCTCTTTTACAGACTAAGCAAGTAAATCCCATATGGCACTGACTAACTCACACAGTCTTCATTTTGCTCACCACATTGGATGTTCTGGTCAGGACATGGTCTAGGTGCCTCAAACTGAAAGCAATGTTTGAGATATAATCTGAATCTTCTTTCAAGATACTGTGCTTTCATTCTTCAAAGATTATAGTGTCCTGGTATCTCTGAATACTATTCCATTTAGTATGATTCAACAATATTGAGCTAACTATCTGCTAAAACCCACACGTATTTTTATCTCATGCAATTGTTCATAACCATTCTCCCCATTTTGAATGTTTGCATTTATTTTTTTTTAAACCCAAGTGTAAAACTTTGCATTAATATTTCTCATATTAAATTTTCTTAGACTTCCGCCTTCTCTCCTTGGTCTTTTATCTAAAAGTACCATTCTCATCTTTCTTTTGATGTTCCTTTTGCCCCACCTATAGCTAAAACAGTATTTTTTTGGTTCTTTTGTTTGTTTGTTACAGCAATATTCATCACCAGCTTCAGCTTACCTGGAATTTAGCATTCCTGACACTGTTCTTACAGAATCGTACCACTGCTTTGCATTCATCCTGTATGACTGGTCCTTTCTTTTACCCTTTATACTTCCATTTCAAATCAGTTTACCAATGAATTCCTGGTACATTCACATCAGTCTATTTAAAATGAAATAGCTAATATTTACATAGAGTTTAAGGGCTTATAAAGTCTTTATATATATATATATAAAATCTCACTTGATCAGCTCCACAGTGTGGTGAAGAGGGCTTTATTATTATGCTCATTTTGGAGATGAAGAATTTATGTGGGGCAGCTAGGTGGCACAGTGGATAGAGCACTGGCTCTGGAGTCAGGCAGACCTGAGTTCAAATCCGGCCTCAGACACTTAACACTTACTAGCTGTATGACCCTGGGCAAGTCACTTAACCCCAATTGCCTCACCAAAAAACAAAACAAAACAAAAACAAAAACAAAACAAAAAGAATTTATGTTACTTGTGGAGGGTCATATAGCTAAAAAGTTTAAGACAGGATTCAAACTCAGATCTTCTTGACTAGAAATCAAATGTTTTATTTATAACCCCTTGCTGTCCTTTCATTTATTTTCTTCTTCATAGGATGATAAATTTTCTTTTTTTTTTTAATTTGCTTGTCTTATGGCATTCTTTCTAGAACATTTGGTTTACTGAAGCCTGTTTCTTGTTAATATTAATATAGCCCAGCCAAAAATTGACTCACGAGTGTATTAACAATAGTATAAGGAAAAGGCTTTTGACATTTCTGAGACTAAAAATCAAATGAGGGGGCAGCTAGGTGGTGCAGTGGATAGAGCACCAGCCCTGGAGTCAGGCAGACCTGAGTTCAAATCCAGCCTCAGATACTTAACACTTACTAGCTGTGTGACCCTGGGCAAGTCACTTAACCCCAATTGCCTCACCAAAAAAACAAAACAAAAACAAAACAAAAATAATTTATGCGACTTGTAGAGGGTCACATAGCTAAGAAGTTTGAGACAGGATTCAAACTCAGATCTTCTTGAATAGGAATCAAATGTTTTATTTATACCCCCTTGCTATCCCTTCTTTTCTTTTCTTCTTCACAGGATGATAAATTTTCATTTTTTTTATTTACTTATTTTATGGCATTCTTTCTAGAATATTTGGTTTACTGAAGCCTGTTTCTTGTTAATATTAATATAGCCTGGCTAAAAATTGACTCATGAGTGTATTAACAATAGTATAAGGAAAAGGCTTTTGATATTTCTGAGATTAAAAATCAAATGAGGGGGCATCTAGGTGATGCAGTAGATAGAGCACTGGCCCTGGATTCAGGAGGGCCTGAGTTCAAATCCGGCCTCAGACACTTAATACTTACTAGCTGTGTGACCCTGGGCAAGTCACTTAACCCCAACTGCCTCACCAAAAAAAAAAAAAATTAAAATAAAAAATCTAATGAAAGGAAGAAAGAAATATTACATCTTTAAAAACCTCCCAAAAGAATGTATTTGTTGGGAAAATTCTCCTAGCTAATTACTTGTGGGAAAATTTCACTGACCCTGAACTTTTGCCTGTCTCTGAGGCATGTAAAGCTCTTCCCCTCAATGTGGCTTCTTAAAAATGTAGTTGTGTAGTTGTGTACATATAGGATTTGGCAGTGTTTATATCTATCTTTGTCTATTTACTAATTTATTCTAATTTAGCATGTTCATTCTTTTTGTTTTGTTTTGTTTTAGTGAGGCTATTGAGGTTAAGTGACTTGCCCATGGTCACACAGCTAGTAAGTGTTAAGTGTCAGAGGTCAGATTTGAACTCAGGTACTCCTGACTCCAGGGCCAGTGCTTTATCCACTGTGCCACCTAGCTGCCCCTAGCATGTTCATTCTTAATTGAAGGAAGCATGATGTAATAAAATGGTTTGTTGAGGCCTCTGTTACCTTTATGGCTTCTAAAGCCATTAAGATTGTTATAAGCTAACCATTTATTTGTCTGACTCTGATGTAATTATTTTATAAAGATCTGTCAGACACTTAATCAGTATGACATGGGGGTTGGGACTACTAAAGTTTAAACTGACCAATTAGCTAATAGAATGGACACACCTAAGAAGTAAGAGAGATAAGCTTACTAGGCTTGGCTGCTGCCTGATCAGGGCCTAGGGACAGAGATAATTCCAGAAGTCAGGACCACCACCCCTCACTCAAGTCTTTCCCCAACTCAAAAGGGAATTTTCCAGAGTCAGTTGGTCACCTCATCCTTACCCCCACTATCTGTGTCTGTCCCCCATAAAAGAGTCTGACTTTCTTCTGTAGGAGAAATAAGATGTCTCTAAGATATATCCTCCCCTAGAGGGAAGTCTTTGACTTCCTACTTTTTCTCTGTCTCTAAGTGCCTAAATAAAAGAAAATTTTATTCTAATTGGATTGTATGCAAAATGGTGTAATTCTTCAAAGAGGAATACCTAATGACGCCCTGCCCCAACACATACATATCACTTATTTCCCCTGTGAGAAATAGTTATATTTTTACCTCCTGGACCTATGACTAAGTATAATAAAACTGAGGTTTTTACCCCTAATTTATGTCTAATAATTTCTGTGTTGTGATAAATTTATTCCACCACAATAACCTAACACATGAACTCAACAGGAGATATTTCTCCTGAAACATTCATCAGAGTTTTGACTTCTGAATTTGATTCTTGTGATCTTCCTAAAGTCATATAGATAGGTTATAGTAGAAACAGGGCTAAAACCTAGTTCTTCTATTTCTGGATTTAAAAAAAAAAAGTAGCTATTTTTGATACATAAGCTCTTAAACTGGTTTCCCTATATTTTTAAAAAAATTTATTATTTATTCTTAAGATTTTTTTAAATTGACTTCCAGAGAGGCGGAGCCAAGATGGCAGAGAGGAAGCAGCAAGCTGCCTGAGCTCTCCTTCTGTTCTCTCAAAAAGAACATTAAATCAAGCCTCTGGACCAATTCTGAAACTACAGAACCTGCAAAGCAACAGAGAGACACAGTCCTCCAACCAGCGATAATTTAGAAGACTTCAGGAAAAGGTCAGTCTGACTCAGGCAAAAGGGAGGCCCAGCGCAGGGCAGCAACCCAGTGCCCAGGGGGTAGGGGCAAGACAGCAGGAGATGCGGGCCACAGCCGAACAACTGAGGCCCCTGGAACCTGGTTCAAAAATCTGGTGGACAAGAAGGACAGTGGAAAAACCTACCTGCACCGGCCGAGAGGGCCACGAACGGGTCAGCTGGGATCAGACACCAGGGTCCAGTGCTTGGCTGGTCGAGCACAATCAGACAGGAAGTGCAGGGCAGGGGATCTCCACACACCATAAAGGCCTCAGAGTAAAAGGCCGGTCACACAGCACCTATACCCCTGCACAAGAAGCCCAAAACAGGGACCCTGGTGCCCCCAGAGCAGACCTCAACTTAAAGAATAAATAAATAAGCTGCAATAATGAGTAAGAAGCAAAAAAGAGCCCTCTCCATTGAGAGCTTCTGTATCAATAGGGAAGAAACCAACACAAACTCAGATGAGAACAATAGCCTCAAATTGCCTACATGTGAATCCTCACAAGGGAAGGTGAATTGGTCTCAAGAACAAAAAGCCTTCCTGGAAGAGCTCAAAAAGGATTTTAAAAATCAATTGAGAGAGATAGAAGAAAAAATGGGGAGAGAAATGAAAGCAAAACAAGAAAACTATGAAAAAAGAATGAGCAGCTTGGAAAAGGAAGCACATAATTTCACTGAAGAAAACAAAGCCTTAAAAAATTCATTTGGCCAAATGGAAGAAAAGATGCATAATCTCACTGAAGAAAACAATACCTTAAAAAATTCACTCGGCCAAATGGAAAAAAAGGTGCATAATCTCATTGAAGAAAACAATGCCTTAAAAATTCATTTGGCCAAATGGAAAAAAAGGTGCCTAATCTCACTGAAGAAAACAATGCCTTAAAAATTAAAATTGCGGGGCGGCTAGGTGGCGCAGTGGATAAAGCACCGGCCCTGGATTCAGGAGTACCTGAGTTCAAATCCGGCCTCAGACACTTGACACTTACTAGCTGTGTGACCCTGGGCAAGTCACTTAACCCCCATTGCCCCGCAAAAAAAAAAAAATTTAAATTGGACAGTTGGAAGATAAGGAATCCATGAGACACCAAGAATCAGTCAAGTAAAATCAAAAGAATGAAAAATAGAAGAAAATGTGAAATACCTCATTGGAAAGACAACTGATCTGGGAAACAGATCCAGGAGAGACAATTTGAGAATCATTGGACTGCCTGAAAGCCATGACCAGAAAAAAAATCTAGACACCATATTCCAGGAAATTATTAAGGAGAAATGCCCTGATATCATAGAATCAGAGGATAAAATCATCATTGAAAGAATCCACCGATCACTTCCCGAAAGAGACCCCAAAAGGAAAACTCCAAGGAATATTGTAGCCAAATTCCAGAATTATCAGGAGAAGGAGAAAATACTCCAAGCAGCCAGAAAGAAGCAATTTAAATATCATGGAGCCACAGTCAGGATTGCTCAGGACCTGGCAGCTTCAACATTAAAGGACTGCAAGGCTTGGAATATGGTATTCTGGAAGTCAAAGGAGCTTGGATTGCAGCCGAGAATCTATTACCCAGCAAAAATGTGCATTTTCTTTCAGGGGAAAAGATGGACATTTAATGACATTGGGGACTTTCAATCTTTCCTGGTGAAAAGACCAGAACTGAATAGAAAATTTGATCTCAACATACAAGACTCAAGAGAAGTTTAAAAAGGTAAACAGAGGGGGAAAAAAAAAAAGGTTACCCTATTAGGTTAAACTGTTTATATCCCTACACAAGAAAATAATACTCATAACTCTTAAGCACTGTAAATGTATTTGGGCAGAGAGAAGGACTTTACATAGAGGGTATAAATATAAATTGTCTTTGATGTGATGATACAAAAGAATTAAGGGGTTAAAAAGGCAGTCTATGGGGAAGAGAGGAAAGGGGAGGTGGAATGGGAGGAATTATATCATATGAAGAGGTGGAAAAAATAAACCTATTAAAATAGAGGGAAAGAAAGGAGGGGGGAACATTGTTTCAACCCTATTCTCATTGGATTTGACTCAAAGAGGGAATAACATATACGTTCATTGGGATAAAGAAACTTAACTCATTCTTTAGGGAAACAAAAGAGGAAGGGAAAGGGGGGACTGATAGAAGGGAGGACAAAAGCAAGGGAGAAAAGGGTAAAGAAAAGAGAGGGGGGTGATAAAAAGGGAGGGCAGATCGGGGGAGGCAGGGGTAAGAAGTAAAACGTCGGTGAGGAGGAATAGGGTGAAAGAAGGGGGGGAAAGTACAAAGGGGGTAAATAGAATGGAGGGGAATAGACTGTCAGTAATAATAATTGTGAATGTGAATGGGATGAACTCTGCTATAAAACGGAAGCGAATTGCAGAGTGGATTAAAAACCAGAATCCTACAATATGCTCTTTACAAGAAACACATTTGAAGCAGAGAGATACACACAGAGTAAAGGTAAAAGGCTGGAGCAGAATATATTATGCCTCAGCTAAAGTAAAAAAGGCAGGGGTAGCGATCCTTATCTCAGACAAAGTGCAGGCAAAAATAGATCTCATTAAAAGAGATAAGGAAGGAAATTACATCTTACTTAAAGGTACTATAGATAATGAAGTAATATCAATATTAAATATGTATGCGCCAAGTGGTATAGCATCCAAGTTCTTAGAGGAGAAGTTAAATGAGTTACAAGAGGAATTAGACAGTAATACTATACTAGTGGGGGATCTGAATCTCCCCCTCTCAGAATTAGATAAATCTAGCCAAAAAATAAATAAGAAAGAAGTGAAAGAGGTGAATAGATTACTAGAAAAGTTAGACATGATAGGTGTCAGGAAAAAATTGAATGAGGATAGAAAGGAATATACCTTTTTCTCAGCAGTACATGGCACATTTTCAAAAATTGACCATGTATTAGGGCACAAAAACATCATAGTCAAATGTAGAAAGGCAGAAATAGTAAATGCATCCTTCTCAGATCATGATGCAATAAAAATTACATGTAAGAAAGAGCCAAGGAAAAGTAGAATGAAAATCAATTGGAAACTAAATAATTTCATTCTAAAGAATGAATGGGCCAAACAAGAAATCATAGAAACAATCAGTAACTTTATCCAAGAGAATGACAATAATGAGACAACATACCAAAATCTATGGGATGCAGCCAAAGCAGTGCTTAGGGGAAAATTTATAGCTCTAAAAGCTTACATGAATAAAAAAGAGAAAGAGGAGATTAATGAATTGGGCATGCAACTTAAAAAGCTAGAAAAAGAACAAATTAGAAATCCCCAATTGGACACTAAATTAGAGATCCTGAAAAATAAAGGAGAAATTAATAAGATTGAAAGCAAAAAAACTATAGAATTAATCCATAAAACTAAGAGTTAGTTTTATGAAAAAACCAATAAAATAGATAAAATATTGGTTAATTTGATTTAAAAAAAGAAAGAAGAAAACCAAATTACCAGTATCAAAAATGAAAAGTGTGATGTTACCACCAATGAAGTGGAAATTAAGTCAATAATTAGGAATTATTTTGCCCAACTATATGCCAATAAATTTGACAATTTAAATGAAATGGATGAATATTTACATAAATACAAACTGCCCAGGTTAACTGAAGAGGAAACAAAATCCTTAAATAAACCCATATTAGAAAAAGAAATTGAACAAGCCATTAATGAACTCCCTAAGAAAAAATCCCCAGGACCAGATGGGTTTGCGGGTGAAGTTTACCAAACATTTAAAGAACAATTAATTCCAATATTATACAAATTATTTGGAAAAATAGGTGAAGAAGGAGTTCTACCAAATTCTTTTTATGACACAAATATGGTGGTGATACCAAAACCAGGCAAAGCAAAAACAGAGAAAGAAAATTATAGACCAATTTCCCTAATGAATATTGATGCTAAAATCTTAAATAAGATATTAGCAAGGAGATGACAGCAAGTGATCACCAGGATAATACACTATGACCAGGTGGGATTTATACCAGGAATGCAGGGCTGGTTCAACATTAGGAAAACTATTAACATAATCAACCACATCAATAAGAAAACCAACCAAAATTATATGATTATCTCAATAGATGCAGAGAAAGCTTTTGACAAAGTACAACACCCATTCCTAATAAAAACACTAGAGACTTTAGGAATAGGGGGAGCTTTCCTTAGAATAATAAACAGTATTTACCTAAAGCCATCAGCAAGTATTATATGCAATGGAGATAAATTAGAGGCCTTCCCAATAAGATCAGGGGTGAAACAGGGATGTCCATTATCACCCCTATTATTTAATATTGTCCTAGAAATGTTAGCTTTAGCAATCAGAGAAGAGAAAGGAATTAAAGGAATTAGAATAGGCAAGGAGGAAACAAAACTATCACTCTTTGCAGATGATATGATTGTATACTTAAAGAATCCTAGAGAATCAACTCAAAAATTACTTGAAACAATGAACAACTTTAGCAGTGTGGCAGGATATAAAATAAATACACCTAAATCATCAGCATTTCTATACATGACCAACAAAGTCCAGCAGCAAGAGATAGAAAGAGAAATTCCATTTAAAGTAACAGTAGATAATATAAAATACTTGGGAGTCTACTTGCCAAGACAAACCCAGGAACTCTATGAACACAACTACCAAACGCTCTTCACACAAATCAAATCAGATCTAAATAATTGGAAAGATATCAATTGCTCATGGATAGGAAGAGTTAATATAGTAAAAATTACAATATTGCCTAAATTAATTTACTTATTCAGTGCCATACCAATCAGACTACCTAAAAATTATTTTATACAGCTAGAAAAAATAATAAAAAAATTCATCTGGAAAAACAAAAAATCAAGAATATCCAGGGAAATAATGAAAAAAAATTCACAGGAAGGTGGGTTAGCAGCACCAAACCTGGAGCTTTACTATAAAGCAGCAGTCATCAAAACTATCTGGTACTGGCTAAAAAATAGAGTGGTAGATTAATGGAATAGGCTAGGCTTAGGAAATGCAGTAGTAAATGACACTAGTAATGTAGTGTTTGATAAACCCAAAGACTC